>NC_141670.1:64702675-65237675 GCF_028749965.1 Puma concolor
CACAAAGAAGTGGAACTTGCGCGTAATACAGTCATGAGGGCAAAGAATTTAACTTAGGACTCACTATAATGCTCTAGGAGCATTAGCTATTCCTTATTATGTCTTGATCTCAGTTTCCTGATATTTTGATTTTATTGATGATTCTGACTGATGTTGCCTAATTTTAAAAGAGCACATTCTTGTGAACCGTGGATCGTGATCATCAGGATCTTTAAATGGGCTTTAGTCTAGTGTATACTGAAATCTTTAGACCACTGACACCACTAATTTAGAACTTCTGAACACAAAAATGGGATTTCTTGGGTATGTGAACAAGAACCATTTGCTTTTTAAAGACAAATTATTACACGGTTCTCAGTTTGGAGGGTCAGATGACGAACACTGGACTTCTGGCCTGAATGTTACATGTCTTCTTAGAGGACTTTAGTGGACAAGTGCTAGAAGATTCATGATAGCATTTATTTATTCACCAAATATTTATAGAGTGTTTACTATGTGATGATGATTCTAACACTGAACATGAAATAATGAGGAGACATGGTGACTGCCCTCATAGAACATTCATTAGATTGTCAGTACTTAGGTGGAAAGAAGCCATCTTGATGCATGAAGTGAAATTCTTTATTCTATTGAAAAAAAGTGTGTTGAGGAGGTATCTTCCCTCTGTCTTTCACAGAAACTCAATTTTTTTCTAGAAACTCTTCATAAGGAAAGCTTATTTTAAAAAGTGTTGAGTGGAGGGGCACCTGGGTGGCTCAGTCAGTTGAGCATCCGACTTCGGCTCAGGTCATGATCTCACAGTTCATGAGTTCGAGCCCTGCGTCAGGCTCTGTGCTGACAGCTCAGAGCCTGGAGCCTGCTTCAGAGTCTGTGTCTCCCTCTCTCTCTGCCCCTCCCCAGCTTGCACTCTGTCTCTCCCTGTCTCAAAAATAAATAAACATTAAAAAAAAAAAAGTGTTGAGTGGAAGATAGCAGTTTATGCCCCTAGTGTAGGCCAGTGTTCTGAGTAACTTAGGGAGGACAGAGGAGCTCTTAATATGCCTAGAGTTGAATCCACCTTTACCAACTTCATTAAGTGTTTTGTATGTTAAAATTCCGTAGTTTATTACATTTTAAAGCATTAGTTGGCTTTAGGGGAAAATGTGAAGAAATACAATATTATACATACTAATTTGTAAACTGAAATAATTTTTAGAGAAATCCTGTTAGTTTTTAGTAATCACATTGCTTTTAATCATTGTGAACTTACTGCAATGTCCGTTTTTTCCCTAATATTTACTTAATGGTGTAGTTATTTTTTACTTTTTTTTTTTTTTTTACCATTGGTTTATTTTTATTTAGGTTTATTAAATTTTTACTTTTTTATATTCTACCATTGTGTTGTTTTCTCCTACCAGTTCCTCCAAGTAATCTCAAAAACAATTCCTGAGTCATAATTATAATAAGAATAGTAACATGGTGTTATATTATACATAATGTTCATTGTGAACAGGTTTAAGTGAAAATATAGAATATGACTATTCATCTGTTAGTGTGATCACAGTTATTTCAAAGAAACCCATTTAAGTATGGGGCAAATAGGAAGCATAATCATCACTCTAGTGGTTTATGGTAATCCATTTGCCTTAACTTTGTAATACAGTACCTATTATATAACTATATCAAATAGTGATTTTCAGAACAAGTACAAAATCGCATTTTCAGTATAAACTTGATTAATTCTGTAATCGTATATAGAGAAGGGACAGACCTTAGAGTCATTGTTCAAAATTGCACTTCTGAAAGCAAAAATAACATAAATAACACTATTTCCAGCAAATTTGTAGAAACAGTTACAGAGGTAATTACCAATATTATACTCAGTAGAACAAGTTTTTGGTGAAATTTCTTTGTTAAGTAATACTACTCAGTGCCACACTATATTAGTGATACACATTGTAGAAAAGTAATTACTTTTTAATATGTATTCTGACAGACACATGATTTTATAACTGGATTAATCAACTGATGTGCGGATGAAGAATCAGCTCTTGGCATACATGAAACAGAGTATGAGGGAGAAGTGTTCAGTGGTTAATTCAGCTCTGCCTATATGAGGATTAAGAAAGGACATATTTACTTTGAAGCAAAAAGATTTTGCATTGAATTTTAATCCACGCTCTGAGTCTTGATTATATTGCATATTGAGGGAAATAGTGAAAAATTACTATTATGGGGGCTCCTGAGTGGCTCAGTAGCTTAAACGCCAGCTTGGGCTCAGGTCATGATCTCAAGGCTTGTGAGTACAAGCCCTTCATGGGGCTCTGGGCTGACAGCTCAGAGCCTGCAGCCTGCTTTGGATTCAGTGTCTCCCTCTTTCTCTCTGCTCCTTCCCTGCTTGTGCGCGTGTTTTCTCTCTCTCTCTCTCTCTCTCTCTCTCTCTCTCTTAAAAATAAGTAAATAAACTTAAAAATATTAAGAAAAATTGTTAAAAAATTACTATTATCTAATCACCAGCACCAAATATTATTCTTTTTGATATGCTAAGAGAACTATATAACTTTGCTTGTCAACTCTGAGGTCAGCTGACCATTGAGGATAAAGACAATTTGCCAGGTTTTGGAAAGAAAACAAAATCAAAACAATAAAAAACTGTTGCTTATTGATACCAAACAGAAGACAAGTTCTGTGATTTCAAGGGACGTGCCCAAGTAACTATCTTAGTAATGTACCTCAGACACATAAAAACCTGAACCCATGCTTCAAGGCTGAAGAAGTAAGATATCTTATTATATGGAAATAATCAGGATTTCATGGGAAGATGAAATTCAGTGATTAAGAATTGAACACTCTCCTGATAATCATTCTAAAAATTTTTCCTTTGAGAAGGTATTTTTTATATATACTTGGACATATGTAAGACGCACAACAAAATGTAGCAAAAGCATGGAGAACCAATTCCCAGGACTGTAGGCAGAAGTCAGATTTGAATTCCATGCACTGTTCTTTTTCCTAAAATAAAACTCTCGGCCTACTAGTTTTGAATATGCCTTGCTCTCTGACTTTGCTTCTGGAGTGCTGGAAACGGACCTTAAAGAGAAAATGTTAATGATTTTTGAATCCATACTCAATCTGAATATTCTGAACGCCTTTATAGTGCCAAAAATGATTGCCATTTTCAGTAATTTATGGTAGATATTTTTAATGTCTTGAATCAAAGAGTTAGAACAGATATGGGAACTGATAGGGCATACAAACTCTTGACCATCAAGGAAGTTGAGTATATCTATTATGGTGAAAATAATCATAAACAATATAATTCTTATCATTATATGAAACAACTGTGACTAGTTGATTTTAAAAGACTGTGCATTATTTTTATTGGTAAACATTGTATTAATTTATTTTTAAATTTGCCTATAATTGCAATCCACATTATGAAGCACTCAAGCAGGTCCTAACATTAGCAACCATTGCAGCTGCTAGATGGGTCTGTCGGGGCTTCCATCAGTAATCCAGTGAGGAGACAATAAGGCCAAACAATTACTCCGCACAGAACAACAGGCAGCATGATCTTCATGTCCATATCAATTCCTGATGTGGGCCCACGTAGGTATTACATTCACAGCTGCATCACAGCCTAGGAGCTCAAGAAGTCCCTGACTCATAAAGGAACTTCTTTAAACCTGCTCATTCTCCACTTCAGACAGGGCCATTATCCATATCCTGGTCAAGAAGCCAATCTTGTCTCTGACCCAGAGGAGATGCTTTCTTTACTACCTAGGATATTCCCAGGAGACGAGGGAGAACTTTATTATTCTAGAATAGAAGCAAATCTGTACCTTGACCCACAGCAGGTTTGCAAATGTCCTTAAGCAAAACTGTCAAAGCCCTTTGCTCAGGTGTGTGGAAATAACAGAACTGTGGTGAGTGTTCCTGAGTGCACATACACACAAGTACCCATAAATGGTGGTCAGATGCTGAGAGCTTGAATAAGATTAGAAGTTGACCTGCACTTACACTAAATGCTGATTGCTTTAGTCACGGTTTAAGAAAATTTGAAACCATCCCTAATCATTTGTTTAAAGTTTATTTATTTTGAGAGAAAGCGAGAGGAAGAGAGAGGGAGAGAGAGAATCCCAGCAACCTCCACACTGTCATTGCAGAGCCCAATGCAGGGCTCAGTATCCTAAACCCTGAGATCATGACCTGAGCTGAAATCAAGACTCAGATGCTCAACCCGACTGTCACCCAGGTTCACCCTCCAATAATTTTTAATAAAAATTTACTTATATATTCTTTTATAAACACAAAACCTGCTTTTGGCACAGTTGGATGACCTATGTTCAAGCCTTTGGATAAATTCTCCCTCCTAGCACTGAGATTTAGCCACATACCTTCAAGGCCCTGTCCACAGGAAAGATATTGGAGAATATCTCTTGTATTATAAGAAGCTGATAATATCTAACTAAATGGTAAGAGATAAGAATGAACTCTTCTGAGATCTTTAATTTATCTAAAACCTAAGAGTCCTTAAATAGCTCAGCATTGCTCTGAGGCTTTTATTCTTGTGAGCCTCCTGTACTAAGAAAGTCCTTTTATAGAGGCATAGATCTGAGAAAATCTTAGTTTTTAATTAGAAGTAAAAGAGCTCTTCCTCTTCTCAGATGATACTGTTTCTTGTTTTAAGAAGGATCTGACAGTAGAGGCAGATGAGGCAAAAAAGCTTCCCTCCAAACAAGTATTCAATAAATGAAACTGGCCCATAGAGTTGATCACTGCTTGAATGACAGTTGATAGCAAGAAGTTAGGAGTGAGCAAAGTATCTTTTCTCAGAATTTCATACAACTGGGTCACATAGAGCCTGGCTAATAATGATACAAATTCTTTCAGGATGGCAGGTGTTTGAAGGGAGAGCCATATACAAATATGACAATCAATTGAAGCAATTTTTCTATCCTTGAGGAGATCCTGAACATGAGTTTAGCACATTATTCACCTTGGTGGTTTTGGGGTTTCAGGATTACTCCGTGTTTTCAAAGATTATTGAAAGCAGGAATCAACATTTGTTCTATTAAGCTTTCAGCTAAAATAACAGACTGTTGTAGGGAAATGTAGATATGGCCTAAAATTTTTTTAATTAAAATTTTTTAAATGTTTTATTTTTTGAGAGAGAGAAAGAGAGAGAGAGAGTTTGAGCGGAAGAGGGGCAGAAAAAGAGGGAGACACAGCTGTCAGCCCAGAGCCTGACACGGGGCTTGAACTCACGAGCTGTGAGATCATGACCTGAGCTGAAATTGAACACTTAACTGACTGAACCACCTAGGCACTCCTTAATTTTTTATTTTTTTTGTAACTAGCCCTACTATCTTCTGTAATATAGAAAGAATTTTAGTGTTTATTTTTCCTGAAAGTAAGTGACTTATTTTTATAAGTCATCTGGGTATATTCTCACCTCAATGAGGTGGTGTATCTCCCCAGACACACCAAAATACAAATGTATTTGTATCTCCCCAGAGTTAGTAGCAACAATTTGTGTAACTAGCTCTTCCTTTTAGAAGAAATGAGTCTCAAGGGATATGAAAGCAAGCATGAAATTTAATTGTAGAAATACAATGCTTTTCAACAATCCTTATGTCTCTAAACACTTAATGTTATTTCAGAGGATAGGTGGTTCTGTAGTAAAACATGTTGTTCTAACACATGGCAACATTACATAAGACCTCTTGATTTAGAGATTGAGTAACCTTGGAAAGAAATTTTCCTAATGAGGTTATTGAATATGGTAATTACAATATTTTTGTTATTTAAATAAAAGCTAAGTTCAATAAAGTAAGCATTCACCCAAATGCCTTATGGGTGCCATATGTTTGTCACATAATATCAGCATTAGAGCCTTAATCAAACTAATTTAGTATGCTAATGCAACATAAAGTAAATCCAAACAGAAGTAAGCCTCAGAGTAGGGATTTATCTGGTATTTTTGCTTATTCTTTTTTTTTTTTTTTTATAATTTTTTTTTCAACGTTTTTATTTATTTTTAGGACAGAGAGAGACAGAGCATGAACAGGGGAGGGGCAGAGAGAGAGGGAGACACAGAATCGGAAACAGGCTCCAGGCTCTGAGCCATCAGCCCAGAGCCTGACGCGGGGCTCGAACTCACAGACCGCGAGATCGTGACCTGGCTGAAGTCGGACGCTTAACCGACTGCGCCACCCAGGTGCCCCAATTTTTGCTTATTCTTAACAAACATCCTGGTTATCTAAATATAATTCTTAAAGAATTCATGAGGGCAACAAAATTTGTTTAGAATGACTTATACTGTTTAATACCAATATTATTTTTAAATTTTAGTTTGCTTTTTAATTTTATTTTGTACTTGTGGTAAAATACACATAAGATTTACCATTCTAACCATTTTTATCTGTACAGTTCAGTGATGTTGAGTACTCTTACTTGTTTTGTTATGATCACCACTATTCATGCACAGAACTCTTACCTTGCTACACCAGCATTTTTATACAACACACTCTATGCTAGTTTGGGTATTAGTATCCAGTTCATAATCACTAAGAAGCTTGGGCTATCTCCCAGACATTGTGGCTAGCTTAAGGCAAAAGGAACAGTGTGGTTCAGGCTCCATTCTCTCTTGTGTGTTCAAATGGTCAGCTCGACATCCATTATTGCTTCCAGGGCCATACTGCCAAGGGAGTAATGTTTGATTATGTCTGTGCTTAAGCATATAAATGTATACTGAGTTTTAATTTTTTAATGTTTATTTATTTTGGGGAGTGAGAGAGAGTGAGCGAGCTCACGTGAGCGAGGGAGGGGCAGAGAGAGCGGGAGACACAGAATCTGAAACAGGCTCCAGGCTCTGAGCTGTCAGCACAGAACCTGACATGGGGCTCGAACCCATGAACCGAGATCATGATCTGAGCCAAAGTTGACTGCTTAACCTACTGAGCGACCCAGGTGTCCCATTCTATACTGAGTTTTAAACCAGCTCATTTCTGTGGAAGGTTTTGCTTTCTATCAGTAGGCTAGGCAAACTTCTGGTTGCTGTTTAGCATTGGTATAACTTTTTTCATTGCTTTCTTCAGGGCAGATTGTATCCTCCTGTGTATGTAACTTAACAATGGTTGTGTAACTGTTGGTAGAAAGGAAAAGCAGCTTTCTCTTTGTTGTAAAAGCTAAAAGTTGATTCCCAATCAGCAAATAGGTAATAGGGAAAGGCTGAAAAAAAGTTTGTAGTAAAAGCATATAGATTATATTCACTGGAGATGTAATTTTTTTCAGTTTATTTAAAATCAAATCTTGCGGGGCGCCTGGGTGGCGCAGTCGGTTAAGCGTCCGACTTCAGCCAGGTCACGATCTCGTGGTCCGTGAGTTCGAGCCCCGCGTCGGGCTCTGGGCTGATGGCTCGGAGCCTGGAGCCTGTTTCCGATTCTGTGTCTCCCTCTCTCTCTGCCCCTCCCCCGTTCATGCTCTGTCTCTGTCCCCAAAATAAATAAACGTTGAAAAAAAAAAATGTTTAAAATCAAATCTTGCAAGTTTATACAATCAGTGGGTGGTGGCGAGAGACAGAAACTGTAAATGGAAAACTAAACAGTTTAAGAGAAAAGTAGAAAATCCAAGTGATTTACAACAAGGCACACAGAAATTTGTTTTCAGAGAGAATATTGTGTTGTTGAATAAACGAGCTTTACATTTTAGTAAGTCTTTGCTCTGCTGTACTAAGCAAATACCTATATCTGAACCTCAGTTTTTCCATTCCTAATGGTTTCCCATTACTCTCAGAAAAAATGTCCAGACTTCATACCTGACTTTCAAGATTCCCCAACAACTGGTGGGAACCTTCTATGAAGGAACCTCTTCTTGGAGCACTCTTTCTTGCCACTTCTTTCTTCCTCCTCCAGTTGGCTAACAACCAGTAACTTTCTTTCCTGCCTCTGTTTAAATGTCACTTTCTTGTGAAGGTAATTTTTACCCTCCTCCACACTTGACTTAATCCCCCTGGTATATGCTCTCATAAAACCGTGAACTTTATTTCTCATGAAGTTCACTGCACTTTATTTAAATCAGCGTGATGATTGGCTTTCTTCTCTGCCATATTTTATATTCTATGATGGCAGTTACTTGTAATCTTGTCAGTGCTCCATCACCCAGCACAATGTCTGGCTTATGGCATCAGCCTGGAATAGTTTTGGCTCCAAAAGTTAAAGGTATAAATGTAAAAAGTGTGACAGGAAATGTGTTGAAAGAAAGCAGGATATTTCCTTTGTAACCTTGGAGTAAGAAGGCTTTTCTAACTCTGATTCAAATCTGAGAAGACTGAAAGAAAAGATTGATGGTTTTGACCACGTAAAAATCAGAAACTTGTACATAGCAAGAAATACCATAAGCAAAGCAAAAAGGCAGATGATAAACTGGGGAAAAGATTTTCTACTCTTATGACAGACAAAGTGTTGTAAGGAAATAGAACAGCCTCTCAGTGGATCAGAGAACAAAGCATTTGACCAAAGAATTCTTTGATGTATTTCTCATACACAGTATTGGGAAAGTTCAAGGGTTGATAATACACTTTTTTGGTGAAGCTGTGGGGAAACAGGCTCTCTCCTATCTTCATGATAGGAGATGTTTGAACATACCCTATAGAGGATAACAACATGTCAATAAATCTTAAAGTTGTAAATTGACTCAGTTACCTCCTTTTGAGTGTTTAATTTAGAGATGAATCATACAATTGAAGAATGACATGGTGCTGAGTTATTCATCTTAACCTTGTTTTTAGTAACGAAGGATTTGAAATAAACCAACTGTCCATCAATAGGTCACACGTTAAATAATTTATGGTGCATCCCTATAATAAAGTATTATGGATGGAGAATGGAGAAGCTCTCTGTGTTGCAAAATGGGCAGGTTTCCAAGTTTAATGGTTTAAAATAAAGTTTCAAAATTGTATGTACAGTATAGCATGTTATCTTAAGTATCAAAAGGGGTAACTCTGTCCTTTCATATTTGACTATTTTGTGTATATCATCTCTAGAAGAATATAAGAAAATAATAAGGGTGATTACCTAGAGTGAATGGGGAGCCACTGGGTGGATGGGAACAGGGTGAGTGTTCAATGTATACTGCTCTAACTTTTGTAGTTTTTGGGCCTTGAAGTTATATTACCTATTAAAATTCAGTAATAAAACAATTACAGAGAGGAAAATGTTGAAGTTTTAAAAATATTAAATATGAACAAAGTATAAGAAGTAGCATTTATTTATACCAGACAGAGGGAAGCTAAAGCTAAATTGGTAATAGTCTTCAAGCTTAAACTCTCTGGCTCAAAAATGAGGGATTTAGACCTTGATCTCTTGGTCACTTCAGAAAATTCTGAGGCCTTATCATTTGTCATGAAGGATTTTTATAAGAACCGTTTAGAAGTGTTGTATTCGGGCATTCCCTATCTCATTTAAAATAGCATGAATCAGTGTGGGCTTAAAATTTCAAAGGAAAGATACGATGTTGGATTGGGGAGAATTTCAAATTATCCATTTCTGATAACAGCAGTCTTGACTTATACATGTTGGGCACTGCTGTGTAGTTGACTTTGAGATCTTCCTCTTTGTTTAATTGAAATTGATGTATTTAATTAAAAATCACATTTATAGTTATTGAAGAGTTTATAGTAGTACAAAAATATATAAAGTTAGAAAAATGACTCCAACTTCAGCTCTAGTCTGCAAAGGTAATTATGATATTGTAACTGTTGTTTCTTGCACAAACATTTTTATAAATCTACATGTATCTACTAAAAATGTCTGCATATTATATGTTATGGAAATACACAAAAAAGGAAGAAAGGGAAGAAGGAAGGAAGGAGGGAAGGAAGCAAAAAAGAAGGAAAGAAGAGAGGTTTTCTTTGCAGAAGAAATGAGCTTACGTAATTCTTTGCAAGTTGCTTTTCTCACGTATACATATGGCTTGCTTAACTTTCCTGATACCTGTACATCTACCTCAGAAGATATGTTTATGAGATTTTAGCTTTTTGAAATTTATTAATATATTATTTGTACCTTAAAGTGTCTGATTTCATTTTTGCAGGTGTTGTATGGGAACACTCATAGGTTAAAAATGTTGTTATATATCTACCAGTAAAATTGATGCTTATATGTATGATATTTATATATATCAATATACATACATATTGTGTGAGATTATTTGATGAATATGAGCTTACTCATGTAGACTGGAGCTCCATGAAGGCAAAGATTGTACCTGTTTTTTGCTCATCATTTTATCTCTACCTCTGAGCCTAATTTTTGGCACGTACTAAGGCCCAAAACTATATCAGCTGTGTACCTGAGCTATAATTCCGTGGTAGAGAATAGATGGCCAAATGAAAGACCTTCAGTTTGAGGGCACAGAAGAGGTATTGTAAGATAGTTCTGAGATCTTACAAAATAAAATCTCTAAATAAAATCACTTTAAAGATATTTCTTTCCATGGTAGTTTTTTTTTTTTTTCAATATATGAAGTTTATTGTCAAATTGGTTCCCATACAACACCCAGTGCTTATCCCAAAAGGTGCCCCCTCAATACCCATCAACCACCCTCCCCTCCCTTCCACCCCCCATCAACCCTCAGTTTGTTCTCAGTTTTTAAGAGTCTCTTATGCTTTGGCTCTCTCCCACTCTAACCTCTTTTTTTTTTTTTTTCCTTCCCCTCCCCCATGGGTTTCTGTTAAGTTTCTCAGGATCCACATAAGAGTGAAAACATATGGTATCTGTCTTTCTCTGTATGGCTTATTTCACTTAGCATCACACTCTCCAGTTCCATCCATGTTGCTACAAAGGGCTATATTTCATTCTTTCTCTTTGCCACGTGGTACTCCATTGTGTATATAAACCACAATTTCTTTATCCATTCATCAGTTGATGGACATTTAGGCTCTTTCCATAATTTGGCTATTGTTGAGAGTGCTGCTGTAAACATTGGGGTACAAGTGTCCCTATGTATCAGTACTCCTGTATCCCTTGGGTCAATTCCTAGCAGTGCTATTGCTGGGCCATAAGGTAGGTCTTTTTTTAATTTTTTGAGGAACCTCCACACTGTTTTCCAGAGTGGCTGCATCCATGGTAGTTTTTAAATGAAGTTCCTATGATGAACAGTGCTAAATTATGATGCTTCTTTGGGAAGGTGATTATAATTTTCATACCATCAAGTGGATGTACTAAATGCCACTTAGAACATGACAATACAGTCTTAACTCAAAGGTTTTCTGTAAATAAAATAGATTATTTTTCCTTAGATTTGTCAGCTTCTTTATATACTGCTTAACACAATTCACAAAGTACTATTAGTTTCAAGTTCTGTTTAAATTAATGTATTTAAGCTAAAGACTATGCCACAGCTTCTTGAAATTCTATTTGTAGCATCACATTACAAATTCCCTGAATGTAAACAGAATTCAGTCATTTGCCAGCATCAGCTTGCTTTCTTGGTACTCAATCATGCATACCCCTTACAAAAGATGGTAAGTGTTGTATAATTAAGACTTTAGGTAAAAGGTATGTTTGCCCTTCTTTTTGTCTGAAGCTCATTCAAATGGACCAAAGAACAAAATTCAGAGATAAACATTCCATTGGTAATGAAATGCTTAGTAGCTGCAAAACGCTAAGAAGGTAATCATGAAAGTAATTATTCTACCAAATCAGTTCCCTTTAAATATCTGTTCATTTCCCTAGAGGGCACTGTGCAGTGGGAGACTGGCTCAGATTAATAAGATTGAGTGAAGGAAAGGTAATGTAGAGAGGATCATAATATATGATATGTATGAATATATATCTTACTTTATATACCACACCATATGTATAGCATGTGTGTGTGTGCTGTGTACATGTGTGTGTGATATACACATAAATGTGTATACCAGAGTGATACAGAAGAGATACACAAGACCATGTTAGAAGCTAACGTTGAAGGTTGAGTAGGAGTTAACTATTCAAAGAAGGAGGCTAATGTATTCTAGGGAGAGGAAATGCCCAAGCAAATGCTTTGTGGAGACAAAGTTGGTGGGTGTGAGGACCTAAGGAAGGCATAGGTGGCTGAGATGGGAGAGGAGAAGGGGATTTAGCTTTATGAGAGCTTGCAGACCAATTTTTGTTTTACCCTAAGAGCAATGGGACTCTAGCAAGGAATTTTAAGTAAGAAACTGAGATGATGCGAATTTTACTTTGAGAATATTTCTTTGGCTGCAGAATTAGAAACAAGTTTTAGGGAGGCAAGTGGCATCTAGAACGGATACGGGTAGTCCAGGGAGAAGAATATTACATGGTTCAGGTGAGAGATGATGGGCTAGACCAGTGCAGTGGAAACAGAGGTGGTAAATGGACATTGCAATTCAAATGGCATTTGTCCCTTAAAGACTCAATTCTACATTAAAGTTTATCATTGCTAATTAATTACTTACTAAATAGTAGTATTTTGTCAGTAAGCTTTAGGATGACTTGTAAGGCTAATTTATCCCCTGTGGATTAGGGTGAGTTACGGATACCTACGTATTTGTTGTCTTAATGTAAGTAAAATGTTTGCTGTCTGCTTAAAGATGATATATCATGGTCTCTTTTGTTACATAAGCTAAAATGAAGAAAAATTATGCCAGCTATCATATTTTAATAAAACTTAAACCTCGAACTTAATTTTATGGTTACTAAATACTATATAATTTTCATAGTAAATGTAACCCTGAATTATAATTTAATAATTGTTAGATGGACACTAAATGGACAGCTAGAATAGTATCAGATTGTAATTTCATATGATTGACCTTCTTGAAAGGTTAGTTGAGCCAATCTTCAATTTTAAAAACTCTTATGTAAAAGTTCAGATGAGAAACATTCTTCATCTCTTCTTCAAATTTAACACATGTGGAATTTATCTAATCTGTTTATCTAATGTAATCTATTTATTACATCTAATAAAATTCTTCCCAGAACAGAAGCTGTAATTCAACATAAATTCTTAACAAAAATGAATATATGTGCCTAATCATGAAATTTTTGACAACTATACTTCAGAAAAACTTCATTTGTCTTTTTTTTAAAATATGAAATTTATTGTCAAACTGGTTTCCATACAACACCCAGTGCTCATCCCCACAGGTGCCCTCCTCAATACCCATCACTCACCCTCCCTTCCCTCCCACCCCCCATCAACCCTCAGTTTATTCTGTTTATTCTCAGCCAAACCATAAGAGGCTCTCTCCCTCTCTAACTTTTTTTCCCCCTTCCCCTGCCCCATGGTCTTCTGTCAAGTTCCTCAGGATCCACATAAGAGTGAAAACATATGGTATCTGTTTTTCTCTATATGACTTATTTCACTTAGCATTACACTCTCCAGTTCCATCCACATTGCTACAAAAGGCCATATTTCATTCTTTCTCATTGCCATGTAGTATTCCATTGTACATATAAACCACAACTTCTTTATCCATTCATCAGTTGATGGACATTTAGGCTCTTTCCATAATTTGGCTATTGTTAAAGTGCTGCTATAAACATTGGGGTAAAGTGCCCCTATGCATCAGCACTCCTGTATCCCTTGGGTCAATTCCTAGCAGTGCTATTGCTGGGTCGTAGGGTATATCTATTTTAAAAAATTTTTTTTAATGTTTATTTATTTTTGACAGAGAGACAGAGTATGAGCAGGGGAGTGGCAGAGACAGAGGGAGACACAGAATCCAAAACAGGCTCCAGGCTCTGAGCTGTCAGAACAGAGCCCGACGTGGGGCTCGAACCCACAGACCACGAGATCATGACCTGAGCTGAAGTCAACGCTCAACCAACTAAGCCACCCAGGCGCCCCAGGGTAGATCTATTTTTAATTTTTTGAGGAACCTCTACACTGTTTTCCAGAGTGGAGCACCAGTTTGCATTCCCACCAACAGTGCAACAGGGTTCCTGTTTCTCTACATCCTCTCCAGCATCTATACTCTCCTGATTTGTTCATTTTAGCCACACTGACTGGCGTGAGGTGATATCTCAGTGTGGTTTTGATTTGTATTTCCCTGATGATCAGTGACATTGAGCATTGTTTCATGTGTCTGTTGGCCATCTGGATGTCTTTTTTGGAAAAGTGTTCATGTTTTCTGACCATTTCTTCACTGGATTATTTGTTTTTAGGGGTGTGGAGTTTGGTGAGTTCTTTGTAGATTTTGGATACTAGCCCTTTGTCTGATATGTCATTTGCAAATATCTTTTCTCATTCCGTCAGTTGCCTTTTAGTTTTGTTGATTGTTACCTTTGCAAAGTAATATTGAAGAAGACCAAAGTGGGAGGCATCACAATCCCAGACTTTAGTCTCTACTACAAAGCTGTAATCATCAAGACAGCATGGTATTGGCACTAAAACAGACACATAGACCAATGGAATAGAACAGAGACTCCAGAATTGGACCCACAAAAGTATGGCCAACTAATCTTTGACAAAGCAGGAAAGAATATCCAATGGAAAAAAGACAGTCTCTTTAACAAATGGTGCTGGGAGAACTGGACAGCAACGTGCAGAAGAATGAAACTAGACCACTTTCTTACACCATTCACAAAAATAAACTCAAAATGGATAAAGGACCTGAATGAGAGACAGGAAACCATCAAAACCCTAGAGGAGAAAGCAGGAAAAAACCTCTCTGACCTCAACTGCAGCAATTCCTTACTTGACATATCTCCAAAGGCAAGGGAATTTAAAGCAAAAATGAACTACTGGGACCTCATGAAGATAAAAAACTTGTCTTTTTATTTCAGTGCTCTTATTATTAAAGGTGTGACCTTTTTCAGCCTTCTGTGATTTCAGTCAAGAAAGAGTTATTCAGCACTTATGATGTATAAATACTCATCATTGTTGGAGATTCAGTGGTGAATGAAGCAAAACACTCGACATGGAGAGTTTTACCATCTAGTATGGAGTTATGTTTTGTTGGTCTGTCCTTACTGTAAACAATCAGCCAGTATTCAAATTTTCCTTCCACTGGAATTTACTGAAATATTCTTAGGTTAAACAAAACTTTCTCCTCAGTGCTTTTCCCGTCTTGTTTAGTCTTTTTATAGGTTATAGAGCATCTAATTGTTTTTATGCAAATCAAAATTTTCTTTTGAGAGGAAAAAAAATCTCCTAGAGATTTTACCAGATGGAGAGTAATTAACTGCCAGTGAGAAGACATATTAATAGTATCTTATAAAAAGGACATTTGTCATAATAGCCTTTCAGAATACATGTGTAAAGTTTTCTCATTAAAGGGTCCTTTACAGCATGTGTATATGTGTGCATGCGTACATGTGTGCATGTGTTTTAATTTCAGGCAGCGAATTCTTATGGTGGCCTTTTATGCTTTCCCCTAAAGTTAATTAGGAACATTGTATTTTTCAATGGTTTCTGTACCACTTTGGTGACATATTGTGACTTTGAAACTATTCAACATTATTATACAGTGTACTATTTCATAATTTATATAAACTTGCTGCTTTTTTCCTTTATTTGTTCAAGTGTTACTTTTTTCCCTGTGAACATGGCTATGAGAAATTGATGCCCAAAGAACTTATGATACAGGACTAATGAAAAGTATTGCTTATTAATTCTTCATAATTTTAGCTTAGGTTTAGGAAGAGTTTACTATGGGCAGGACCCTGCTGAGTGATTTTCCTAAAAATTAGTTTTATCGAATCCTAGAAGGAAGAGGCTGTGACTTTGTCCTTACCCCATCACCTGCTGCTTCCACCCCCTGTGGTTATGCACCTGCTAGCCAGTGGTTGAAACTGCTTGTGCCGCCAAGAGTCTCTGACAGGTCGTGCCAGGAGGAGAATGTGTTCTCTTTCTAAACCATACCATCAGCCAGTTTAGAAGAAGTTGGTACTCTGTGCTTTTCTTCTCTGTGAACTGAGGCCCTGAACTTACTGTCTAGATATCATCATGTTACCCTGAAAAAAAAAAAGCCAACAAACAGTGGTGATGCCAGATTTTTCAATTCATGGAAGAAATGGTTCTCCTGTTTGTAATTTTCATTTTCCCTAGGCTTGACGTATGATTATGGTCTTACAGCATTTTTTCCACCCAGAGCCATCTTTCTTTCTTTAACTCCTGTAGTTAAATGTACCAGTTGTTTTTAAATGTCAAAATTTCATTATTATTTGGCATAAATCTTCATTTTATTTATTTATTTTTTTTAATTTTTTTTTCAACGTTTATTTATGTTTGGGACAGAGAGAGACAGAGCATGAACGGGGGAGGGACAGAGAGAGAGGGAGACACAGAATCGGAAACAGGCTCCAGGCTCCCAGCCATCAGCCCAGAGCCTGACGCGGGGCTCGAACTCACGGACCGTGAGATCGTGACCTGGCTGAAGTCGGACACTTAACCGACTGCGCCACCCAGGCGCCCCTAAATCTTCATTTTAAAAGAGAAAACGCTAACCTTCCAAACATGATGTACTACTTAAAATTGTAGCAGTGTTTAAATTTTCATATACAGAATGGTACCACCAGTAATCAGTGGATGGCACAGAACACGCATCACTTAATACTTGAGCTCCTCATGTGTGATGCAAAGTACGTAAATAATTATAATTGTTTTTCTGTTATCTCATTAATTCAGACTGTTAAAGGGGATAAGGAAACCTCACTGATGTATATATCCATCTTGAACTTTTTCCTGCAGCGAGGCTGGCTTATCTGCCTTCTTTCAGAGAACCTGATCTCTCTGGACTTTGCTCTTACTTGTCCACCTTCCTTTTATCTATCCCTCAGTTTGGCCTCTGTGTTAAGAGACCCCTTTTTGCCCCCGAGGCTTTCCTATCTAGTGTGGCTGTATCAGCGGGGGGTAAGGCAACCCCAAGTCAAAGGTATCTTGTATAAACACTTTATCCCTTTGCTAAGAAAACTTTCCACAATAATTACAAGCAAGATAATGCAACTGTATTATATTAGAATGGAGTATTTTAATTTAGAATGGAGTATTTGAATTATGAATGTAATTGGCTTCAAGGGTGTATTTTTAGAAAACTGAGGGGTTATTTGATTTGTGAAAAGATCTTCATATCAGTGCCCTGTTTTAGACCCATAAGAAGTGTTCTGTGGCATTCCCTTTAGGGAAGATTGTTACACCTGAGGAACTCTGATGATGAAATTACTATTCCTCCATGAATTGTCAATATCATGTAGTGCTGATTTATGATCTGAAGGGGTGCCGGGATTACACTGATAACCATGTTCTGTATCTTTCTTTCTCTCTCTCATGCACAGACACACACACACACAAATTTGCATGCATGTTAGTGTAGTGTTATACCTGAAATTGTGAAAATTGTAGCTCTTAATTTTATTTAGGTTCAGGATCATCCATTTCTCCTCTTTAAGAAACATAGTCCTTAGTAGGTGTCAATATTGAAACTTGCTTTTGTTAACTCACATCTGGTGCATCTCTATTCTTCATTAAAAGACCTACCTTATTGGAGGAGAATAAAATAAAAGCACAAAACAACCTTGTTCTTAGTTTTACCTTAAGCCTGAAAATGTTTCTACATCAAGTCTCAGGTGTTGGACTGTATTAACTTTTTCCCACAATAATCTCTTTTGGCATTTACAAACCATTCAATTCTTGGTGCTTGGCAATTGCACTATCGGAAGTCAAAGATGTTGGGTTCTATATTCAGTTCTGCCTCTTGCTACTGGTGTGATCTTATTAATTTTGTATCTTTAAGTCCCAGTTTTATTACCTACAGAATAATCTCTCTTTTGATCACAAGGAAGTTACTTATGTGAAGTAATTCATACATTTAATAATTTGATTAGGATTTATGAGGAGATTCTATGTGCAGGTACTTTTCCAGATGCTGGAGATAAGCACAGAAGACTAAAGTCCTACTTCTTTTTATCTTTGTTGCAATATACTTGAAACTTAAGTACTACACAAAGGAAAATATTAGAAAAAGATGTCTAACTTAAGTATGTATACTTATGTGGCTATTTATACAGTCCAATTAAGTAAATTTTTGGTTCCACGAGGTCAGAAACATGCCTTAATTCCATTGTATTCCCTGCAAAATATATATAGCCAAGTACTGACAATATAAATCAAATTGAATTTAAGACAAAAATAAAGGAAAATCCAAGAGTGATCTTAAGCATTTAGGAGACCTTATAGTCAGTTACAGAATAGGTTATTTTTCTGAAACTCAGTGTATTTTCTAAGAGAACTATCACTTAGTTATTTATTATGATAGAAGGGCCATAAAGTTAAAGCCCTTACTGGTATTTCTAATGAAGATATGTCTATGAGACAGCAGTGTGAAAAAAAAAAAATTAGCAACGTAAACATTGACTGTCGTTGTGATTTTTATCCATCTCAGAAAAGCTACACTTGGATTCCTCAGTTCTTACGGCAGATCCATATTTTGTTCATAATTTGGTTCTCTGTTGTCATAATCTTATACTTTTGTATCCTTTTTGACCCTAGAGAATTAATTATTTTAGGCCAGTTAAATAGTAGAATTGTTAGTAGTGTTGATATTACTTTAAGTATTATTTAAAAATGGTACAATTTCTTTTTCCTTGAGATATGCATCAGTCTGAACAGAAAAAGAAGTCAGATTGATACCATTAGGTAGTGCTGGGTGGTACTAAAAATTAGAGGGTGTTTTGCTTCTATGTCTGTGCTTATGACTAGCACCAGTGAAAATATTATGGTTAATAGTTCAGTCAAGACCAGGTAGAACATAATTGCATCCCTTTCACTCAACCTTTGGCATTGCTGTGTCAATAGCCAACCATATTTAATCAGGTTCTAAGGTAGTGGGATATGATGAGATATTTTTAGGTCATACTAATACCTGTTGGTATTAAAAAGTCTCTTAAAACTTGGCCTTGAGGGAGTTGGCAAACAGGTCTTTTATATCTTGTCAATAGATTGGTATTTTTAATAAATTTTAATCCTATGTCCCAGCAAGTGTAGATTCCCCTTATTGGTGATTGGCTTGAGAAAGAATGATGGATAACTTTGGGGATATTGCTAGTTTATTGAAGCCCACATGAAAATAATTTAGAAAAGGTTATCATATGGCCATTTGAATCAGTTTTCTCCAGAGAAACAGAACCCATAGAGTTGACGTTGTAGTCTTGAGTCTGAAGGTAGTCTGGAGGCAAACTTCCTTCCTCTTTTGGGGATCTCAGTCTCTTCACTGAAGCCCACCCATCCTATCCTATGGATAGGATCTCCTTCACTCATTCTACTGATGTCAATGTTAATCACATCTAAAAATACCTTAAAGCAAAAGCGAGACTAGTGTTTGAACAGCTAACAGCTAAGATTTGAACTGTGAAACAACTGGGTACTATAGCATAGCCAAGTTGACGAATAAAATTAACCATCATAGTGGAGTCTTATGAAGAATGAATTCTAAGCTTTATATTGTTTGGAAAGAAAGAGGTGTAGTAAATACTATGGAGAAGACCAAGATTTTACCATTAGAACTACTAATGTGGGCATGAATGGGAAAATAGGGGAGAAGGTTGTAGGAACCTGTGTCTAGATTTATACCTTGAAGGGTTACATGTTTTTTTTTTTCTTTTTTATTATTGAAGTATAGTTGACATACATTTTCTTAGCTTTTATAAATATAAATTATGGAGGATTTTGTGATACCAGTATAGTAATTGCAACGGTACTAATTGCTAATCACATATCCAACACTGATGATCTCATTTCATTTTCACAAATCTAAAGTAGACGCTAATGGGGCCCCTGGGTAGCTCAGTCAGTTAAGCGTCTAACTCTTGGTTTCGGCTCATTTCATGATCTCACGGTTCATGGGTTCAAGCCCTGCATCAGTCTCTGCACTGTAAGTATCTCTGCTTTGGGATTCTCTCTCTCTCTCTCTCTCTCTCTCTCTCTCTCTCTCTCTCTCTCTCTTTCTCTCTCTCTCTCTCTCTCTCTCTCTGCCACTTCCCAGCTCGTGTGTGCGCACACTCTTTCTCTCTCAAAATGAATAAATACTTTAAAAAATAAAGTGGAAGCCAGTATTGTCTCTACCACAAAGATGAGAAAATTGATGCCCAGTTGGGTTGAGACTTGTACTAGCTTATGGAGGTATTAAAAAGTAGAGTGGGGATAATTATTGCATGTTTCCAGGATTTTCTGCACCCAACATAGTTTAAAATAAGTCCTGAATGGAAAGCTGTACAGTTTTTAGTCCTTTCATACACTGTCTAGTTGGACCCATAGTATGTTATAGACAATTTACATAAGGAAACAACCCCTTTCCTCCAGATTATAAACATCTAGCTATTAATGCTTTTAAAAAGATATGATTCTTTCTTCCTCCTTAATAATTGCCAGAATTTGCTTTTCTGACAAGATTTTCTATGAATACTGTGGGTATTAGTACAGCTATGCAACTCGGTGCTATTGTTAAGTAGTGTATCTATTTTTAAAGAAATATATTATAACAACTAAGATCACTTTGAGTTTGACCTCTAACCTGTGGAGAAAAGCCTTATAAGCTTCATAAAAACACTTCGCTACTGATGTTTCATGCCACCTTGAGAGTGAATGCCTGGAGAAACAATCTTAACAGATCCAGTAATAAGGTTGAGTTTGTTCTGCCGGCCTTTCTAATCCTTTACCCTCTTCACCTTATGCTCTTGGCTGCAGTCACTGTCTGTTTTCTGAACACCATCATTTTGGATTTCTGACGCCTAACACAGTATCTGGTGCACAGTGCTTAATAAATCTAGAAAAGAAGAAAGGAAGTTAGGAAGGAATGAATATTCATTAGAAACATTTACTTTTTTAGCTCTGTATTTACTTCACTTTGATCTATTCCTTTATTCATTATATAACACTTTTTTTTTTTATTTAAAAAAAATTTTTTTTTTCAACGTTTATTTATTTTTGGGACAGAGAGAGACAGAGCATGAACGGGGGAGGGGCAGAGAGAGAGGGAGACACAGAATCGGAAACAGGCTCCAGGCTCTGAGCCATCAGCCCAGAGCCCGATGCGGGGCTCGAACTCACGGACCGCGAGACCGTGACCTGGTTGAAGTCGGACACTCAACCGACTGCGCCACCCAGGCGCCCCTATATAACACTCTTTTACTTGTGTAGTTGACAAACCAGGAGCTGAAAGCCTATAGAAAATTTGTTAGTGTTCATGCAGGTGATTATGCAGTCATTTCAGCCCTCCCCCTTTATTGTTTTTCTACATCTCTTGCTGTGGGTTTGTCACACATTTTAAAGTCCAAGATTGCACACTTGGATCTCAGCATGTGCTGAACCATGGTGAAAAATGCTTACCTTTGAACTTTTATTTGAACGCAGAAAGTAATATTGACTAGCATTTTCTAATGGACAGTTATAGAAAGTTGATCAGCATTGTAATACTGAATAATTTCTACATAGTAATTAATTACCTTTTTAAATATTTCTCCAGAAATATTACCTAACCCTAGAATGACACTTGGTATAAACTTCAGGAATATGTGTTAAAGATCAGAAAAGATAGACATTGCATATGTGATTCTTTTAATCTAATAATTTTATCTGCTGTTGTAAAAGTAATCTATATTGATGATATTCAGATCAAAGAGTCAACCTCATTCAGCTTTAGTTTGAAACTTATAATGAGAAGAATCAGTCCTAGTAAGATGCATTTTCATAAAATTGGGTAGCCAGTATTACAGCCAAATGTTAATGTTAATTTTGTTTGTTCTCATTTAAGTCCAATCATATTTGCCATTAGTTTTTTTTTTTTAGTATAGACTTCAAGAGCAAATTGCTTTTCAAGTTAAAAAATTAATCAGTTCTAGAACTTTTATTAAAATTGCTCCCAGAAGTCTAAATGGAGATTTTATTAAAAGCAAACCCTAAATATTTGGAAATAAATATTTGACTTATTTCTTACTTGTAACTTGCACATTGTACTTAATCAGTTTCCACTCCATTGGATTTCAATTTTAAGATTTGTGTGAAGTAACTAGTACAGTGGCATTTAAAAAATTTGAAAAAAATTTAAAAATGTACTTTATATAATAATCAATCAAACACAAGAATAATGGAACTTTAGGAGAATCATATATAGATATGTTTATCTTAATTTTTGTCCTTTAATTTTCTGTAGAAAGATTCTTATGTGAGGATGGAGATAGTGTAATTGTGCTCCCTGTGTATGTGGTGAAGAGAAAGGGAAAATAAGATAACTTTCTGTGTAATTTGTAACTCGCAAATTATTTTTTCTGTAGTCTAATATTCTTTATAGATATAATTTACAGACTTGGAAGAGGTAATTGACTTCTAACTCAAAAATTTTTTTGTGTACTCTATTGGAGATTCATTATTATTTTTTCAAAAGAATTTGCTAATGCTTATTTTGTATATTGGGAGACGCTGGTAAAGAATAAACTTCTAGTTAGCTCAGTGAGCTTTCAATGTTATGAGAAACACTGGACAAGGTTTGAAGTTTTATACTAATTCCTTATGAGAGAAAAGTAAAAGCCTTCTAGCACTCAGGAAGTGTTACTTTCTAATATTCATCCTGACTCAGCAAGCACTTTAGTGGAATTACCAGAAGGGATACACTGTGTTTGCTGCTTATAAAGTGATTATGCCTCATAAACAAGAATGTGGTTTTCTTGCAGGTTTTTATTTTTATTATATTTGACTAATTTACTTGTCCTCTCTGTTCTAAGGCAGTAGGGAAAAGAATGAAGCCACACAGACGACAAGTCATAGTTCCTTTTCCAAGAGACTAGAGAGAATGAGGAGTGACGGATAAACATGAAGTAGACAAGGAAGGAGCAACTGAGTATGGGGAAATAGAAATGATTAGTATAAAGGTTTCATATTGGACCACAGTGTTTATGTTTGACCTCTTAATACTACGCCTTAGGTATTGATGCATGTTGGAGAGACTTTTTGTGATGTAGAGACAATGGAACAGGCCCGATGGACAGAACCAACAGTAAATTCTATTGGATAGAATAGAATATTCTCTGCTCAAGTCAGAATGTCATTTTTAACCAGAGTAGACTAGAAAAAAAACAAATATAGGATTTACTATATCACCATCGTTTTCTTAAACTTATATTTGCATATTGGTTGAGAAATCTCTTAAACAGCAAAGTTTAAAGATTTAATTCATTTTTATATTCTTAGCACTCATTTACAATATAGTGAGGCATTTGAGTGACAGGAAGAGTTTGTACACTGAGGAACTTGAAAATGAGTTTTGTTTTTAAACTATTCTTTAAAAAATATGCATGTTAGCTAACTTGACAATAGATTATATTAAGAAATATACATAAATTCCACCTAGGCTTTGGATTGCAGTATTTGCCTTTCTTTATAAACTTTGGGAAAAAAATAATGTACCCTCACTTTTTTTTCCTTTTAATAGTATGATAGTATAACTTTGATAGCATTTCGTATTTTTTAACTATTATTTGCAAGCTAATTATTCCTGGAATCTTCTAATCACTTAATTCACCCAATATGATACAGTATAATAAGTGTTGTAATCATTTGTGGCCATGCATTTTCAAAGCAAGTGGGTGGATGTAAATAGACACATACATATTTATTATATTATTACTCCTTTGTGAGTATTGTTAATGGTGCTTCATTATATAGCCATTTTTCTAAGTCAAGAGTAAATTACAATAATGGAAACATTCAACTTCATAATCACTCTCTCCTCGTACTATTTATGATGGAATTTACAGGCCTTTCAATATTCTTGCTGGAAAGGAGCTATTGAAATAAATGGAAGACGATAAATGTTTACTGAGAGGGCAAAAGCACTGTGAATTGCAAATGCATATGTAAGACATTTTTTTCCTAGTAGGCTAATTATACTCACTATTCAATTAATTGCAATATTTATTGAATGAAAGAATAAGCATTTTAAAACACTGGTTACATTAAAGGATAATTTTTTTTCCATTTTGGGGTCTATATTAGAAACTAATGATAATTAGGTATATAATTTTAAGTTGATGTCATAAGATTTTCTTTGACATCTTCATTAAGGTATGTACAAGTCATCATAATTATCCATGAACATTTGTAGCCTGTGAACAGGAATCAATTTTTCATGCTAATCTGCACATCCTAGTGGCATCCCCCTCCTGCGTTCTAGATCACATTTCCTCTCACCTCTTAAATTTGTTCCATAAATTTTAAATCAATTTCTTCCTGCCATTTAGTTAAGTTTTACACGTCCTTCAAAATTCATTGTAAGGGTAATCTCTTCTAGTGTTCTTAGTCAGGTTCAAATGGCTGTGCCCTACTCTGCTCCAGAACCACACTGGGAGTGGTTCTCCCCTTACAATCATAAAAAAATTACACTATCGGTAATGATTTACTGGGAAACCCTAACAGAATATAAGCTTTTTGAGGGTTGGAACCATGAATAAGCCATTGTTTATTAAGCACTTACTAAGTGCTAGATGTGGTCATACACATTATCTCACTTAATCTTCACAGTGGTAATGATTGTGGGAGATACTGCTGTCCCTGCCCCAAGCTCATTAAACATTTGTTGATAATATAAATGACAATAATAATGTCCCTGGTGAGTCTGGGAGTATACAGGCTAAAAAAAAATAACAAAGTTATAAACTCTATCACCCATTTAATAGGTGCTGTTGACATAACAAACACTAAAGGTATTTTTTTTAAAGGGAGTTAATTCTTGCTAAGCTTCATGAGGAAATACACCTTTGCACATATGCTAAGGCTTTTTATGGCCAATGTAAAATAGTTTAATTTATTATGCCCCTAGAATGGCACACTGAAATTTTCTGCAAAATGAGTTTACTGTTTCCATCAAAATATGAACATTTAAATTTTCATGATAAGAGCCGGTTCATGTTCATAAGACCTAAAGTGCTATCCTTTCAGTTTTTCCTTTTGTTTGGTTTTCCTGGACACCTGCCTTTATGGGAAGATGGCTGAGAATTTTGGCTTTCAAAATACACCTGAGTCCAATTAAGAAGGCTAGGAACACAGCAAGCAGTAGGAGTAAGAAAAACTGGCTAGGAAATGGCATACGAGACACTGTTGCTAAATGAAGGGTAAATGCATATTTGTGGAGGTGATAGATTTTTATTTCTCCAAGTCGTTTTAAATTGCTTGGCTGTACTCTCTGGCTGAAAATGATGTATAAGTCACCGAGTGAGTCATTCTCATAAGTACAGATGGTAACAGGGGAAGGTTGGGCCACTGAACCAAATTACCCCAGCACAGCAATACAGAAACCCATGTCCTGCAGTCTTGGGTGGTCATATTTGTACAATTTTCATCATTTAAATAAATATGTTCTTTTAAATATGTTGAAAATTCTTTGCTTTTAAAACTATTTAAATGGTACATCCATGTAGTGTTGCATCCATAAGTTAACATTTCTCTTTTTGGGGTTTGTAAATTATTTTTACCTGAGCAGAATATATTTTAAAATTAGGAGCAAGTTTAGAGACTAGTTCTTTTCTTTGTGATCTATTGTCTGTCTTTTTAAAACACTTGGAATTTTGATACAAGATTTTTTGGATAACTTGATTATATACATGAGGAAATAATGAAAAGCCTTAAACTAGATTCACACTTCATTTGGACTTTGATGCAATTTTATTAAACTGAACAAGCTCCCCAAACATGCCTATATATTTATCATCTTGTGCATGAAATAAGGGTGCCAGAGGAAAAGGCATGAAAAAACAAAAGGAGCACTTCAAAGGCAAGAATCATGATTAGGCTGATGGAATTCTATCCCCAGGTTGATTTTTGATAGGCATAAAATTCTTTGAAATTCTTATCCGAAATTCCAGGGAGAGTGTGTCTTTTTAAGAGCTGCGCCTATCAGTCTCTGTTCCTTGCATGAATTAGTTTTTAAAAATTCTTTGCAAATGAGTTGCTTCATTATTTGCTGAGTGTATTCAGCCTGTATACTTTCATATGTGAGTCAAACAGACATGAAGGAAAAAAAGAAGAATGATGTCTCACTCCTCTACTGTTTGGCTTTCCAAGGTGCACAGTCACTCTGGTGACATGGCAGCTACTTGATGTATTGAGATAGTGAAGACAGAAGAAAGAACAGAACTGAAGGGCAGAGCACTCGGGGTTAGCAGGCAATCTCAAAGGATGAAGGAAGAAGTGGAATTTAAGGTCACCAGGGAAAATAGAACACAAGTCACCTCCCCTCCCCTCCGCGTTCACCCAAGTCATGATCTAAAGCACAGGATCTTTCAGCCCATACATATCTTGTGTTTTTGTTTTACAAAAGATTCTCTAACATAGAACCAACCTTCACCAGGCACACACTACCTAATGGAGTGAAAATAAAAACTATAGATGTCTTAGTTCAGGCTGCCATGACAAAATACCATAGATTGGGTGGCTTAAGAAACATTTATGTTCTCATAGTTTTGGGGAGTGGGTGTTGAGATCAGCATGCCAGCACTGCTGAGTTCTCGGGCTTGCAGACTGCCTGTTTCTCCCTGTGTTTTCACATGCTGGGGTGGGGAGTAGGGTGTTGGAGTGCAGAGAAAGAGAACAGGAAAGAGACTGAGTGCTCTTTCCTGACTCATCTTGTAAGGACACTAACCCTATCAGATCAGGGCTCCACCTTTATGATATCATTTAACCTTAAGGACTTTCTAAAGGCCCTATCTCCAAATACAGTCATGTTGGGGTTTTGGACTTTAACATACGGATTTTGGGGTGGACACAAACATTCCATTGGCCATCTGTATATAGCAGTAATTGTCTCTGGCTCAAAGCTTTTACAAGAAAAATTGATAGAACTGTAGCTTGAAGATTCTCTCTCCCTTGTTCACAGTATTGTTGAGACATCTGACATGTGCCCTTTGCATTTCTAGGCATCTTTTCTTGGTAATCTTCTCCATTTGTATATTGCACTGACACTGGTGAATTCAGTTCTGGCCATAGCCAGGCATTTGTCTCTTATATTGACATTATCATTCTAGATGCTTTCTTCTAATGGTTGAGCGGGTCAGGGAGGGAGGAATTCAGGGAGGATCTTCTACCGCTATTTCTTCTTATTATTATTAAGAGAAATAACTTCTGCTTAAAAATGTTACCTATGATTGCCTATATTATTTCATTTTATATACACTATATGGTAGAGTTACCTATAAATGAGATTAATGACTTCTGGGTCATACAGTTAGAAACTGGTGGGGTCATAATTGAAACCCATGTTCATATGTATTCAGAACCTTCATTATTTTCACACTCCACAGAGGTTTCTCTAGTTTAACAGCAAATCAAAGGGTCATTGAAGCATTGTTGTCTTAACAACACTGTAGCAGTACACATTTGGAACACAAATTGTGCATATAATTTCATATATACAACTCACTTATTTCAAACACTAAATTAATGTTAGTATTGGGAACTTCTTTGTGTACATTACTTCTTTATATCACCTCTGAATAAGGATGAAATTTATCAGAAGTTCTCTTTCCTGGCCAGCTCTGAATGTTTATTTATTCAGAATGTCTTAATACATTTCAAAATGTTGTGCATGAAATACTCTTATCTTTTAATATGTGCAGGATCTGAATTGTGTCACTATTGTCATTCCTGATGTTGGTAATCGGTGTCTTCTATTTTTTCTGACCAATCTGGGTAGAGGTTTACCTATATTACTGATATTTTCAAAGTACCGGCTTTTTGGTTCATGGATTTTCTCTAGTTTTTAAATCTATTTTCTATTTCATTTATTTCTTCTTTGATATTTATTTTCTTAAGCTTTTGTTTTTCCTGTTCCTAAAGGAGTGAGGTCTTTGATTTGAGAATATTTTTCCTTTTTATAATATAGGCATATAGTGCTATAAATTTCCTCTAAGCACTGCTTAAAAGGATTCCCACAAATCTTGATATATTTTGTTTTCATTTTCTTTCAGTTGAATATATGTTTTAATTTTTTTGACTTTTTTGACCCAGGGGTTATTTAGAAATGTTATTTAATTTGTGGTGCTTATGGATTTCCCAGTACCTTTGTACTATGGACATCTAATTTAATTTCACTGTAGTCTAAGAACATACTTTTTATTACAGTTGAGATTTATTTTGTGACCCGCATACAGTTCATGTTGGTAAATATTCTGTGTTATCTTTAAGGTAGTGTATATTATGTTGTTATTTAGTGGAGTTTTCTATAAATGTCAACTAGGTCAAATTGGATAATAGTATTAAAAATTACATGTGATCATCAATGTTCTGATTATTCTATTATTTATTCAAAGAGAGTATTAAATCTTCACCTGTAAGTTTTGATTTGTCTGTTTCTTCTTCCAGTTACGTACATGATGCTTTACATACATTAAAGCTTCAATTTGTCCTTTTATATTTTTATTTTCTCTCCTTTCTTGACTTCTTTTGGATGGACTGTTTCTTCTATTCCAATGTTTTCCTTTGCTAGTTTGAAAGTTGTACACACTGGTATTATTTCTTTAGCATTTACTTTATTGATTTATTTTTAAACTTGTTTTATTTTTTATTTTTTTAAATTTACATCCATATTAGTTAGCATATAGTGCAACCATGATTTCAGGAGTAGATTCCTTAATGCCCCTTACCAATTTAGCCCATCCCCCCTCCCACAACCCCTCCTGTAACCCTCAGTTTGTTCTCCATATTTTTGAGTCTCTTCTGTTTTGTCACCCTCCCTGTTTTTATATTATTTTTGTTTCCCTTCCCTTATGTTCATCTGTTTTGTCTCTTAAAGTCCTCATATAAGTGCAGTCATATGATTTTTTCTTTCTCTGACTAATTTCACTTAGCATAATACCCTCCAGTTCCATCCATGTTGTTGCAAATGTCAAGATTTCATTCTCTTTGATTGCTGAGTAATACTCCATTGTATATACATACCACATCTTCTTTATCCATTCATCCATCGATGGACATTTGGGCTCTTTCCATACTTTGGCTATTGTTGATAGTGCTGCTATAAACATGGGGGTGCATGTGTCTCTTCGAAACACCACACCTGTATCCCTTGGATAAATGCCTAGTAGTGCAATTGCTGG
The DNA here is from genome assembly GCF_028749965.1 of Puma concolor. Classification (NCBI taxonomy): domain Eukaryota; kingdom Metazoa; phylum Chordata; class Mammalia; order Carnivora; family Felidae; genus Puma; species Puma concolor. Next base: position 64,731,742 of record NC_141670.1, read on the forward strand.
GTCGTAGGGTAGTTCTATTTTTAGTTTTTTGAGAAACCTCCATAGTGTTTTCCAGAGTGGCTGCACCAGCTTGCATTGCCACCAACAGTGCAAAAGAGATCCTCTTTCTCCGCATCCTTGCCAATATCTGTTATTGCCTGAGTTGTTAATGTTAGCCATTCTGACAGGTATAACGTGGTATCTCATTGTGGTTTTGATTTATATTTCCCTGATGATGAGTGATGTGGAGCATTTTTTCATGTGTCCGTTGGCCATGTGGATGTCTTCTTTGGAGAAGTATCTATTCATGTCTTTTGCCCATTTCTTCACTGGATTTTTGTTTTTTTGGGTGTTGAGTTTGAGAAGTTCTTTATAGATTTTGGATACTAACCCTTTATCTGATGTGTCATTTGCAAATATCTTCTCCCATTCCGTCAGTTGCCTTTTAGTTTTGCTGATGGTTTCCTTTGCTGTGCAGAAGATTTTTATTTTGATGAGGTCCCAATAGTTCATTTTTGCTTTTGTTTCCCTTGCCTCCAGAGATGTGTTGAGTAAGAAGTTGCTGCGGCCAAGATCAAAGAGGTTTTTGCCTGCTTTCTCCTCGAGGATTTTGATGGCTTCCTGTCTCACATTGAGGTCTTTCATCCATTTTGAGTTAATTTTTGTGTGTGGTGTAAGAAAGTGGTCCAGGTTCATTCTTGTGCATGTCGCTGTCCAGTTTTTCCAGCACCATTTGCTGAAGAGACTGTCTTTATTCCATTGGATATTCTTTCCTGCTTTGTCAAAGATTAGTTGGCCATACGTTTGTGGATGCATTTCTGGGTTCTCTGTTCCATTGATCTGAGCGTCTGTTCTTGTGCCATTTAGCATTTACTTAAAACTTTTAACATGGAAATTGAAAAGTCAGATCTCAATCAAGATCTCAAACTTCCTTCCAAACACTGCAGAGGAATTTCAATCACTCTATCTCTAATTACTTTGTGCTTCATTTGTGTGTTTTTCTGGTTTTGTATTTTAGCTTTATCTCCATTTTAAATTCTCTCAATATTATTATGACAACTTTATAAAGTCCTTTTTTCTTTTCAAATATCCACATATTTATCAATTTGCTTCCTTTTCATTTCTTCATATACCCAGGACCTTCTGTGTGGCATACATTATTTTTGTTTGAAGAACATTTTTTATAGTTTTGATTGAATAATTCTGTTCGTGGCAAAACCTCTCAGTATTTTTCTAATTATTAACTTATCCTCATTCATGAATGACATTTTCATTGAGTTCAGAATTCTAGGTTGACATTTGTTTTATTGCAAAACTTAGGAAATAGTATCCCACTGTTTTCTGGCCACCATAGTTACTCTTGAGCAGTTAGCTGTCAGTGAAATTGTTGTTTTTTAAGATGTGTTTTTGTCTGGCTGCGTTTAAATTAATTCCTTTTTTAATGGGAAAAGATATTTGCAAATGACATATCGGACAAAGGGCTAGTATCCAAAATCTATAAAGAGCTCACCAAACTCCACACGCGAAAAGCAAATAACCCAGTGAAGAAATGGGCAGAAAACATGAATAGACACTTCTCTAAAGAAGACATCCGGATGGCCAACAGGCACATGAAAAGATGTTCAGCGTCGCTCCTTATCAGGGAAATACAAATCAAAACCACACTCAGATATCACCTCACGCCAGTCAGAGTGGCCAAAATGAACAAATCAGGAGACTATAGATGCTGGAGAGGATGTGGAGAAACGGGAACCCTCTTGCACTGTTGGTGGGAATGCAAATTGGTGCAGCCGCTCTGGAAAGCAGTGTGGAGGTTCCTCAGAAAATTAAAAATAGACCTACCCTATGACCCAGCAATAGCACTGCTAGGAATTTATCCAAGGGACACAGGAGAACTGATGCATAGGGGCACTTGTACCCCAATGTTCATAGCAGCACTCTCAACAATAGCCAAATTATGGAAAGAGCCTAAATGTCCATCAACTGATGAATGGATAAAGAAATTGTGGTTTATATACACAATGGAGTACTACGTGGCAATGAGAAAAAATGAAATATGGCCTTTTGTAGCAACGTGGATGGAACTGGAGAGTGTGATGCTAAGTGAAATAAGCCATACAGAGAAAGACAGATACCATATGGTTTCACTCTTATGTGGATCCTGAGAAACTTAACAGGAACCCATGGGGGAGGGGAAGGAAAAAAAAAAAAAGAGGTTAGAGTGGGAGAGAGCCAAAGCATAAGAGACTGTTGAGAACTGAGAACAAACTGGGGGTTGATGGGGGGTGGGAGGGAGGAGAGGGTGGGTGATGGGTACTGAGGAGGGCACCTTTTGGGATGAGCACTGGGTGTTGTATGGAAACCAATTTGACAATAAATTTCATATATAAATAAAAAAAAATAAATTAATTCCTTTTGTGTGTGTATTCTACTTTCCTCATGATTTTGCTAAATACTATTTTCTTTTTTATTTGTCCTGCTTTGAATTATCTGGGCTCTAGAATTTGATTATTGGGTTTTTCATCCATTTTGGAAAACTCTCAGTCATTGTCTTTTTTAAATTTTACCTCTGCCTCATTGTTTTTTTTTTTTTTTTAACCTGGCATCTCAAATGTATATTATTATGAATATCTTTTTTTTTTAACCTCACCTCCTTTTCTCTTTCCTTAAGAGGTTGACTAATATGGACTGCATTAATGCCCTCCTTTGCCCTCTGGTTGCGAGATATGTTTACATAATGTGAGGTGCAGACAGCAGATCAGAGGAAGGGAGGAAAGTTAATTTGGCCACTTACTGCTATTGTTCCCTTTTTGTCCAGCTGATTGTCCATTTACTAAAGGTCTTAACTCTTGTAAGGCAGCTGTCCTCATAGCTGCCCTCTCTGGGTTCCATTATTGTTTCCTTCTTTTCCCTCTCTAGGCCTAGAGTAGTGGTGCTCACCACAGTCTAACCCTTGGATACTAAAATAGATCATGTAATTTCCTTAAACTGACCCCAAATTTGTAAATAATCACTCTTAAATTCTCAAACTACTCACTTTGTACTGTTTCCCAATCAGACTGTGACTCATGTGGATGTTTATGACAACTCCTCATTGTGTTCTCCATGGCACTTAACCTGCTTTTTTCATAATTAGTATCTCCATGTCTATCTGCATTACATTTGATGTAGTTTCTTCCAGTTGAAACCATATTTCTTTAGTTTTAATGATGATTTTAGATTAAATGGTTATACATTCAACTTCTAAAGTTCTGTTTTATTATCAAATTTGTTCGATAATTTCATATAGCCTGTTTTTCATTCATGTTTTATCTTCTTGTTTTATGTCTTTGTACATACAAAACATATTTCTTTTATATGCTGTCTGATGAATCCTATGTTTGAAGTCTTCATGAGTCTGATTTGCTGATAGCTGTTTCATTGCCTCCTGCTTATTCTTTGTTTCTTTTAGTGTTTTTTGTTTTTTTGAATGTGAGCTCATTGGAATTTAGTTTATGGCAATTTTCTGAGTCCTAGGAATTAGATAGTTTCCAACTAAGGATTGATTTTTTTTTTCCACTACATCCCTTAGTGAACTCTGTATCAAGGGTCACTAAGTTAAAACATTATTAGAATTTTGGCCATGTGAGGGATGGCTCATGATTAATACTAATTATTAGCAACAAGGTAGGAGTATCTAATTCATATTTATCCTCTGTCTGGGTCTTTAGAGTGGATTTCTCCTTTTATTTATTTATTTTTTATTTATTTATTTAAAAAAAATTTTTTTTAACGTTTATTTATTTTTGAGACAGAGAGAGACAGAGCATGAACGGGGAAGGGGCAGAGAGAGAGGTAGACACAGAATCAGAAGGAAGCAGGCTTCAGGCTCCGAGCCATCGCCCAGAGCCCAACGCGGGGCTCGAACTCACGGAGTGTGAGATCGTGACCTGAGCTGAAGTCGGACGCTTAACCGACTGAGCCACTCAGGCGCCCCGGATTTCTCCTTTTAAATACTCTACCTGGGAGAGGCTCTATCCTTTGTCTCTTAGCCTTTAAGCTAGGCTAACATCACCTCAAGTTTATGAGATCAAATAATCATCCTCAAGATGAAAGCTGTCATTGATACTTCACTCTTACTTCCACCTTCACTTAGGTTTTGGCCTGAGTAACATTACTATTATTATTGTTCCTGTTTTTATTGTTATTTTAACATCTTATGGAGAGATTTAAGAATATGCTTTTCTAAATTTTATCCAGTATTCATAATTTTATTTTAGTTTAATGGTCACTTAGAGCATCTTGTTAGTGAAACTGCTATAAACAGTAACCATAATTTTATTCTTATACTTTTGCCATTTTGTATTAGGTATGTCTTTTTTAAGGAACATAGGGTTGGTTTTACTTTTATTAAATCTGAGATTTCATGTCTTTTACTTGCACAGTCTGTCTTCTCTTATCTTGTTATATGCTCTCAGATCTTTAAAATTCTTTACTTAGGTTATTCTTTAAAACTTTTATGGAGAAGGTAGCCCTTAAACTGAACCGTGATGAAGACATACCCATCAGTTGGGGTTTTGTAATGTGAGAAGGAAAGAACACTAGCTGTCAGTGGTTGCATTTATCTGTTCACTTGGGGTCATGTTATTTCTTTTATTTTAAAAGTAGCATATAAAAAATTATATCCAAAGTTGTTTTTTTTCCTGTTAGTTACCTTCCTAAGAAATGTATTTTTCTGATAATGTATATTTTATGGTGGTTTAATTATAAAACATTTTCTAATTCTAATATTTACATCAGAATCTAAGATCAGTTTATAACAGTGAGATTTTAATATATATTTCTAATAAAATATGAATTTGGGAAATAATAAAGTCTAGAATTCATCTTTAGTTAGGATGACTGATAATATTATTATTAACAATAATAAAAATAATGGTAGTGGCTATCTTGAGTATAATATTAAGAAGGATATCAGGGTAAGTCCTGGCTCAGTGGGAAGGTATCATGAGGTATAAGTAGTAAGTTTCAAAGGCATTTTACAGGCCAAAACAGTGAATGTCATATATCTACCCAGAGTGATTAAGTTCCATATGCTCATGTTACAGATGAAGAATAAGATTCAGAGAAGAGACACAGTCTCCTAGAGTCTCCAGTACAAAGTATTTGGAGCTGGTAAGTGGCAGAGACAGGATTTAGCTCCAACTCTGACTCTTAAGTTCAGTTTATTTTTTTTTTTTCCTTACCGTTTCTCCTGTTAGCATATATATTTCTCTCTCTCTAATAATTTCCCCCAGAAATGTTTTTTTCTTTCTTCTTTTTTTTTAAGTTTATTTATTTTGAGAGAGGCAGAGAGAGAGAGAGAGAGAGAGAGAGCGAGCATGAGAGAGCAGGTCAGAGAGAGAAAGAGAGAGAGTCCCAAGCAGACTCCATAGCATCAGTACAAAGGCTGACATGGGGCTTGAACTACAAACAGTGAGATCATGACTTGAGCTGCAGTCAGGAGTTGGATGCTTTTTTTTTTAAAAAAAATGAAATTTATTGTCAAATTGGTTTCCATACAACACCCAGTGCTCATCCCAAAAGATGCCCTCTTCAATACCCATCACCCACCCTCCCCTCCCTCCCACCCCCCATCAGCCCTCAGTTTGTTCTCATTTAAGAGTTGGATGCTTGGGGCGCCTGAGTGGCGCAGTCGGTTAAGCGTCCGACTTCAGCCAGGTCACGATCTCGCGGTCTGTGAGTTCGAGCCCCGCGTCGGGCTCTGGGCTAATGGCTCAGAGCCTGGAGCCTGTTTCCGATTCTGTGTCTCCCTCTCTCTCTGCCCCTCGCCCGTTCATGCTCTGTCTCTCTGTCCCAAAAATAAATAAACGTTGAAAAAAAAAAATTATAAAAAAAAAAAAGAGTTGGATGCTTAAGTGACTGAGCCATCCAGCCCCCTCCAGCCAAATGTTTCATAATTATTTCATTTACAGCTTTTTTTTTATACCGATATAGCAAACTTTTCTGCACCCCTATACAAGTATCATATGGGCTAATGTACAGGCTAATGCTGAGAGCATTCCATAATGATCTGCAGTATACGAAAGCCCTCTTGATTGCCTGATGTGAGGAAAGTCTGTATCAACTACTTAATCATAATTTCTAACACATGTTAAAAAGTTATTGTTCCGAATATAGTACAGTAACGAAATCCTAATGAATTCATTTTCCAATTCTTCCTTATTTGTGTCTTTTATCTATGCTGTCTATTAAGAAAGAGAGAAACATCAGTTCTATTCAAAGAAAAAATAAATTAGATATATACATATATTTTTTTTCTTAAATAGGAGCTTTTTATGGTGGTGAAAGCTATCTGTGACCATTTATACAGTTTATGTAACAGAGATACGGTATATATTTGTACCATTGTACATAATCCCCAATTGCCAACAGTTTTAAGTTAATATTTTTTAGCCTCAGCTATATGTGTACTATTAATCCTTATAGTAGCTCTATGAGGTTAATTATTTTATCATCTCCATTTTGTATAAGAACAAGCTGGGATTTGGAGAGATTAAGTAGGCCATAGTCACACAAATCAGTAGCAAAATGGATTCTAAGTATGTCTGATTGCAAAGCTTGAGTTCTTACCCACAGCACTGTATTGAAATCTGAAGTGTACTAAAAGTTAGTATGGAAGAAGCACAAATATTTCTAGATTTCTAGATGTAATATTTCTGAGTACTGTGATTATTATTGAAACTGAGGTTTATGAGGAATATGTATAATTATTACATAAATTGGCTGCTCATTTGATGAATCTTTTCAGCGTTCAATCTCATAAACATATATGGGCCAATTAATTAGGTGGTTTCAAAACAATTAAATCTTTAAAAATGAGATCCACAGTGAAAAGGAAATATTTCTGGGATAGTATATGGCAAATAGCAGAAGAAAGTAAAGGAAGCAGTGGTGCACAAATTAAGAAAAAAGTCAGAAAAGGGCTTATTAGAGTTTGAGTAAAAATAACCAAAAAATTTAGAAAAATCTAGAATTCTCAGGGAATAACTATTTATTTAATATTTTCTATGTGCCAGGCCCTGCGCCAGGTAGTGAGAATACGTAGAGCAATTGGATATATTTCCTTCTCTGAAGGAACTCATAGGTTAGTGCATAAACTCATAAATAGCTAAGAATAAGAGAGTGTAATGAAAGTACTAAAACAATTCCATGGTAATAGAGAAGTTATTAATTCCATGTATGGGGGGATAGGGTGGAGCAGGGAGTAGTGTGGGGGGTAGATAGTGATTTAACAATTCTGTACATTACTCAGTGCCTATCACGCTGAGTGTACTCTTAGTCCCCTTTGCCTATTTCACCTATCGCCCACCCACCTCCCCTCTAGTAACCATCAGTTTGTTCTCTATAGTTAAGAGTCTGTTCTTTGGCTTGCCTCTTTTTTCCTTTATTCATTTGTTTTCTTTCTAACTTCTTTCTAAACTTCTAAACTTCATATGACTGAAATCATATGGTATTTGTCTTTCTCTGGATGACTTATTTCACTTAACATTATACCTTTTAAGTCCATCCATGTTGTTGCAAATGGCAGGATTTCATTCCTTTTTTATGGTTGAATGATATTCCATTGTGTATATGTACCACATCTTCTTTATCCATTTATGTTTTGATGAACACTTGGGCTACTTCCATAATTTGCCTATTGTAAAATAGTGCAGCAATAAACATAGGGCTACATACATCTTTTGAATTCATGTTTTTGTATTCTACTAGGGTAAGTACCTAGTAGTTCAATTGCTAGATTGTAGGGTAGTTCTATTTTTAACTTTTTGAGGAACCTCTATACAGTCTTCCACAGTGGCCTCACCAGTTTGCACTCCCACCAACAGTGCATGAGGGTTTCCTTTTTCCCACATCCTCACCAACATTTATTGTTTCTTGTGTTTTTATTGTAGTCATTTTGACAGGTGTGAGGTGATCTCTTTGTGGTTTTGATTTATATTTCTCTGATGATGAGTGAGTTGATTGTCTTTTTATGTGTCTTTTGGCCATCTGTACTTCTTCTTTGGAGAAATGTCTTTGCACGTTTTCCGCCCATTTTTTAAATTGGATTATTTGTTTTTTGAGTGTTGAGTTGTGTAAGTTCTTTGTATATTTTGGATACTAACCTTTCATCCAGTATATCATTTGCAAATATCCTCTCCCATCCAGTGGGTTGTCTTTTAGTTTTGTTGATTGTTTCTTTTGCTTTGCTCTGTGCTTTTTATTTTGATGTAGTCCCAATAGTTTATTTTTGCTTTTTGTCCCATTTCCCCAGGTGACATATCTAGCAAAATGTTGCGATGGCCGATGTCAGAGACATTACTGCCTGTGCTGTCTTCTAGGTTTTTTATGGTTTTAGGTCTCAATTTAGATCCTTAATCCACTTTGGGTTTATTTTTGTGTATGGTGTAAGAAAGTCATCTGGTTTCATTCTTTTGCATGTAGCTGTTCAGTTTTCCCAGCATCATTTGTTGAAGAGACTGTTTTCCAATTGCATATTCTTGCTTCCTTGTTGAACATTAGTTGATAGTATGATTGTAGGGTTATTTTTGGACTCTATATTCTGTTCTGCTAATCTCGTTTTGTGCCAGCACCATACTATTTTGATTACTACAACTTTATAGTATATCTTGAAATCTGAGATTGTGATACCTCCAGTTTTGTTGTCCTCTTTAAAGATTGCTTTGGTTATTTGGAGTCTTTTGTTTTATGCAAATTTTGGGATTATTTGTTCTATTTCTGTGAAAAATGCTGTTGGATTTTGATAGAGGTTGAATTAAATCTGTAGATTGCTTTGATTTTAATTTAACAATCTTTGTTTTCCCAATCCATGATCATGGAATATCTTTCCATTTGTTTGTATCTTCAGTTTCTTTTATCAATGTTTTGTATTTTTCAGAGTACAAGCCTTTCATCTCCTTGATAAACTTTATTCCCAGGTATTCTTTTTAGTGCAGTTGTAAATGAGACTGTTTTCTTAACTTCACTTTTTGATGCTTTGTTATTAGTATATAGAAATGCAATGGATTTCTGTATATTGATTTTGTATCCTGCAACCTTACTGAATTCATTTATTAGTTCTAGCAGTTTTTTTTTTTTTTTTTTTTGGTTGAGTCTTTAGTCTTTTCTTTATGTAGTGTCATATCATCTGTAAATAGGGAAAAATTTAACTTCTTCCTTAGCTTTTTGGATGTTTTTCCTTTCTTTTTGTGTCTAATTGGTGTGGCTAGGATTAAAGTACTATACTGAATTAAAGTAGTGAGAGTGGGTATCATTGTCTTGTTCCTCATTTTAGGTGAAAGCTTTTAGTTTTTCACTATTGAGTATGATGTTAGTTGTGGGTTTTTCATATATGGCCTTTATTATGTTGAGGTATGTTTCCTCTAAACCTACTTTGTTGAGGTATGTTTTTATCATGAATGGATGTTGTACTTTGTCAGATTTTTTTTTTTTTTTGCATCTGTTGAAATAATCATATGGTTTTTATACTTGCTGATGTGGTGTGTACCATATTGAGCCACCCATGCATCGCAGGAATAAGTCTCACTTGATCTTGGTGAATAATTTTTTAATATGTGTTGGATTCGGTTTGCTAATATTTTATTGAGGATTTTTGCATCTATGTTCATCAGAGATATTGGCCTGCAGTTCTCTAATTTTTTTGTAGTGTTTTAGTCTGGTTTTTGTATCAAGGTAATTCTGGATTCATAGAATGAATTTGGAAGCTTTCCTTCCTCTCCTGTATTTTGGAATAGTTTCAGCAGAATAGGTATTAACTCTTCTTTAAATGATTGGTAGAATTCACCTGTGAAGCTGGTCCTGGACTTTTGTTCTTTGGGAGTTTTTGATTACTGATTCAATTTCTTTGCTGGTAATTTGTCTGTTCAAATTTTCTATTTTTTCCTGATTGAGTTTTGGGAGATTATACATTTGTGTGAATTTATCCATTTTTTTCTAGCTTGTCCAATTTCTTGGCATATGAATTTTTATAATGTTCTCTTTTAGTCATTTGTATTTCTGTGTGTCACTTGTTATTTTTACTTTTTTGTTTCTGATTTTGTTTATTTGGGTCTGTTCTCTCTCCACCCCCTCTCTCTTTCTCTTTTTCTTTTTGGTGAGTCTGGCTAAAGGTCTATCAATTTTATTTGTCTTTTCAAAGAACCAGTTCCTAGTTTTATTATTATTTTATTTTCTATTTTGTTTATTTATACTGTAGTCTTTATTATTTGCTTTATCTTTTTTTAAGTTTATTTATTTATTTTGAGAGAAAGAGCTTGGGAGGGGCAGAGAGAGAGGGAGAGAGAATCCCCAAGCAGGCTCCACTCTGTCAGTACAGAGCCTGATGTGGGACTCCATCTCATGAACTGTGAGATTATGACCAGAGCCCAAATCAAGAGTCAGATGCTCAACCTACTGAGCCACCCAGACACCCCTATGATTTCCTTTCTTTATTGGTTTTGGATTTTGTTTATTCTTTTTCTAGCTCCTTTTGGTGTAAGGTTAGGTTGTTTTTTTGAGATTTTTCCTGCTTCTTGAGGTAGACCTATATTGCTATCAACTTCCCTGTTAGAACAGCTTTTGCTGTATCCAAAGATTTTGGACTGTTGTCTTTTCATTTTCACATGTGTCCATTGTATGTTTTGATTTCCTCTTTGATTTATTGGCTTATGCATTCATTGTCAAGTAGCATGTTATTTACCCTCCATGTATTTGTGCTTTTTCCATATTTTTTCTTATGGTTGATTTCTGGCTTCATGGTGTTGTGGTCAGAAAATTGCATGGTATGATTTTGATCATTTTGAATTTGTTGAGAGTTGTTTTGTGGCCTAACTTGTGATCTATTCTAGAGCATGTTCATGTATACTTAAAAAAGAATGGCATTCTGCTTTTTAAGATGGAATGTTCTGAATATATCTGTTAGATTCATCTGGTCCAATGTGTCATTTAAAGCCATTGTTTCTTTGTTTTTCTATTTGGATGATCTATGCAATGATGTAAACAGGGTGTTAAAATCCCTGCTATTATTATATTACTATTGATGACTTCCTTTATGTATGTTATTAGCTGCTTTATGTATTTGGATGTTTTCCTGTTGGGTGCATAAATATTTACAATTGTTATATCTTCTTGTTGGATTGTTCCGTTTATGGTTGTCTCATATGTTACAGTCTTTGTTTTAAAGTCTGTTTTGTCTGATATAAATATTGCTACGCTGGCTTTCTTTTCACTTCCATTTGCATGATAAATGCTTTCCCATCCATTCACTTCAATCTGCATGCATCTGTAGGTCTGAAATGAGAATCTTGTAGGCAGCATATAGATAAGTCTTGCTTTTCTACTCATTCATCACACTGTCTTTTGATTAGATCATTTAGTCCATTTGCGTTTAAAGTAATTATTGAAAGATATGTACTTATTCCCATTTTGTTACATGTCTACTGTCTATTCCCTTGAGTGTATTTTTAAATTCAGTTATTGAGTTCTTTATCTCTGATTGGGTTTTTTTTTTTTTTTTTTTTATGTTTTCTGTCTATTTGTTGAAGTCCTCACTTAGGTCTTCCACTTTTTTCTCAAGTCTAGTGAGTATCTTTATGACCATTACTGTAAATTCTTTATTAGGCATATTACTTCCTTCCATTTTGTTTAGATTTATTCTTGTGATTTTGTCCTGTTCCTTCATTTGGGACATATTCCTCTCTCTGTCATTTGTCTATCTCTGTGTCTGTTTCTCTGTGTTTGAAACTCAGCCACATCTCTTGCTTTTGAAGGTGATGGCCTTATGAAGAAGTGGTTTTGTACTGCTCTGCGGTACCATGTCCTCTGTATGTCAGAACATAGTACTTCAGGGGTGTCTCCAGTGTGTGTTTCAGGCATCCTAATGTTGTAACTGAGCAGCTTTTTCCCATAGTCACCTGCAGTGGCTCTTTCTGCCTGCTGTGGGCAGGTTCAGTTCTTTTGCTGTTATTTGGCCAGTCTTTGTCCACCTTCAGCTTGAGTGGAGTCAGACTAGGCATTTGGCAGAGGTGCCATAGTCCCAAAGTGCAGGGTACTTTCACTGTGTTGTCCCCTGAGAAGCTTTCATTGTTGGACGGGGCCTATAGTCAGACCAGTTGTCTGTCCTCAGCCTACTGCTGGGGGTAGAGTTGGACTGTTGTGTGTAGTTTTCTTCTTTTCTCCCTGGGTCAGGAGTTACTTTGGAGGGCTGATGGCCCTTGTCAGGGCTGCTTATGCACAATCAGGCTTGTGGCACCGATTTGGATAGGCTCTGGGCAAGGGCATAATGGAGGGGGCAAGTCCACAGGAGGACATGGTGTTGGGGTATGTGGTATAAGCAAGTTTTGTGCAGGTCTTCTGTGGGATGGGACTTGGAGTTACTTTAGAAAACTCCTGTCACAGGACTGGACAGGGAAAGTCCGTAGGGTGGGGAGGGACATAATGCCAGCAATGTCTTCTTGGTCTGCTATAGTAGGGGACCTATGGGGGATGCCTGACTGGAGGGGGCATGTCTGTGGGAGAATGTGTGGGTGGCATTGGTAGCTAGTTAGGTAGTGAGTATTGGTTCCTCACTGGTTCTTACAGGCATCCGTGTGTCAAAGCTGAGGAGGTGGGGAGGGAAATGGCACCTGCTAGCTCCCTTGTTTCTGGAAAAGGCTCTCAATGATCTCTGCCCCTCCAGCACAGATCTGAGATTAGTTAAACAAATCTCCCTCCCATATAGCCTAGGCATTTTTCAAACTACTTCCTTTATGCTCTATATCTCAGTGGGGCTTTTCTGGTGCTGTGTCTTTAAGGGTGAAACTCTGCCCTCCTGGCCTTTTCAGAGCCTCGCCCACTAATTTTTAGAATTATAGGTGTTAAGCCCCACTGATTGTAAGAACTTGTGAAACTGGCCTCTCTGGTTTTCAAAGCCAAATGTTTTGGGGATTAATCTTCCCTGTGTGGTCCACCATGCCTGGGTTGACTGGTATGGGTATATCCTCCTCTCCCCTCTCTGTGCTTGTGCCATCTCTCCTTCTCATGGACAGTGCCACAGGTCTTTTCCGTTCCAGGCTGTGTCTCTGCCCTCCCTACTCTCTTTGATGTGACCTCTTCTTTACATTTAGCCATGAAGAGTCTGTTCTGCCAGTGTTTGTGCTGTTTTCTGGATTATTTACACCGATGTGGATGTTATCTACATGGGAAGATGTGAGCTTAGGGTTCTCCTATTCTGCTGTTTTCCCTGGAAGTCTAAACACAGCATTCCTTTCTTTGCCTTACAGTTGTAGGAAGGCCAGTCATGACTTAGCTGATTTTTTCCTAAGAATCTCAAAGGGCTTAAATCAAGGTGTCAAACAGCCTATATTCCTGTCAAGAGGTTTTGACTAAAGAAAGATCTGCTTCAGAGCTCCCTCATGTTGTAGGCAAAATTTATTGCCTTGAGGCTTTAGCTTTGGTGGTAGCTTGTTTCTTCAAAGTCAGAAACAGAGATAGACTGGTTCTTCTAGTCTATGACTTTTAGACCATCTTTAAAGGAACCATCTGATTAGGTCAGCCTCACCCAAGATAATCTCCCTTTTAATTAATTGACTGGGGCTTTTAATTACATCTGCACAATCCCTTTGCTCTATAAGGTAATCTAAGGAAGGTAATGACATCCTATCGCTTTGCCATATTCTCTTCCATTGAAGTAAGGCAAGATTCTGCTCTTATGTAAGGGGAAGGGATTATAAAAGGTGGGACTCTTTGGAATCACCTTAGGATATGTCTGCCTGTGAGCAGAATGATGGGTGGGAAGAAGTAGAATGAGACCACCTCAGATAGGAAGTTGCAGTCTTACAAGTCGCGACCATTCAGACTGAGAAAAATCTTTTCATAGAGCATCCATACTGCTTTTCCTTCACAGCATTTTAAATCAGCATGTCCTTACGCATGTATAAGTATGATTATTTAATTAGTTCTGTTAAAGCCTTTCTTCTGTCATAAATTCTGAGCTTATTATTTTTTATTTTATTTTATTTTTTTCTCACTAACAACACAGTTCAACGAGGAGCGACAAGTGTCTCTTTTTCATGCAGTGACTCAGAGACCCATCAATTTTCAGGTATTAGATTTACAAACACAGATATACATACCCATGTGGACAAACACACACGCAAACATGCATACACAGTCTCTCAGGCTAAGGCTTTAGAGTTCATTACCAGAATCTCTGAAGCCAGCCAGTATATCAAGGAATAAATAAAATCCTTGCCTGGATGATTATGGGGAGGAGTTTGTGAACTTCAGCCAGAGGTAGTAAACATACCTTCCTTCCATGTCCTCTTGCCTAAACTTGGCCATATGACAACTTAACTGAAAGAAGAGTTTGGATAATGTGTCTTAGCTATGTGGCCAGGAGAAAAAGGCAAATGAATTGGTGAATAACTGATCAATCTCTTCCTCTAGTTGGGCTTCCTGGTTGCCAAATTATCTATTGTCTTTTTTTTTCCTCCCACAACTAGAAGACATTTACCCACTCCCCAAAGAATACAATCCAGAATCCCATCCAGTTATAGCAACTGCTCAAATTCTAATTTCTTTAAGCAACATGCAGTCTTTATTGGTTACAAATGTGATTATTTGATGATGAAAATACAAGTTACTTGCTTTCCATTCCCTCCCCTTCAGCCCTAGCCAGTCTACAATGGTAGGGCAATACAGAATAAAATGTCTGTTTCAGAAAATATGATAATGGGAGATACCAAGCAATCCTGCTGGGCAAACATTTGATAGACTGTCTATCCTGGAGATGGGGAAAACTAGCTTTTTGATTCTAGAGAAATACCTGTATTCACTTTTCACTGTGGATTCTGTCTCTTTCCCTGGGAAGGCATTCCCTGTCACTTATCCTTTTGGGCCATATCTGAACTGGGTGCTGGAGAGAATGTACTCCCCAGAGGCTGCTCAGTCTTCACAGTCTACCTTTTGCTAGAGCAAACTGAAAGGTATTTTATGGCTCAAACCATAAAAGGCTCTTTTATTGTGGGTTTGCTGTTTCTTTGACAGATGGTTCCTTTAAGACTTAATTGTAAGTTGTAGGCAGTTACACGTACCTGTACTTTCCTAGACATAATTCTGAAGTCCAATTTATTTCTTTATTTCTTTTTCCTCATGTATCTCTCTCAACTTAAAAGAGGATATTTTGAGGTCACAATAGATGAAAAGGCCACATGACATTTGACAGAGATTGAATCTTGTTCAAAAGAAGTTTGCTGGTTGCTCACAGCCTTTTAAAATTCTATCTCGTACCATTGCGGGTATAGAAGCAAATGGATTTTCTGATCTTAAGTGCTTCAGATTTCTGGGTTTCTTTTCAGCCCGTACACTATTTTGTTTTCAGCCTATACATTGGCCAGTTCTTTATTGAGCTCATTCTTTTTAATACCTTTCCAAAGACAGTCAATAGAAGTCAGTTGCACAGTGAAATAATTCTTTCCAACCAATGCCCCTAAGCTCCAGATTCAGTAACATGTGTCTTCTGAGTGATCTCAGGTGACAGCTTTAACAACTATTTTGCCATTGCATAACATGGGTCACCATTTTTCAGGTTTCTATAACAATGTCTCTTCTCCTTACAAGTGACAAATTAATGTTAGATTTTTTTAGTAAAGCTAAACGCTTCTTTGAGGTACCAATTTCAGTACTAGTTAAGATATGTTCATTGCTATAACTAACAACCCAAAATTTCAGTCTCTTAACACACTGAAAATTTAGTTTTTGCAACATAGTCCACAACAGGTTGGCAAAGTTGTGGGAGTCAGACTCTTATCCATGAAATCACTTGAGTCTTATGTTCCTTTCATCCAAAAGCTCCTTATTGTCTAGAGTCTTGAAGTCCTCTTCTGATTCATCTGGATCTGACCAGAAGTGCAGCGGGGGAATGCAGATGATTTTGTGGAGGTTTTATAGTCCAGGGAGTATATGTCATGGACCAGGTGGCATACATCACTCCTGCTCAAATTCTGTTGGCCCAAATTCTATTGTCACAAGGCCATATCTAATTGCAAGAGAATCTGGAAGAGTATGTCTACCCAAGTTCTTGGGATAATATGAGAAATAGTTTTGTGAATAGTTAGCCAGGATCTACCATTCCACTAGAAAGCGATGGTAACAGATCAGGCAAGATATGACAAAGACCTAAATTAGGCACTGAAAATAGTAAAGAAGTGATTATTTATTCACTCAGCAAATGTGTACTGAATGTCAACTCTTATCCAGGTAATGTACTTAGGATCTGGAGAGTCAATCTAGACAGCCAACGTCACTGCCCTCACAGAACTTACATTACAGTGAAGTTTAAAAGGCATCTTGGTGGTCTTATTTTGTGACATATATATGCATGTCACATTTAAATAATTTAATAGGGTGTATATATTTAACATTAGTATTGTTCAAAAGCATGTAGTACATGGTATCTTTCTTTCTATCTATCTATCTATCTATCTATCTATCTATCTATCTATCTATCTATCATCTATCTGATTTTTGTAGAATCCTCTTTTGGGTGTGAGGAATGGAGTTAACCTAAATCAGTGTGCTTCTTTACCCTTTTTTACCTGTGTAACTAGCATACATTCTCAATGGGTTGGTGTCCAAACCATGCTGAGGTCAGGTGCATCATATACTTAAAGTTGTAGGACCTCAATGGAGAGGGAAGGATTCTTAGAAGACAAAATTTCATGGAAACCGTGTCATTTAAACTGGGTCTTGAAGGAAAGGGGATAATAGAAGGAGGTGGGCTGAAAAGGACATTCCTGGGAGAGGATGGCTGGGAACAAATGTAGGAATACGAATGGGAATAGTGGGTATGGAAACAAATAGATCAGTTTGGCTGGAGAGAGGCTGCTTGTGGGAGAGTTAGATGAGATAATTTTGGAATTAGAGACTTTTACTTTTTATATTCCATGTATTTGGTTTAAATTTCCTTACAAGAGGCAAATAAAAAATTTATAGTCATTATCAATTTTAAGTGAATTTGTCCTCATCAAGATTGTACTTGTTCTTGGCCATATGTGCAGCAACCATCTGATTAGGTATTGAAATGCGGTAGGAACAGTCTTTTTAGCCAATTAAAACATTGACCTATTTCTCTGTGTGCCACCGATTAAACATAAGTTACAAAGACAAGATCTTGTCATTTCTATTTGGTTTTGAATATACTACCACATGCATGTAGATACTTTTCCAATCTGCTGCTGAAGAATTTAGCCAAGGGAATGTAGAAACAGCTACTAAGAATAGGAATGACTAAAACATGCTTCTGAAGAATCATCAAAAAAGATTGGAAAACCTTCCAGATTTACCATCCAAGTTGTGTTTTTTCCATGTTTGTTATGGATTGAACTTTGTCTCCCCCACCTCCAAAAATATGCTTCATTTCTAACCCATCGTATTTCAGAATGTGACGTTATTAGGAAATAGGGTCATTGCAAATGTAATTAGTTAAGATGACATACTGGAGAAGGGTGGACTCCTGATCCAAAGTGACTTATGTCCTTATAAGATGGACATGTGAAGGCACAAACACACACAGAGAATATCATGCAAAGATGAAGGCAGAGATTGGAGGAGTTTCATGGCTGCAGCTATGGAGTGCTAAAGGGTTCTGACAGACCAGAAACTAGGAGGAAGTAAGGAAGGGCTCTTCTGTAGGTTCCATGGGAGCATGACCTGGCTGACACCTTGATTCCGGACTTCTAAGGCTATAAGACAGTAAGTGTCTGTTGCTTGCAGTATTTATTATTGCGGCCCTATGAAACTAATTAATGTGCAATGGAATAAATCAAAAGTACAGAGCAGCTTTTGACACAGCATAGTTTGCATTGTTTTATAAATTGGGAAGTCTCCTTCTTCAGTCCTTAAGGAAAATATTTTGTGTTATCCCGAATAATTTTATTCCCAGAAGTTATCTTTTAAAAATATTAATGTAATTATCCTAACATCAACTTAAAGAACTATTGGTTTCCAGTGCTTTTCTTTTTTTTTGATGATTCTTCTGAAGCATGTTCAGTCATTTCTATCCTTAGTATTTTAGTATCGTTTTAATTGTAGATTTGGTTGAAATATAAATTATATTGCTATATAACATATAAATATACACCATAATATTTTAATTATGTTCATTTCTAGTATTATATTCTAGTTCTGAAGATTTTCCATTCATGGAAAAATGAATAAATTTGTGTGTGGGTATAAATCAGGGAAATAAAAAGCAAGTTATAGGCGTCAGAGAGGCAGTGAAATCATAGGAGAATACCTTAACTGAAAAACGAAAATGATTGACTTCTAGTCTTACCACCATCACTATTTAGGTGCTGTATATCCTTGAGTCCTTTAACCTCTGAACACACCTCACTTACCTCCTCTATAAAATTGGTATAATGCTTAGATGTTTTGAAGATCAAATAAGGGAGCACATCTCTTCACAGCTCTTCAGCTGACACAGTTCTTGGTGCATTAGAAGTAATCACAATAGTCCTAAGAGATGTGTGGCTGTTAGGCTGGAGGACTCCTGAATAAGGAAGGGAACTATGTGGCACTCTTAGCCTCTTATAAAATGGCAGCAAGTTGAGTTTTTTTTCCCTCGTTTTTCTATCGATACTATTTTTTCCTTATTTTCCTATTAAAGCCAGAGATAATTTTATTTAATCAGTCCAACAGTAGTTTTGAACTATGTGCCAGATATTTTTAAATGAACACTGAAGATATAAAGACAGATACGAAGTTGTCACTGTCTTCAAGAACTTAAATGAGTTTGGTGTTAGTAAGATTCACTTGGAGTTCTTGTTACAAATGTAGAATTGGTGGGGTACCGGGGTGGCTCAGTCAGTTGAGTGTCCAACTCTTCATTTTGGTCATGATGCCGGGGCTGTGGGATTGAGACGTGCATTGGGATCTTCACTGAGCATGGAGCCTGGTTAGGGTTCTCTCTCCCTTTCCCTCTGCCCCTACCCCATTTGCACACACATGTGCTTTCTGTCTCTCAAAAACAAAAATGTAGAATTGGAGATTTCACATCTAGAAATGTAAGTTCAGTAGGATTGAATAGGATCCATATTCTGCACTGTAACAAAGACCCTAAGGTATTCTGGAGTGAGTTATGTGTAAGCCATTTTTGGAAAAAACCTCTGGTCTTAATTATCAAAAACTGAAACAACTCATTAAATATTTTCATAGTTCTTTATAACCTAAATGGAGACCTCAAAAAACATATGATTTATGATCACTAATATATGTTACTTTGAATCACAATTGAAAGATGAAAAAAAAAACCCTTTTGAGGGAGAAAGTAAGATGAAGAGAAAGTGTTTTTAGATACAAAGATTCATTTTACATGAAGAAACTTTTTCAGTAGAAATCCTAAGTCCACAACCTGAACAAGAATTATTGTGTAGAGAACAGAGGGTAGAAAGCATATGTTTGGCTGCATGAAAATTTTTCTTTCAAATTGAAAAAATTAACACTGTTTCTTGATTTTTTAAAATATGCTTTTTAAAAATTTTTTTAAAAAAATTTAAATAATTTCTATACCCAAAGTGGGGCTTGAACTCCTGACCACAAGATCAAGAGTCACATGTTCTACCAACTGAGCCAGCCAGGCACCCCATAATATTATATCTTAGTAGGATTCTTAGTGAATTACCAGAGTTCTTGAAATGTTAAGTAATTTTAATCCCATAAAAGCATAAAAATACAGTTCTTTTAGTTTTAGGAAAATGTTTGTGTTGCTTATTTAATAATGAACAGGTATGAGATTTTAGGTGGGTGTAGCAGAATTTGGTGAATTTAGAAAAGTCCCAGGCTCGTAGTTGGTGGCCATGAAGTTAATCACCCTGTGTCATTGATTACTTGAATAAGCTTATCAAGCCTTTAATATATCTAGAACGTCATTTTGACATCTGTAAAATGGAGAATAGAGGCTAAATAATCTTTAGGTTTTGTTCTATTTCAAAAATATGTAATTGTACAACTGTGATTTTCAAGGTATCCATTAGCAAATTTTACTGCATGACTGGAAATTATTCATTTTCTTTAAAATGGCCTAATGGGGGCGCCTGGGTGGCGCAGTCGGTTAAGCGTCCGACTTCAGCCAGGTCACGATCTCGCGGTCCGTGAGTTCGAGCCCCGCGTCGGGCTCTGGGCGGATGGCTCGGAGCCTGGAGCCTGTTTCCGATTCTGTGTCTCCCTCTCTCTCTGCCCCTCCCCCGTTCATGCTCTGTCTCTCTCTGTCCCAAAAATAAATAAACGTTGAAAAAAAAAAAATTTAAAAAAAAAAAACAAAAAAAAAAACCAAATAAAATGGCCTAATGAGGGGCACCGGGGTGGCTCATTCAGTTGAGCCAGGTCTTATCTCACCATTCATGGGTTTGAGCCCTGTGTCAGGTTTGTGCTAATAGCTCAGAGCCTGGAGTCTGCATTAGATTCTGTGTCTTCCTCTCTCTCTGACCCTCCCTCGCTTGTACTCTGTCTCTCTCCCCCCCCCTCAAAAATAAATAAAGATTGAAAAAAATTTTGAATAGCCTAATAAGACATTTTTCATATTTAAACATTTCTGAACTTTATTATTGCTGACATTTATTCCATAAAACATGCAAATGTACAGGTAAAGTATTTTAAAGAATATTCAGTCACAGAAAATTTTGTACATACAACCTACAGTGTAATAAATGTATCCAACTCAAATTTATGTTAACTCTTAAAGAGTGGCACAAAACACAATATAGATAGGTAAATAAAGTATTCACATTTATCTTGCCTTTTATAGTTTGCAAAGCAATTTCTGAAAGTATCATTTCAGTTAAGGTTAGGAACTGAACTTTAGTTCAATTAGAACTTCAAAGAAGAGGCATGAATATGTTAATGTATTTTATATGCCATTGTAAATATGCATGTATCAACATACATTGTTTTACATGATTTTTATAATAGCATATGTATTTAAAAAGTTTAAATTAATATTAAAGATTAAAACTATATTTTATTTTTTTTTTAATTTTTTTTTTTAACGTTTATTTTATTTGTGGGACAGAGAGAGACAGAGCATGAATGGGGGAGGGGCAGAGAGAGAGGGAGACACAGAATCGGAAACAGGCTCCAGGCTCCGAGCCATCAGCCCAGAGCCTGACGCGGGGCTCGAACTCACAGACCGCGAGATCGTGACCTGGCTGAAGTCGGACGCTTAACCGACTGCCCCACCCAGGCGCCCCTAAAACTATATTTTAAATGCATACAATGAGGAGACTAAAATCTATGATGGATTTTTTTACATTTTGGTGATTTTTATGATGTATATTCTGGAAGTCATCTTAGACTATGGCATAAAAATTGCATTTATTCATAAATACTGATCTGTAAAAAGTCAAGCCAGTTTTCCTCAAAGTTGACAGAATTTTTCTCTGCAGGTGGTCATCCTTTCTTTATTAAAGGAGCATCATATCTCTTTTTTATCTACATATAGGTGATATTCAATAAATAATAGTGTTTACCTATTTTTCAGCTTTTCCCAACTTTTAAGTTGACATTTTGTGTTTATATATTTTCATTTTGTCTCAATGGTTCTTGATTTCCCTCCCTCCCCCTTTTCCTATGAAATACTTGAGGTTAGTTATTCTTTCTACAAACTACTTTAGGAAAATTTCTTCTAGGTTCAAAGGATAGAGGTGGTTTCTAAGTAGATAAGCAGAGAACACATATATTACAGATTAATAGCTTCACTTTGTAAGTCTAAGATCGAATTACTCCTTTGGTGGTTGAGTGTTAGTGCATATTTGTGTGTTTCTGTGTATGTGTGTGAGTGTGTGTGTTTATATATTTAATCATTATTTTTTCCTAAAATACTGGTTCTATTAAATTCTCTGGAAAAATGAGAGAGAACATTTTTTTCTAAAACATAAATGACAAATAAGTTGTTTTTTTTTTTTAATTTAGAAGTAATTTTGATACCATCTTGCATAAGGTAATCTTCTTTAAGTCATTCTGGCTCCCATTTTAATTTAATTATACTACTTACACCACCTGAAATTACATTTTTGTGTGTATGTTTATATGTAGTTACTTGCTTAATGTTTTGTTTCTGCCTTTCCCACATTCCCAGTAGAATATAAAAGCTCCACAAGGGCAAGAATTTTGTCATATTCATCATTGCAGCCACAGAACTCAGAACAATGTGTGGCGAATGAATGGATGGATGTGGTTAGAATTATGCTGCTAACATCCGCTTACCCAAAGCTTTCTTGATATGGTCGTAAAGGGCAAGAGGCAATAAAATCTGAAGATTTGGGAAGGGCAGAAAAAGTGTAGTTTTATAAACAAGTAAAAATGTAAGGTGATTAATGGTTAGGGGGTTAAGGATGTTGGCAACTGAAACTTAGAGTGAGAAAGAAATGCTTTTATTCTTATTTTTTAATTTTAGAAAAGCATAAAATGAAATAATGTGAAAGAGGCCAAAATTCAGTGCTTTCTTTGCTGGTGGCAGCTTCCAATGGAAGAGGGGAGGCTTGTTCTTGCTACTTAGATGAACCCTTAGGGAAGGTGATAGAACTTAGTTTTCAGAGTGAAATTCCATGAGCATAGCAAAATTCAGAAATTGAAATAAGGGACCTCTGACTGTCAATTGCACTGAAATTTTGAGCACTGTTTCTTCTGTCTGAGACAAATGCCCTGTGGGGACTCTTACTTTAGTCAAGGGACACTTGTTCACAACATAGAAAGGTAATTCTATTCTCAGTCTGCCCATTTGCAAAATTTCATAGATAAGAATAAAGCTTTTCCCAAGCAAAGGATTTTAGTTTTGTCACTACCACAGATGGCATGGGTGGCAGTTTTTTATTGTAATTTTGAACTTATGGGCAAATGGACTTGCACCCAATCTTTCAAACTCCAACTGGCGAAGTTTCCGTAATATTTTTGATCCTTAGAGCTGTCGTAGCTTTCTTTTTCATTGTTGTCTTCATTTGCTATGGATGTTATAGCAAACTATGACAATCTTATTGGCTTAAAACAACTCAGATTTATTTTCATACAGTTGTGGATGGAGGTCAGAGATCCAAAATGGGTCTCACTGGGCTAAAATCAAATGTCAACAGTGTATTCCTTCTGGGGGCTCTAAGGGAGCTTCTGTTTCCTTGCCTTTTTCAGTTTCTGTAGGCTACCCACATTCCTTGGCTTGTGGCCCACTTCTGTCTTTGAACCCAGCAGTGTCCGATCAAGTATTTCTGGCATCACATCATTATGACACTGACACTTCTACCTCCCTCTTCTCATTTAAGGACTCTTGTGATTAATTGGGCCCACTCTGATGATCCAGGAAAAGGTTAGTTGATTACAAAACATAATTCCATCCACCACCTTAAGTCTCCTTTGCCATGTAACGTAACATATTCATAGATTCTAGGGGTTTAGAAGTAGACGATTTTGGGAGACAGTTATTCTGCAAAAGATTGTGTATTTTCTTTATGAGGATTTGGGCTCATAGAATGAACACATCTCTAGAAAGGGGGAAATTCCACTTTCATGTCTGGTTGGAATGGCTTTAACCTAAGATAGAAAATCGGCTAAAGCCTTGATTATTTCTGGTCAGTTCATTCATCAAAGAGGAGGAAGCTCAAGGCTGATGGAGCAGGGCAAGGTCAGAAATGTTGTGGCCAAACTTTTTTTTTCTTTCCAATTAGACTTTCCCATTCTTTAGAAGAAATGCTTGTTCTTTGTGTGAAAAAAAAAATCACATCTTTGTTAAATGTAACTACCTATTTGCAGACACACAAGTCTCAAATAGCACCTTATGTACAGTGTTTTGGGTACATTCTCTGCACTTAATGGGAGCATGTGAACTTTGGGAAGATTTGAAACCAGTGTTTTACATTTGCAAAGAACACAAGACTGGAAGCACTCCTTAAGTTTTTAGAAAATAAAGTTAATAAAAAATCATTTAAAATTACTGTTACATGTCCAGGTGAAATTTAAAAATCAGGTTCATATATTTGCCTTCTGTTATAGATTCTAAATATGAATCTCTGTAATGAAATTGCAGTGGAATTTCACTTTCCAGTTGTGTACACGTAAAATGAATAATTGCTCATTTTTTACTGTTTTTAGCTGTAACCATTCCATCATATTGTTTTATGAGGCAATAATACAGTGTCTAAATAGAAAAACTCTGGGTGCAGATAATTTATCCTGTTGAATAACAAAGAAATTTCCATCAATAAATCAAGAAATCAGATTATTTTTCACGTGGGCCAGGCCCAAGTGAGACACCTATATTTACAATAAAAGCCATGAATAATGAGGTTTGAATGTCAGAAGTTTGAAAATGTGACATCAATTAAGAATCCAGAAATCCATAAGATAATCCACACCTCAAACAGCAGTCTGAATTTCTTTTCATCACTCATCCAACACCCACTGCCTTTGGGAAGCTTCTCATTTATCTTTTAGGTATGTCCAAAACTATGTGATTTCATGGTAATCCTGACCAAAAACATGAAATTTTACTAATGATTCAAATCTAGAAATATTTATTGTTACTGATGGAGTCCTTAAAGCTATTGCCAAGGATCCAACTTTGGAACACAAAGATAAAATATCATCAGAATAACTCGGATAAAAAGAAAAAGTCTTAAAAGTAGCCATGTCTCACAAAAGGTGATATGTATGATAAACTTCTCCAGGCCTACCAATCCCCTACTTGTCATGCCATAAAAATGTCTTCTTACTGTACTTTCTGAACCATGTATTCCATGTTCTGATACTTCCTTATATGTCATCTGTTGGATTTAATAAAAACTTACTTCTTCAAATGTGAAGAGCTCAGAGAGAGGGTCTGTAGTCCATAGGGCACACTAAACGTGTCCTGTGTGTGATCCTTGCCTACAAGAAATTAAATGTGTGTGTGTGAGAGAGAGATAATTTATATACACATACACACACACACACACGTATAAATTATATTAGTGTCTTTGCCCATGTTAATTATTATAGATGGTCAGAGGGAAGAAAAGGCACCATTTGCTTGACTCTCCAAAATTACTTATACTAATCTTTTTTTGAAGTTTGTTTTTAACATTTTTAAATTTATTTTGAGAGAGAGTGAGAGAGAGAGAGAGAGACGTAGGAGGGGCAGAGAGAGAGGGAGAGAGAGAGAATCCCAAGCAGGCTCTACACTGTTAGCAGAGAGCCTGATGCGGGGCTTGAATTCATGAACTGCAAGATCATGACCTCAGCTGAAATCAAGAGTCAGATGCTTAACCTTGACTAAGCCACGCAGGTGCCCCAGCTAGAATTTTCTAAAGAACTTAAAACATATTTAACACTAGTCACCTTGGTTAATTGAATTTTTGTTAAAATGACAATTTTTCTTTTTATTTGAGGCCCTTCATGAACTACCATTGGAACCCTAGCTTTAGGCAGTGGCTTACATAGAATCAATATAGACGTGGCCCTGCAGATTTTGACT
Organism: Puma concolor; assembly: GCF_028749965.1. NCBI lineage: Eukaryota > Metazoa > Chordata > Mammalia > Carnivora > Felidae > Puma > Puma concolor. The sequence continues at coordinate 64,757,213 of NC_141670.1, forward strand.
AAAAACTTACTTAGAAAACTAAGTATGAACAATGAAACTAGGAGATATATTTAGAAATGGTGGACTGGGGTAGTCATTTATTGAGGAGAAGATGGCTGTCCACAAATAGCACTACTGGATTACTTCAGCAGGAACTGTGGAGAATGGAGTTTCCCTGAAGAATCTGAATTATCTGCTCTACTAGTCAAGTAGTGTTTATTTTTACACCGTCTCATTTTGGAACTATGTTTGAGAATTGAGAAAAATCCAGTGAACTGACATCATGTCAGTGTCCCCTACTTGTAGTTTCAGTATCTTTTGGTCCTCTTTTAAGTAGAATTCCCTGGTTAAGTTCAAATGTGTTTTTTTATGTAGGTTCAGGACAATCACAACTGGGTGGTTATTACCATAAGGCATTTTTGGTCATAAGAAATGAAAAGAACTGTGTACTAATTCTCAGAGCATAATTTTCTAATATCTTAATTGAGTTTCGTTATTAAACACCTAAATATGATTGTGCTAATTTTGTTTTTATTAAATTTTTATCACTTCTGAAAATTCTACAGGTTATTCTTTTTTCGTATTTAGCTAAAATCCACAACGACTTTTTAAATTTGTTTTGTATTCATTTGAGTAACTACATGGGACTATCAGGGTTATTCCTAAACATCACTTTAAACAATTATTTCTAAAACTTTGGGAAGATGTGTGAAGAGTTTGTACTTTTACCAAGTTGTCCTCTTATTTACCTAAAATTGCACATTGCCATTTAGAAAGATTAAGTCTGTGTTCCAAATAGCAGGCATGCTATTTTTCCCCCTTTTTTTTTAAATTAAAAGAGCCAACCTTGCTGTGAAGTGCATCGCCTGAAGACAGGATAAAAGCTAGATGAAGGAACAGCCGGGAGTATGATTTGGTCTGGTATTACACAGATTTGTTAAGCTTAATGGAGATGAAGGGGAGGGGTTCTTTAGGTAAGTACCTTTATAAGGTTTTTCTTTGTATGTAGTTGCCATGAAGCAAAACAGGAACTTGCTATGGCTATTTTCTAGATGAAGCAGATGAAAGTTAACCGTTTGATTACATCGAGAAAGAGACAAGAGCTATGTCAGAAACAAATTGATCGTAACACATCTTAAAATAATAGAGGACAGGAGAAGATTATAGAAGCACTCATCCTAAGAGAACATTATTGGTGGGGTATATTTGCCAAAGGAAGGATCAGGAAACCAATGTTGCCTGCTGCTACCACCAAAGGGCGCAGTTAGTGGTAAGTGTCCGCCCCTCCCCCCATTTCCCCTTTCTACTTAAAGATAAACTCATCAAATGAACCACTACCTGAAGCCAATTTCAGAAGCTTCCACTGAGAAAAATAATGTCAGGTTACAGGATCCTGTTACTTAAAGGACCCTTTGACAGTTAGGGTCACTTAGTGTACTTAGAATAGCAAATAAGTTTTAAATGTTGTGCTAATGATAAGGAATTGTTGGAGATGACCTTGGAGAACTGTATTGATGACACCTCGGAGGTCATGTTCAGGTTTGTTGAATAAAGATGCTATGATTAGTTAGAGATATTCTTTATGGATATATAGGTATAGCATAAGTAACTCTTAACTGAATTCAGCTAATAAATATATCTATATCCTTAATGCCTAGGGATGTATTTTATGTTGATACGGATGGATATATGTTGGTGCCATTAGAAGTGAAAAGTAAGGCTTGATTGAGAAATGACGACCTTGATTTGTTAACTGGCCCTTAGATTGATGACATAGGTTATATCTGAGAAAACAGGATACTTAGCAAGCCTTTGTTATTGGGGACAGAGGGGAGAAAAATGAAGTGAGATATGTGGTCTTTTGTTCAGAAATTTGAGTGGATGTAAAGCTAATTTATATCTTCTCATTTCCTCAAGGTTAATATAGCTCATGATACATATTATACATTATATTTTAGCATTTACAGTAACCGTTATATATACATGCTTCTGTGTAGTGTTCTTTAAATTTTCATCCTCTAGGGTTGGTTTTCCATTCTGCTTAAAGCACCTTTGAATTTTCAAACAAAGACATCCTCTTCTGTTCCGAATAAGCATGGCTCCAACAAGGCTGAATGGCTCCTCCCTTCACATCTGTTTTTTACTTTATTTTTTTGTCTTTTCTTGTATAAATATTACATGTAGTTCATGTAACTCCAGCGCATCAACTTTGTTTTCCTGACCCCTTAATGACAGGAGAAGGTAGACGTATTACACATCCCTTCTCATTTTGCTGGCTTTAGGTAGCGCAGCTAACCGGTATTTGAAGTTTTGTAAAAGGGAAGTCATTCCCTGTCAGAATGGGGACATTACTCACACAAAAAGGACTGGGTTAATGAATGTGGGATTTGGGGAAATTTTAAAAGATCAATGTTTTCTACTTAACCTTGGGCACAGAAAGATTGTGTGATGTCAGTTTTGAGGTCCCCTTTCCAGTTCTCTTGGAAGTAAGTTTAAAGATTAAGACAACAGCATTTCCTCTCGCACGTGGCATTCACATGTGTTTATTGCTGCGTATTATCAGCTTCTGTAAGACTCTCCGTGTGTTATAAATTAGCTAAGTTTCCCAGTTTTGTAAACTATCATGTTTATCTTGCCATAGATCTTCATATTACCACAGAATTCTTAGATTTATGTTTTCATTTACTAGGCCAGAGAAGGAAATCATTGCTTTAATATCCATTTCACAGATAATTTAATTTCAAAGAAAGTGAGTGAGGAGTTCCGATGAGATAACTAAGAATAAAATTCTGACTTTTTTCCTGCTATGAGTGATGTGATGGCTAAGTCTATGCCTTACCAAGCTAGGATTCCAGAATACATTTATTTTGAAAAAAATCGGATTGTCCAGCAATGACAGCATTTGCATTTCTGCTTGTCCACACAAACATTTAGTCCCTTCCAGTGGTCTTACTTATTCCTGAGAAATTCTCAAGGAGGGAGTTGTCACTCATGTACTCAGGAAGAGCCTTCAAATGAAGGCATGATACCCGTGCCTTTTTCAGTCCCTACCCTTCGTAAGAACAAGGCAAGGTGGGTGGTGGTGAATGACTGTCACCAACTTCACTGTCACCAACACGCTGCTCTGTTCTGCCCATGCTGCTTCATCTGAATATAGATATACCCTTTTCTTAATTTACCCAAATACAAGCAGGATAGAACTGCAAATTCTTGATAAGTCTATTCTAAAAGGTTAGGAATAACTAAAAAAAGAAGTAGAAAGCAATGCTAACATGTAGCTGTACGGAGTTGGTTCACACAGAAAACATAGATCTTCCATCTACAGGGTCCATTTCAGGGGTGCTTCTCTGTGTAGCTACTGGCTTGCACCCATTATGCAAGTACCCCAAACCCACTACTACTAGTCCTCCAAGGATGCCTATATCTCCCAGTCCTGGCCCTGCTTTTTGGGAGTGACTCCAGTCTCCAGGATCAGGCCTTGTTCTCTTGCTCCCACTTATGGTCACAGTATCTAACTCTTCTTTGGCTCACTGATACTGGTAACCCTTTATCTCATCTATAAGAATGTCTTCTTATATTGTGTCTCTCCCAGGACAGTTATATCAATCCACTTCCCAAAATGTAGTTTGGCCAATCTTAAATAGCACCCCATATATAGGACATTAATTTTGTAGTGCATATTGGACTTACCCAAGCCCAGACCATTTTCTTATTAATGTCTTTCAGCAAATATTTTTCTGAAGATCTAGGCTGAAGTCTTAGGGGCCTTAGCTGAGGTCATTCAGAGTAAGTTTTCAACACACGCACATGCATATACATTGAGCAAGTAGTCATCACATATTAAATTAGTACAGAACTAAGAAGGACTTTTCCGAAAGAAACATTCAGGTTAATGACTTTGTCTAGAAACAATGAGGATGACTCCCTCTCTGGATTATGAGGAGCCTTTTCAAGTTACTTTTCCAGAACTAAAGAAGAGACTTTCATTCTATAGATCCCATGAAAAGTGCAGCCTAGACCAGTTCCAGTTTTGAAGTGATAGTTCCTCATAGGCTATGCTTCTCAAAGTTGGCATACAACCAGCCAGCCAACCAACCAAAGAAAATTAAAATATCCTTTTATACTTGTTTTTGTTGTTATTAATTTAGTTGTTAATACGCATATAGGCCTTCTTGATCTCTTGAGCCATAAATAATCTCTTCCCCTTAGATATTCCATTAAGCACTTTGACCCTGTGTCATGGGCTTTTAATCATTTGGGTGCTGCAGTTTTTGTACTATATTGTAAACTCTACGAAGACAGAGACAAAATAATTTGATCTCTGTGACTCTTGCCACACCAGTGCATTCTACTTCTGGTAAGTGCACCTCCATTTTTGGTAAATAGATGTCTTTGTGTGTAACTCTTTCCTAAGAGTAAGAGTCTTACATTATGAACTCTAATTTGTATGGCTGCTTTAAAACAAACAGTAATAGACTCTTAAAGCTACAGAGATGATCCCTTTAATGCTCATGCTCACTGATATAGAGGTACTGAGGCAAGGTTGTCTTGTGTGTAAGAGGTTAAGTCAGATGAGCAGGTGACTTCATTCCCTGTACTACAGTTTTCTCATTCATGAAATGTGGATGCTAATGGTACCTTCTTATAGCGCATTGTAAGGATTATTTGAAATTATTTCATTAAAAGTTTTTAGAATAGCTTGAATTTTTCAAAAACTTTAATTTGTAGCCCAAATATTTTAATGAGGGGAAATATTTCCCCATAATTATGGAAATAGTACAAATGATTAGATATAAGATTGGAATTTACTCTTTATCATTAATGATGTGCTTTGTTCATTGTTCCTCAAATTGAAGATACTGAATTTGTTTCTTTTTTGTTTGGCATATTTTACCAGGAATATGTATTTGACATATTCTGAAAAAGGGAAAAGAGCTATTATTATTAGATATTGGCTCAGTGAACCCAATCTATAGCATTTGGCTGAGAAATCTGAAACTTACAGTCCATTAATATTGTGAAAGCATGTTGATAGTTGAATGTTCTTTGCTGCTATTAAAAAATAATCACTCTGTTGATGTTGCATGAAAGATATTACCATATATTTTATCATCAAGTTTTGTCTGTCATGTTCTATTATCATAATATCATAGAAATATATTAACATAATTATTTTTTTCAGAATAATTCTCCTTTTGACACATTTTGGAGTTTCAGTCTAGTAAGTAACAAGGTTCTCTATTAAGAAGAAAAATCTTGAAGGAAGTCCTGACAACTTTAAAGTTAGAAAATGTGTCAGAATTAATAGAAAGTAATGCCAGTGGTAAAAAACGACAATAATACTTAGGCAAAAAATGGGATCTGTGAAATTTGAATTGAATGGCAAGGCAGCATTAGGGTAGCAGTATATTTTATTAAAGTAAATTTTGTCATATAGTTTCAATCTCAAAATAAAATGTCTATTTTTTTAAAGGTATGAACAAGTTGTTTAGACACTTAGTTCCTTTCATTCTTTTGGGGGTCCAAGAAGACTCTAACATAAGTCTTACCATTAACTTTCTTTACCAGAGATCTGTCTGAGTAATCGGGAGAGTAATGTGTCAGAAGTCTGCATTCCTATTCTCAAGTTGTAAAATGACATACTTTTTAGATATAGCTAGCTCATGTCCCAATACTGTATTCTCCATACCCTTTCTCTTCCATACTACATAGATTATCTTCTTCGGTAATGATTATACATAGGGAAATAGGTAGCTTTAATAGTCGCGAGTAACCTTTTGCTGTGAGGTATTTAGATGGAGTGGTTAAGCACCAGATGTTATTTATACATGACAAACAAATGCCTTTCTTCTGACAGTGAGAACAGATCTGCCTGACTTTTGCTTGAAGGCTACCTATTGCAGCTGACATCTTCTTGGTCACTGGGGCCTCTGCTCTATACTCTGGCCCTCCATGGCTACTGCGGTGTTTTTGAATCGCCATGTCATTTCAGATTGAGCACCGCTCCTTTCTCTCACCTCCTAAGTAACTCCTACTAAAACTCTAGGATGCTGATAACCCAATGCTCAGGATGATGGAGTGAATACAACCTAAGGAAAAGAAATAATGAAAACTAAAAATGAATGCTAAATTCTAGGTATGTAGGGAAAGAGAAAAAAAAGGGCTTTAAATTTTACACCAGTCTCTCACAGAAACATTTATTCTTAGGTTGTTCGAAGACTTATCAAATTCTTGTAGCTTTCCTAAGAGGAGTACTTCACTTATTTTTGTTATCAGCCTTGCCTTAAAAACTGTGCCTAAAGATCAATCTGATTGAAAGAAAAAAAGACAAATATAATCCTGTCCCAAAGAACCATCTATTTGAAATCATTATCTTTAGGGGCGCCTGGGTGGCGCAGTCGGTTAGGCGTCCGACTTCAGCCAGGTCACGATCTCGCGGTCCGTGAGTTCGAGCCCCGCGTCGGGCTCTGGGCTGATGGCTCAGAGCCTGGAGCCTGTTTCCGATTCTGTGTCTCCCTCTCTCTCTCTGCCCCTTCCCTGTTCATGCTCTGTCTCTCTCTGTCCCAAAAATAAATAAACGTTGAAAAAAAAAATTAAAAAAAAAAAAAGAAATCATTATCTTTAGCTGCACAAAGACTAAGCAAAACTTTGAAATTATAGCTGTTTTCTAAAAATATTTTTTGATACTGTACCAGATCAATATTTTAAGCAAGCTTTTACTGTCACTACTTTTAAGGATTGAGGAATTGAAACACTCACTATAAAGCAGAGTGCTCATTCCACAAAGAGAATGAAAGGAATTAAGAGCACTATTGTGAGCTACCTATCCCACTGAATGGGAGAAACTCCACATTAACTGTTAGAATCAATAGTCTGATAATAACTAGACTTGGGAAAAGTAGGTAAATAGCCTTTTCCAGCCACTTTCTGCCTTAAGTTTTTTTTTTTCCTGCTATACTATATTTTTATATTTATAGTTTTTATATTAACTCTTTACTGAATTTTATCCAGCATTTTTGATCAGCCAGGACCAAATGTACCTTTTCTTTGTCTTAGGGTATTAACCTCTTTTAAGATGAAGCTAAGCTTCAAAACCTTGACTTAGGTGGATTAAAACACACAGTGCCAAAATTTTAGTGGACAAAGTGGGTAGATGTTGTAAAAAATAGTTCTTACACAACGGTGCTCAGATAGAGTTTTTCCTAAGTGATTCTCATACATTAACAGCGACTCAGAATGACCTGATTACGACTATCTATATTTTCTTCACCAAGTGTATCTCCTTTGATCAACAAAATGCTCTTTTTAAAAGACTTGGAAAAGTATAGACAGCATATGTCTAACAACTTGGAATATGCAAGGTCAACATGGCTACAAAAATATTCACCAAGTCTGGCATCAGTATAAATGGTACCCAGTAGTTTATGTCAGTGATTGAGGAGAGGGCAGTGGAAAATGTAAGCATAGTCTAGGAGTGGGAAAATATTAAGTCTGGTCCTGGATGATTAATACATGACCGTGTGCCAGTCACATAATTTCTTTGGATCTCATTTTTTTTTCTTTTCTTTTTTAATATGAATTTATTGTCAAATTGGTTTCCATACATCACCCGGTGCTCATCCCAAAAGGTGCCCTCCTCAATACCCATCACCCACTCTCGCCTCCCTCCCACCCCCCATCAACCCTCAGTTTGTTCTCAGTTTTTAAGAGAGAACTGGCCCTCTCCCTCTCTAACCTCTTTTATTTTTTTCTTCCCCTCCCCCATGGACGGATCTCATTTTCTTTATCGGAAAAACAAGTTAGAGTTCTATTTAGATTTCTTTTATCTCTTAACATTCTGTGGGTGTAGGTTTTTAAACGTTATATTGAGTATGTAGTTTTTTTTCACCTTAAATAGGTGTTTAATATCTATTGATTATATTAAACAAAATTCAACATATGATTCATTTTGATTTCAATTCCTAGTGAATCTATTCTCCATATAAATTGTTTTCTTCAAAATTTACGATAGTAAATATACTTGTTAGGTATCCAGTAATATTCCTTAGAATAGAGCTTGGTTGATACATTTATTTCAGCATTTGCTATGAGTATCTTCAAATAAGTGTTGATCACGTCGTTCTTTATAGCCATCCTTATACATTCCAGGGCAACATATTATGCTTCCAAACAGGTATTAATATTTGCTACAGGATGATTCAACATTTTCACTGGACTATGGGATCTACTCTTAGCTATTTTTTATTGAGATATAATTCACCGTATCATAAAATTCACCCTTTAAAAAAATGTACATTTTAGTGGTGTTTGCATATATTCACAAAATGGTGCGACCATCACCACTAATTCCAGGATATTTTCATCTAGTTTCCAAGGAAATCCAGAATGACTTTTTTCTATTAATATAAAATCTTTGTTTTATACTAATATAAAATTGTAGTTAGTGTAAATTTTATATTCCTTAAATATTTAAGTTTACATTTACTATTAGTTAAAAATTTTGATGTTTTAGACTTAGATTTTCCTTATGTTTTATCCAACGTCTCTTTATCCTATTAGGGAGGGAGGGATTACTGTCTTATGGTTATGGGGATGGTTGAACACACAATACCCAGTCATAATAAGATGAAATTGACAGCAGTTTATGAGTCACATTTTCTCACACCTCAAGTGAAGAGGACGCTGCATTCCATGGAAGGCCACGTGGGGGTTGAACTCAGGAACAGATTGAAAAACTAGGGGCTGTAGGCGGCAGGTTTTATAAAATCTAGAGAATAGGGGTGTTCCCAGTTCCTGCAAGAGGATCTGCTTGGCTTATTTGAATAATTATTTGGGCCGACAGGGAACTGAAATGCACTCCTCAGGAATGAGCAGAGAGTGTGGTTGGTCCCTTTGATGCAGAAGGTTGATTGTCTAGGGGACCTGACCTGTGGGAACAGACTGGGGAACTTGTAGTTAAGCCGTTCAAAAACCCCTGATTTTACCAGATGTCAGGACCGCATATGGTACTAGACTTTAATTTCAGGCCTTAATTTGAGTGAAATTAGTGCAAAGAACATTTTTGCTTTTAACTGTTTAGATAACTTGACGATTATTTTGATAATTGAAACAACAAACATTCTGCATACATTTTAACCAGGGAGCTACTAGTATAGTCATTGTCAATGATCAAGTGATGTTAGATTTAGTGTAATTTTCCAAGATTAATATATTTGACATGTGTAGTCTGTACGTTGAATTTATAGAGGATTAAAATTGGAGCCAGACTTTCAGAAAATAGTTGAGGGCGTATCTCTGTCACTTTGATTACTTCCCAGTATGGTGTTGATTGCAGGTTTCTGATTTTTTAAAGAGATGTTTCAGTATCTAAAAAATATCTTTTCTAAAAATTTTTTAATGTCTTATTTTTGAGACAGAGAGAGACAGAACGTGAGCAGGGGAGGGGCAGAGAGAGAGGGAGACACAGAATCCAAAGCAGGCTCCAGGCTCTGAGCTGTCAGCACAGAGCCCGACACAGGGCCCAAACTCCCAAACCGCGAGATCATGACCTGAGCCAAAGTCAGACTCTTAACTGACTGAGCCACCCAGGTGCCCCTAAAAAATATATTTTCTAAAAAAATAAAATAAATTAATTAATAGAAACATCTTTTTAAAAAATCTGACCCAGCCCATTTGTAAAAACAAATGAAAAGGAATTTACTAAGTTTGTGTATAAAATAGCATAGAGCACTTGCCCCAAGTAAATCCTTTGTTGGGTTTTTATTTTTGTTTTTGTTTTTGTTTTTGTTTTTGTTTTTCAGTGAGAGAGAGAGAGACAGAGGCTGCCTGTGAGTGTGAATGGGGCAGGGAAAGAGGGGGATTGAGAGGGAGAATCTTAAGTAGATTCCATGCCCAGAGCAGAGCCTGATGTGGTGCTCAGTCTCAGGACAGTGAGACTTGAGACTCTTGACCTGAGCCTAAATCAAGAGTCAGCCGCCCAGGTTGAGCCACCCAGATGCCCCCAAGAAATTCTTTGTAAGGAGATGAAAAAGTTTAAACAAAAAACGCTGCTTTTTTTCTTCTTTTGTTCTTTTTTTTAAATATTAAGGCATAATCAACATATAACATTGTATTAGTTTCAAGTGTATAATAGAATGACTTGATATATGTATGCTTGCAAAATAATCAACACAATAATTCTAGGTACCATCTGTCAATACATAAAGTTACAAAACTTTTTCTTGTGATGTAAACATTTAAGATGTACTCTTTTAGTAACTTTCAGATATTCAGTACATTATTATGACTGTAGTCATCATGTGGTACATTACATACCCATGACTTATTTTATAACTGAAATTTATATCTCTGACCTCCTTTATCCATCCTGCCTAGTCTCCCCAAACCCTTCCCACCTGGCAACCACCAGTCCTGTGTATCTATGAGTTTTCTTTTGTTGTTTTGTTTGTTCATTTGTTTTGATTTTTAGATTCCATATATAAGTGAAATCTTGTGGCAAGATTTCATTCATTTTTATAGCTGAGTGGTAGTTAATTGTATATTTATATATGTATATATGCTGTATCTTATTTCTCCTGTGTCTATTGATGGACACTTAGTTGTATCCATATATTGACTATTGTAAATAATACTGCACTGAACACAGGAGTGCATATATATTTTTGACTTAGTGTTTTTTTTTTCCGTTGGATAAATACCCAGAAGTTGAATGGCTAGATCATATCATAGTTCTATTTTTAATTTTTTGAGAAATCTTCATACTGTTTTACATGGTGGTTGCACCAGTTTATATTCCCACCAACAGTAAATGAAGGTTTCTTTTTCAGCCCTTGTTATTTCTTGTCTTCATTCTAACAGATGTGAAATGATATTTAAAAGTTATTTTTTTAAGTTTATTTATTTATTTTGAGAGAGAGAAAGAGCATGAGCAGGGGAGAGGCAGAAAGAGAGGGAGAGAGAGAAAATCCCAAGCATGGGATGATGCGTGGCTCGAACTCATTAACTGGGAGATCATGACCTGAACAGAAACCAAGACTCAGAGGCTTAATTGACTGAGCCACCCAGGCATCCCTCAAAGCTATTATGATTTGCATTTTCCTGATGATTAGTGATGTTGGGCATCTTCTCATGTGCCTGTTGGCCATCTTTATGTCTTTTCTGGAAAAAATACCTGTTCAGATGCTCTGCCCATTTTTTAATTGGATAGTTTTTTTTGTTTGTTTGTTTTTGTTTTTGTTGTTTTGCTGTTGAATTGTAAGAGTTCTTTATATATTTTGGATATTAACCCTTCATTGATAAAACTTGTAAATTTATTCTTCCATTCAGTTGGTTGCCTTTTTGTTTTGTTGATGACTTCCTTTGATGTGAAGAAGTTTTATTTACTTTGATGTAGTAAAACTACAACACTATTTATTTTTGATTTTGTTGCCCTGGCTTTTAGAGTCAGAATAAAAAAAATCATCACCAACAATTCTGTCAAGGAGCTTACCACCTATGTTTTCTTCTAGTTTTGTGGTTTCAAGTCTCTGATCTATTTTGAGTTAATTGTTGTGTATGGTGTAAAGTAATAGTCTAGTTTCTTTTGCATGTGGCTTCCAGTTTTCCCAGTACCATTTATACTGAAGAGATTGTCCTTTCCCTATTGTATTTTATTAGCTTTTTTGTTATAAGTTAAGTGGCCATAAAATTGTGGGTTTATTTCTGGACTCTTTTTCTTTTCTTCTTCTTCTTCCTTCTTTGTCATCATCTTCTTTATCATCTTCTTCTTCTCCTTCCTTTTATTTTTAGAGAGAGAGGGTGCAAGTAAGTGAGGGGCAGAGAGAGAGAGGGAGAGAGAAAAGCAGGGCTCACCCAGGGCTTGTGTTTTTACCTGAAGCAGGGCTAGAGCTCACCCTAAGTGGAGCCTGATGTGGGTCTTGAGCTCACCAATTGTGAGCCACCCAGGTGCTATTATTATTATTTTTTATTTTTATTTTTATTACTCAGCAGCAGCTCATTATCTTACATATTTCAACATTATATCTGTTCATCACAGAACATCACCCCTAGTCATGATATATTGAAACTGATCCTCATTTGCAGAGGAAAAAGAAATGGAAATTTGATCATTGAAATTAAAGATTCTGGATAGGAGATATAAGGGTGACAATTTCTCTACTGAGAGTAAGAGGAAATGCTCTTAGATTACTCTCTGGGAGATTCAGTCAACAAAAGGAGAATTTTCTGAAATGAAAGTGGGCCCTTGAGGCATTCACTCTGTTGCTAAGGGAGGCCAGAAACTCCTCTAGAAATTTCCAAAGACATGATAGACTTTCATAGGCTTGGGAATAGTGTTCTATTGATGGTAGCGAGGAAAAGTAGATAACAACTTGAAGAAAACTCTAGCACACATTCAAGGATTCTATACACAAAGCAAGGGATTGTGAAAGCTAGAGAGAACCAACTTTAGAAACAGTAGTCATCCCTGAATGTATTTTATACATTTAATTTAAAAATTGAAAAGAAATATTTCAGGGAAAAATGGATGATATTATATTATTTCCTTCAATTTCATGTTTAGAGACAGTTTTAATTGGATTTATTAGTACAAAAAATAATTAAGAACCAAAAGAGCAAGGGAAAAAAGGAGGCTAAAGTGAAGCATTGAAAAAGTAGAAAATATTTTAATTTACAATGAGATAAAATAGTTTTATGGCCCAAAGATGTATAGGAATGTACTTTTTTTCTCATAGTCATTACTTTTCCTATGCAGATATATCACTTCCAATTTATTTAATTATTATAGGTAGAATTAATATATTAATATTTTTAGTCTTTAACATTTTGAAAAAAGATTTTAGAAAAAAATATGTTCAACTTTGAATTACTTGGTTCTCTTGAGATTGCTGAGTGAGAATAGCCTTGTTTTATTGCAAATATAATGAGACCATTTTGTATGTTCATGATCTTTGATTCCATGGTACTTGAAGTAATGCTTACAGGGATATACTTGTTTATGATGTCATTAAGACCTTGTAATGAAACCATAGAATTTGGTTAAAGTCACGTACTCATCTTTAATCATTGTCGTTGTGTTACAAGTATGTTTCTTATAGGTCTCATCTGATTCAAAGTATCTTTTTCGTGCCCTCTTCCTCCCCTGTGCCCTCATTGTAGTCACTACCTGCCACCACACCTTTTGAAGAATAGCCTTAGCTGAGTGGCTACCATATGTATTCAAACAAATAAGTGCCAACGTGAATCTTGCTCCAAAGGACTAATATTTCCCACATAATAGTGCTTTTATTTAGTTCTTCTTAAGAAATTACCATGATTTATTTCTCAAGTCTCCAGTGAATCTTCACTCACTTGGAACTGTATTACTTTATATAGAATTATATATGTGTCACATTCTGTATGGACATATAGGTGATCACACCTCTAGGTGCAAGATAGGTAATCTTCATTATCATCTATATTTACATTTACATTATATTATTAGCACTTTATCCACATATGTATGTCACATGTACTCATGGATGTGTATTCATGTAAATGTTTGTAAATGTGTTGATAACCAGTACAATCATTTAAAAAACAGAGAACATTTTTTTCTAAGTTCCTTTTAATTTTGGCACCATATAAAAGTTTATTATAACCTCATAAATTTATATCAACTATATCTTTTCTCTATGTACTTGCAAACAGATGTAATCTCTTCCTCTTTTTTAAAGAATCTAGTGTCATTATTTTAGGGCTGAAATACAAAAAAATATTCTAGCCATGAGTTTTTAAAAGAATCTAGATGCCTAGATTGCCTAAACATTCAGATATGCTGAGATTGAGGGAAAACTGAGGCGTCTGTACTTTTAACATTTTAGTGACTCTGATGCAGGTATTTTTTGAACTACATTTTTGAGTATTCTGTTCTAGATGATCAAATTCAATTTATGCATTAAATAACATATCTCTTGATGGCTTTAATAAATATTAGCAGATTCTCCACCGAATTGGTGAGTTGTTCTTACTCAAAGAACAATGCCAGAATTAAAAAAAAGAAAAACCTACAGTGTTCTATATTTCTCTATATAGTTAACTTCATTGCTGTGGGTTGTGTTTCCAAATGGAACTCTGAAGTTGTAATTCACACATAGTTCCTCTCCAGTATTTCCAATTTATATGTAGCTGAGGAGACACTGCATGGAAGAAAGAAGACGTAAGATGTGCTAATAACCAACCAGGAGACCCTTGATCTTTCACTTGAATAAGGGGGTCTCAAAGGCAATGATCAAAGAAAGTTCTGCATAGAACTCCTTCAAAAGATGCTCCAAAAAATGGTAATAGCAAAAGTACCCATTATCCTTCCTAAAACTGACAGGATGTTATCCATGTGCGGTATACTTACTTCATACCTTAGTTGTGTGGGGGATATAATTGCTCAACTAAACTTGGAAAATTAGTTTTCCTCTAAGTCTGATACTCTGGCAGACCTCATAATGTTTGGATGTGTGCCTTGTATCTTCTATTTTTTTTTTTTCGATTAGTAATACATGGAATATTCTAAAATAAATTCAAAGGGTTAAAAAATAGAGACAAAAGTAATTTTCTGTTTTGTCCCTGTGCACAGACCTCTAGATCTCCTCCTTAGAGGTATCTGATCTTAGGCATTTCATATGTATATTTCCAGAGTCTGTTAAGTACTGTGGGGGGTGTGTGTGTGTGTGTGTGTGTGTGTGTGTAATGGGGGAGGAAGAATATAAATAAATGCAAGTCAGGAAATTCCCTTGATTTTAAATTAGCAGAAAGCATTGTATTAAAGAGTGACTTAGTGCCTGAGTTAATATCACTGAGAAGCATATTTACCACCAGAGAGTGATTTAGATACCAGAAGATATATAATAACATATTCTTCAAGTAAGCATGTATTCTTTCAGGAGAAAAATGGAATTTTTAAAGCAGATACTGCTTTTAGCAGACAACAGAAATTTAAATGAGAATGCATTTTAGCATAATGAAAATTACCAGAGTTTAAGATACCTCTTGAGATTGTGGAAACACTGATAACCAGTCACTTGTTCTGGCGGAGTAAAATCAATGAGTACCCTAATTTAGTAATGTGTTTGGAAGGCAATTTGGAAATAAAAGGAGAAATTGCTTCTCTTGACCCATTCATGAAATTTCTCTGTAGTATCTAGCTAAAAAGGTTTTAGAAAGGTAAAAAATCATAATGGCCCCAAAGGGGCAAAGTTCATAACTGATTATTGAATAAGAATGACTTTGAAAATAAAACTCTAATTGAATACCAACTATTTGTAAGATACCATACTAGTGTTATCAAAAACACTGGAGGAGGGGCGCCTGGTGGCTCCATTGGTTGAGCATCCAACTTCAGCTCAGGTCATGATCTCACAGTCTGTGAGTTCGAGCCCCGCGTTGGGCTCTTCGCTGACAGCTCAGAGCCTGGAGTCTGCTTCGCATTCTGTGTGTCCCCCTCTCTCTGCCTCTTCCCTGCTCATGCGCAGTGTCTCTCTGTCTCTCAATAATAAATAAATGTTAAAAAAAAAACCACTGGAGGAATTTTCATTATGGTTAGGAAAGATGTATATGTGAAAAGTAATCTTTGTATCTGTTTAGAAAGTGAGGCCATCCATGGGGCGCCTGGGTGGCTCAGTTGGTTGAGCCTCTGACTTCAACTCAGGTCATGATCTCAAGGTCAGTGAGTTTGAGCCCCGCATCAGGCTCTGTGCTGACAGCTAGAGCCTGGAGCCTGCTTCGGAATCTGGGTCCCCCCTCTCTCTCTGCCCTTCCCCTGCTCGTGCTCTGTCATGCTTTGTCTCTCAGGGATAATAAATGTTAAAAAAAATTAAAAAAGAAAGAAAGTGAGGCCACCTTAAGTGGAATTTGTGAATCGCATTTTTTTCATACTAAAAGCTACTCTTTATTCTTTTTGCAAAGTACAGTAGCTCATTCAGGTTAATGAGAGGATCAGTGGCAGCAGGTAGATGGGTAGTGTTCACTGCTTGGATGAGCCAGATGCTCCTTGAGTACATATCAAATTTCAAAAATTTTAGTTCTTTTTTTGGGCTGTACTATGAGCCCTTTCCAACCGACTATGTAATTAATTTTTAGTAAAGTTATCAATAATTGAGTAGTGTTTGGGCATTAGAGTATATCACAAGTATATCATGTTAGGTAAAATTTATTTGTTGCATGTACGTTCATGTGTGTTTCTATTAATATTTTAATGTGATGAAACTTTTATTTAAAAAAAAGACTGTGAGGGGTGCCTGGGTGGCTTGGTTGGTTAAGCATCCGACTTTGGCTCAGGTCATGATATCGCAGTCCGTGAGTTCGAGCCCCGCATCGGGCTCTGTGCTGACAGCTCAGAGCCTGGAGCCTGTTTCAGATTCTGTGTCTCCCTCTCTCTGTGACCCTCCCCCGTTCATGCTCTGTCTCTCTCTGTCTCAAAAATAAATGTTTAAAAAAAAATTAAAAAAAAATAAAAAAAAATAAAAAAAAGACTGTGTGGTCTTGAATCCAATAAAATTATACTTATCTTCCTTGTCCAGGTTTACAACTGATTGAGAGATAGACAGGAAACATGATAAAAATAACAGTTTCATTCTTGATAAAAGCATTGGAATCCATAGCTTAAATCCATAGATATAATGGGCCTGTACTCCACAATTAGACTAGGTAGATTTTCCATCTATCTAGTCATTGATCAGTTGGGCAGCCACCATCTTCATTTATAAGGGCAGACCCTTTGCTGCAATGGATGAGAGCACTCTGGAATGCATACATCCTGATGAGCTAGTTAGAAAGAGAACCCTGAGGGGACTGAGCTGTGTTTTCCAGGTTCCTTCTTTCAAATGCACCAATCAGATCATTTATTTTTTCTCCTTCCTAGGAAGTTGATTTCAGATCTGAGGCAACTACAGTTGTGCCTGGGGCATTGTATTCTACTAGAAATTAAGGAAGTTTAAGGATAAATGGGATCTTGTTCAGAGGAATGATAACCCAGTTTGAAGATGTTCCTACTGGATAAATTTAGGCCACGAGCATCCCCAAATGATAATATCTACAATTGATCCTGAACCCTAATGATAATAAATACATATATACATATATGTACATGTGTACATATGCAGATATGTGCATACATAAATGAGAGGGGGAAAGGGAAAGAAGCTTTTTTGTCAAAGATGTGCTAGATATAAATGTATATGGAATGATAGAATTGGAAATTCAACGTTTATAACTGATTCAGGAAAAGGCCATCAATTAATGCTAAAATTGTATCAGTGATTGTTGAGGAACAGGATCTTCAAATGTTGGCAAAAAGTCAAGCATAGATAGCAAAGGGATAATGTACATTTACAGTGGCCAGAACGGGCAGTCATTATCTTAGCCAGATGAGTACACTTATAGTTGATTATCACTATTAGTAAGGCAATGTGATAATATTTAATTTCTGATGAAGAAAATCACCTATCATGTATTCCTGCTAATAATGTTAACCTGAACATTCCACATTTTAGCAAAAGGAAGAAAGAGGAAAGGTGAAGGGAAGGGGAAGGCAAGAAGGAAAGGAAGATGGGAATGAATGAATACAAGAAGGGAGGAAGAAGGAATACAGGAAGAAGGAAGGGAGAGTTATTTTATCATTCTATTTCTGCCCCATGATAATTTGTTTCTCTTGAATCATTTTATACTACTACCAGCACACAGGCATGTTTTTGTTTCTTTTATTTTATTCTGTTGGCTATTCTGTGTAGAATTTCTTACTTTTAGAAGCTAGTACATTTCAAGTAGTAATTCAAAAATTAGTATTAATATTAGTAATATTAATAGGATTTATAAGTAAATATTCTCTTATAATTTTTCTGGTGAGGACTAATTAGTCAACACATTTCTGAAGAATGCATTGGCTTTTTAAATAGAATAGGTATTCAGTACACAAACTTCATGTACAAAATTACATTTTTATGAAAAGCTAGTTAATTCACTGAAGGCTACTCAAGAGCTATGGTAATTAAAATGATGCTGTTTTATAGAGCAAAATGATTTATCCATAGCTACTCAGGCTAATAGTTACAGGAAACTAGTTTGTAAACAGGGCCATCATCAGTAGAATTTTAAAGGGTTTGCTATTTTCTTTGATAATTAATTCTTAGAATTTCCAGTTTCAGATCCTAGAAGGACAGCCACAAATAGTCTCCTATTTCTGTTTACCTATAATCATACAAAAGAGGAAAGTATAAATTTATATTAGTAAAATATAATATTAATTTGTTTTTCTCTGTCATTTCTTAGAAACGATCTTTTTCCTTGATGAACATTGTGTTGCCATTATAAAAACTGCTCTCTCAAGATTTAAAGCAAATTATTTTTACAATTATGTGTTTGTGTTTCCAAATGCCAAAAGTAATTTGCTCTGACAGAAGGAATTTTCTCCCATAGACAAATGTTCAAGTTCTTCCATTGTTTAATGGCAAAATAAATAGAAAATTTCTCTTTTTGTACCTGAATATACTTTATTTAGCTTCCTTCCATCTGCTGTGCAAATGCTCTTGTAAAACTGTATCCCATGGCAACCCCCAATGGCATTTTAGCTCTCTGTCTCCCAAGTGAGCTCATCTCTCCCGGGGAAGCCACCTTAGCACTTCAAGGACAAGCATTTTCAGTATTTTGGAAAGGGCTTGATTTTTGAGAATGCCCTCTGTAGTTTCCATTATAGAGTATAGATACTGCATATACATTCCAGTATGCTTACAAGAAGGTACTTGATTTTCTCATGGTATTTGAATCATGTTTAAAACCCAAAGAAGAGAATGAGTCACGTTATTTTATGAAATCATTACTCTCCTGCCTGTGGATAAAGAAATGACAGATAATCATTTTTTAAAATCAATGTAAAGGAAGTCTTCTGTCCTAGAAAGTTAAATGAAATAAAGGCTTATAAATTTTGAATTTTGGTGGGCAGAAAACCTCTCAAGTCTGTTTATTTCATATTTATAATATGTAACTGTATCAATTAACTTGTTAATTTATGCTGAGAGACTTAAGGCATACTGAAAAGAACAGTGAGCCCAAATCAGCCAATCTGGGATCTTTTCCTGGGGGGGCCACTTACTGCCAAAGTATTGGGAAGTCACTTAATTTCTCCAAGCCTCAATTTTAGAGAATGGGTAAAACTTCATCAGGTGTTGTGAAGATTAATAAGAGATTCTTATAAGAATTCCTCATTTATGACAAAGCACTATGCAGAGTTTTATTATACACTGTACTCCAACATTTTATTATTGTGAGTATTGTCTATATATAGATAAAACAATGATACTGTAGGTGGAAGCACATTTATTTAAAACAGTGAAATGAAGTGAAATTGTAAATGAAATCATTGTTGGTATTTGAAATTTTGAGTAAGAAAGAAACAGTAAACTGCCTACTGCATAATCTTTCTTAGGCAACCAAAACACTCCATAACGTTTTTGAATTTGAATTTAGAATTTGAATTTAAAATTGCTTTTGTACCTTTGAATATACATCTATATTTTAATAACTTTTCAAAGCATAATTACTTTGAAAAATACTTGTGATAAAACACTATGAAGAAACTAACATTCATATATGCTTAAAAATATGTTTATTTAAAAATATCATATTCTGTTTTTTTCCTTCCAGATTTTATCATTGGTGCTTAAATTAAAAATGATAATGTTTATAAAAATAATGCGTGACTTTTGCAGAGTAATGAATCTTATTCAAAACATTATTCTAATTTATTGCAAATGCTTTTACAAAGCTCCGCGTTTTAAATTACAAATAGACTTGATCAAAATTTGGTAACATAGCATTTACTTTCTAAAATAAATGTGATGATTTTGGAAAGATTTTAAAACTAGAAATTTATTTAGAATAGGATTTTATTAAAGAACATTCCACATTTGATTGATATTGAAGAAACCGTGAGGGGAAAAAATCTACGTTGAGCCAACACTTATGTATAATAAAAATGATATAACGAAAAGGTAATTTAAAAAAAAAAAATAAAATCATAAAATCAACTAATTCCAAGAAAGGTTAAAATAAGTAAGTGGAAATGCATATCACTGTGCTTTTCAGTGACCATCTCTCTGAGACTTTGCCATCCTTTTGGATAATTTATTCTCAGATAATTTATTTCAGCTACAAAATGAGAAGGAAAGTCTCAAATAGATATCTATTTTTGCTTAACTACAGTTACACAAAATAGGAAAGTACAAATTTATACTGTTAAAATACCTTAATTTGTGTTTATTAACCAGCTCTTTGAACTCTGTTCTTTAAAAGAGTGTTATCAAACTACCATAAAACCACTTTACTGAGTTTTAAAATGAGTTAGATTTAGAATTAAAAACTTTTTAAAAAATTTTATTAGTTTTGAGAGAGAGCACAAGCGGGGAGGGGCAGAGAGAGGGGGTGGGGGATCCAAAACAAGCTCTGCACTCCCACAGAGCCTGACGCCGGGCTCGAACTCACAAACCCTGAGATCATGACCTGAGCCGAAGTCGGACGCTCAACCAGCTGAACCTCCCAGGTGCCTCAGATTTAGAATTTTTTTTTTAATTTTTTTTTTCAACGTTTATTTATTTTTGGGACAGAGAGAGACAGAGCATGAATGGGCGAGGGGCAGAGAGAGAGGGAGACACAGAATCGGAAACAGGCTCCAGGCTCTGAGCCATCAGCCCAGAGCCTGACGCGGGGCTCGAACCCACGGACCGCGAGATCGTGACCTGGCTGAAGTAGGACGCTTAACCGACTGCGCCACCCAGGCGCCCCTAGAATTTTGAGTTTGTATTTTTAAATGATAAATTACAGTTAGTGTAACAAGAGCTCTTCTTCCCTCATCTTAATCACTATTATTCTGTTGTAGGACGCAAAAAATGCACATTCTAGGTAGGTTATTATTTTGCTAAAATAACCCTTTAAGCCTCTCTGTGCCAACCTCTTCTCCTGGGCCTCCTAGAGCCTTTCAGTTCAGAGAAGTATTTAAAAATCTCAAGCTCTACGCTCTTTACCTTTCTCTTCTTTTTCTTTTCCATCACATTTGCAGTTACTTCCTCCACTGAACCCCTCAAAGTCATCCATGAGGGTTGAAATCAACTTATTTCAAACTTCTATTCATGTTACTACTTTGACCTCTTCCCATGAATCACGAATGGTTTTAATAGCGTCTAGAATGGTGAACCATTTCCAGAAGATTTTCAATTTATTTTGCTCAGGCCCATCTAAGCTGTCTGTGGCAGCTATAGCCTTACAAAATGTATTTCTTAAACAAGAAGACTTGAAGGTTACAATTATTCCTTGATCCATCGGCTGAAGAATGGATATAGTGTTAGCAGACATGAAAACAACATTAATCTTGTTGCCTTTCCCATCAGAGCTCTTCGGTGACCAGGTACATTATCAATGAACAATTATATTATAGAAAGAATTTTTTTTCCTTTTTTTTTTGAGGAGTAAGTTTCAACACTGGGATTCAAATATTCAGTAAACCATGTTTAAACAGATGTGCTGTCATTCAGACTTTGTGGTTCCATGTATAGAACACAGAGTAGATTTCCCATAATTCTTTTTTCTAAGTTTATTCATTCTGAGAGAGAGAGGGAGAGAGAGAGAATGAGAGCAGGGGAGGGTCACAGAGAGAGAGGGAGAGAGAGAGAATCCCAAGCAGGCTCTGTGCTGTCAGCATAGAGCCTGATGTGGGGCTTGAACCCACAAACTGCAAGATCATGACCCAGGCTGAAATCAAGAGTCAGACGCTTAACCGAATTGCCACCCAGGCACCCCTCCTATAATTCTTAAGGGCCCTAGGATTTCCAGAATGATAAATGAATGTTGACTTCAACTTAAAGTCACCAGCTGCATTAGCACCTGACAAGAGAGTTAGCCCACCCTTTGAAGCTTTGAGACCAGGCATTAGCCTCTCCTCTCTAGCTATGTAAGTCCTAGATGGCATCTTCTTCCAATGTACAGCTTTCTACAACATAGAAAATTTATTTTTCAGGGTAGCCACCTTCATTAATTATCTTAGCTAGATCTTTTGGATAACTTGAAGATCAGTTTCATCAATATTTGTTGCTTCACCTTGGTCTTCTTGTGTTATGGAGTTGGCTTTTTTCCTTACCCTCATGAACCAACCTCTGCTAGCTTCAGACTTTTCTTTTGTATCCTCCTTACCTCTTTCAGCCTCCACAGTATTGAAGAGAGCTGGGTCTTTGCTCTGGATTAGACTTTGGCTGAAAGGAATGTTGTGGCTGACTTGTTTTTCTCTCCAGATCACTAAAACCTTCTCCAATCAGCAATAAAGCGGTTTTGCTTTTTTTTAAAATCATTTGTGTGTTCAGTGGAGTAGCACTTTTCCGTTCCTTCAAGGACTTTTCCTTTGCATCCAGTTTGGCTAATGTTTGGCCCAAGAGGTCTAGCTTTTGGCCTATCTTGGCTTTCGACATGCTTTCCTCACTGAGCTTAATTATGTCTAGCATTTGATTTAAAGTGAGAGGTGTGCACCTCTTTTTTTCACCTGAACATTTAGAGGCCATGGCAGGGTTCTTAACTGGTCTAATTTCAAAAACGCGTCTCAGAGAATAGGGAGGCCTGAGGAGAGACCGTGAGACTAGGGAATGGTCTGTCAGTGGAGCAATCAGAATGCAGCATTTATCAAATAAGTTCTCAGTCTTATATGGGCACGCGTGGTTCATGGCCTCAAAACAGTTATAATAGTAACATTAAAGGTCACAGCTAACCATAACAAATACGATAATAACAAAAAAGTTTAAAATATTTAAAAAATACCAAAATCTGACCCAGAGACAATGAAGTGAACAAGTGCTGTTGGAAAAACGACACCGAGAGACCAGCCCAACACGTGCTTGCTGTATACCTGCAGTTTGTAAAAAAAAAAACTCAGTATCTGCGAAGCACTATCAAGTGGAGGTGGAGATCAATAAAATGAGGCATTCCTCTATCTTTTCATGTGAATTCTCTGTTCATGCTTTTTGGCCATTTATTTCACTTTTTTAATTTAAGTATAATTAATAAACTCTGTTATATTAGTTTCAGAGGTACAATATAATGATTCAACAATTCTATACATTTCTCAGTGCTCCTCAGATAAATGTATTTTTAATCCCTTTTATCTATTTTCCACCCATCCCCCACACCCACTTCCCCTCCGGCAACCGTTAGTTCCTTGTATTTGAGTCTGCCTTTTCGTCTCTTTTTTAGTTTGTTCATTTATGTTGCTTCTTAAATTCCACATATGAGTGAAGTCATATGGTATTTGTCTTTCTCTGACTGGCTTATTTTATATAGCATTATACTCTCTAGGTCATCTGCATTGTTACAAATGGCAAGATTTCATTCTCTTTTATGACTGAGAAGTATTCCATCATATGTATATACCACAGCTTCTCTATCCATTCATTAATGGATGGACACTTGGGTTGCTTTCATGTTTTGGCTATTGTAAATGATACCGCAATAAGCATAGGGGTGCGTGTATTTTTTTTGAATTTGTGTTTTCATTTTCTTTGGGTAAATATCCAGTGGTGTGATTATTGGATTTTAGGGCAGTTATAGTTTTAACTTTGTGAGGAAACGCCATACTGTTTTCCACAGTGACTGCATGATCTTGCATTCCCACCAACAGTGCAAGAAGGTCCCTTTTTTCTCCACACCCTAACACTTGTTGTTCTCGTGTTTTTGAATGCAGCCATTCTGATAGGTGTGAGGCGATATCTCACTGTGGTTTTTATTTTCATTTCCCTGATGATGAGTCATGTTGAAAATCTTTCTTTGTGTCTGTTGGCCATCTGTATGTCGTCTTTGGAAAAGTATCTGTTCATGTCCTGTGTCCATTTTGTATTGGTATTGAGTCATATAAGTCTTTTATATATTTTGCAAATCAGTCCTTTATCAGATGTATCATTTACAAATATCTTCTTCCATTCAGTAGGTTGCCTTTTTCTTTTGTCAATTGTTTTCTTTGCTGTGCAAAAGCTTCTTATTTAAAATATAAAACTTTTTATTTTAGTGTAGTCTCAATTGTTTAATTTTGTTTTTGTTTCCCTTGCCAGAGGAGACAAAGTAATTACTGCCTATGTTTTTTTTCTAAGAATTTTATGGTTTTAGGAATAGAACAAAAAAAACCCCCACATTTTATGCTCAATAAATCTATGGCAAAGGAGGCAAGAATGCATAATGGATAAAAGACAGTCTCTTTGACAAACAGTGTTGGGAAAACTGGACAGCAACATGCAAAAGAATGAAACAGAACCACTTTTCTTACACCACACACAAAAATAAATTCAAAATGGACGAAAGATCTAAATGTGAGACAGAAAACCATAAAAATCCCAGAGGAGAACACAGGCAGCAACCTCTTTCACCTCAGCCAGAGTAACAAGAATTACTAGACATGTCTCTGGAGGCAAGGGAAACAAAAGCAAACATGAACTATTGGGACTTCATCAAGATAAAAAGCCTCTTCACAGCAAAGGAAACAATCAATAAAACTAAAAGACAGTTGATGGAATAGGAGAAGGTATTTGCAAATTACATATCTGATAAATAAATAGTATCCAAAATCTATAAAGAACTTATCAAACTCAGCACCCAAAAAACAAATAATCCAATTAAGAAATGGGCAGAAGACATAAACAGAGATTTTTCCAAAGAAGACCTCCAGATAGCTAACACACACATGAAAAGATACTCAACATCACTTATCATCAGGGAAATGCAAATCAAAACCCCAATGAGATACTACCTTAGACCTGTCAGAATGGCCAAAATTAACAACCCAGGAAACAACAGATGTTGATGGGGATGCAGAGAAAAGGAAACTGTCTTACAATGTTGCTGAAAAGCAAACTGGTGCAACCACTCTGGAAAACAGGAGGCTCCTCAAAAAGTTAAAAAAAAGAACTACACTATGATCCAGTAATTGCAATACTAGGTATTTACCCAAAGGATGCAAGAGTGCTAATATGAAGGGGCACATGCACCCTCATGTTTACATTATGGAGACAGCCCAAATGTCTATTGACTGATGAATGGATAAAGAAGAGGTGGTGTGTATACACACACACACACACACACACACACACACACACACACACACACACAGACTGGAATATTACTCAGCCATGAAAAAGAATGAAATGTTGCCATTTGAAATGATGTGGATGGGCCTAGAGTATATTACATTAAGTGAAATAATTCAGTCAGAGAATGACAAATTTCACTCATGTGGAATTTAAGAAACAAAACAGATGAACATAGTAGAATGGAAAAAGAAAGAGAGAGAGAGACAAACCATAAGAGACTCTTAATGATGGGGAACAAACTGAGGATTGCTGGAGGAGTGATGGGTGGGGATGGGCTAAATGTGTGGTGAGTATTAAGGAGACACTTTTTGTGATGAACCTTGGGTGTTATATTTCAAGTGATGAATCAGTAAATTCTACCTTTGAAACCAATATTATGCTACATGTTAACAAACTAGAATTTTTTTTCTTTCAATATATGAAATTTATTGTCAAATTGGTTTCCATACAACACCCAGTGCTCATCCCAAAAGGTGCCCTCCTCAATACCCATCACCCACCCTCCCCTCCCTCCTACCCCCCCGTCAACCCTCAGTTTGTTCTCAGTTTTTAAGAGTCTCTTATGCTTTGGCCCTCTCCCACTCTAACCTCTTTTTTTTTTCCTTCCCCTCCTCCATGGGTTTCTGTTAAGTTTCTCAGGATCCACATAAGAGTGAAAACATACGGTATCTGTCTTTCTCTGTATGGCTTATTTCACTTAGCAGAACACTATCCAGTTCCATCCACATTGCTACAAAGGGCTCATCCCAACAGGTGCCCTCCTCAATGCCCGTCACCCACTTTCGCCTCCCTGCCACCCCCCAACAACCCTCTAGAATTTAAATAAAAGCTTAAAAAAAAGAATGATGGTTGAATGACAAAAATATTTTCAGCACTTAAGATGATCATCAGGTTTTTCTCCATAAGTCTATTTATTTGATGATTTGTATTAATGAATTTCCTAATATTGAACCATCCTTGAATTTCTAGAATAAATCTCACTGTAATAATGCATTAAGTTTTTTTAATGAGCAATTAGATTGTTAATATTTTACTTATGATTTTTTATGAATAGACCTATAGATTATAGCTTTCTTATGTAGTACAATTTAATCAAGCATTGGTATTATATTCACTTCATAAAAATCATTAGAAATTTTTTTTGTGTATTCTCAAGAACAGTTTAAATAGCATTAACATTATTTGGTCTTTGAAGATTTGATTGATTTCATTTGTGAAAATATCTGAGCCTGGTTTTGTGTGTGGTATTTGTTTTATAACTTTATTCCTTTTTTAGAAGTGGGACCACTTAAGCTTTGTTTCCTGCTACTGTCAATTTCTGTAAAATATATTTTCTTATGGAATTATATATTTCAGCTAGAGTTTCCAATTCATTTGCATATACTTGTGCAAAATGTCTTAGTAGTTTTGAACATCATCAGTTTCAAAGGTCATTGCATTGTTCTTATCAATTGGTGTTATGATTTCTGTCATGTGTGTATTAGTTTAGCTCATGGTTTTGATGTTTTTATTAATTTTTTTCTCAAAGGATAATTTATTACTACTTCTTTACAAAATGTTTCACCTCAGTGTTTTTATGTTTATTTTTTTCTTCCTTTTGGTTTACTTTTTTCCAAAGCTGTTGAGTTTAATATTTGACTAATTTAAACATTTTTTTAAATTTGTGATCTATGTATTTAAAGACAAGAATTTCCTTTGATTAATGTTTTTATTATAAATGATAAGTTTTGACATCCTAAGATGTCACTATCATTATTTTAAAAAATATTTTAATTTTGGCAACAAATGATCACTTCAAATCTGAAATTAAGTTTTTAAAAATTTTGAGTGATGGAGATTTTAATAACTTTTGTGATTATTTTTTAGTTTTATTGTGTTGTGATTAGGGAGTATTGTTTGTATGATTTCTACTCTAAGACTTGCTAAGATTTTTTGAGGATCTCCTGTATGGCTAACTTGTATTGATATGAAGACTTATCCCTGAATTCTACTTGAGTTTGTTTATTTTGAAGGTGGTTGTGGTGTTATTTCTTTTAGGTATTTATAACTCTTATATCTTCATTGTGATTTTTGGCCTTTATCAGTGTAAGTTGTCATTATATGTGCTTTTTGCATTATATGTGCTTTTTGTTTTGTTGCCTGTTTTCGTGTTTTTGGATCCGCATTTTACTTTCTTATATTAGAATTGAAAATTACTACATTTGATTGGTAGATCATTTTATTGACTTTGACTAGAATACCTTTGCGCATCCTTTTATAGTTTGCTTTTTTGAATCAATTTTGTTTATCTGTGGATCTTATATTCAGAACAGAATTGAATTTTGCCTTAAAAAATTAAAGGTGAGGGGCGCCTGGGTGGCTTAGTCATTAAGCATCTGACTCTTGGTTTCAGCTCAGGTCATGATCTCACAGTTCATGAATTTGAGCCCCGCATTGGGCTCTGTGCTGGCAGCACAGAGTCTGCTTGAGATTCTCTCTCCCTGTCTCTGCTCCTGCCCCATTCATGCTGTCTCTGTCTCTGTCAAAATAAGTAAATAAACTTAAAAAAATTAAAGGTGAATTAAGAATGTTTATATTTATTGAAGTCATTGATGTATTTGTTTTCAGCTCCGTCTTACAAAATCAAGTTATTGTGTGTATTATATTTTACATTACTGTTTCATTCATTAGGTTTTCTGTGTACTGTACTATTTTGTAATTTTTTTTATTTAGCAAGATTTGCAACTTTGTTCTAACAATTATATTCATGCTTGTTACAGTTCTCTCACTACTTGCCTTAGTTATCTTTCTATTATTTGCTTTGTTAGCTTTAGTGTTAAGTAATACCCATTTTTAAGACTTTCTATGTGCTAATCATCTAGTCTTTTTCTTCTGCTTCTCTTCTCATTTCATAGTTGAACTATTTCCACTGTGTCTAAATTCATAACCTTTACTTACTATTCTTCCACAAATATCCCAGTCTGTTCTATTCTCTTTAGTTCACAAATAAATATATAAAATGTTCCTCACTACTTGATTTGTCAGAATTTCCCTAATTGTCTTTTGATTAGCTAGAGCTCTAAGGAAGGGTTCATGAATATAGCATCCTCTCAGTTCTCAAAAGCTTAATATTGTTTTGCTAAGCCTTGATGCTTAAAAATAACCCGGCTGTGGGGGCGCCTGGGTGGCTCAGTCGGTTAAGCGTCTGACTTCAGCTCAGGTCACGATCTCGCGGTCCGTGAGTTCGAGCCCCGCGTCGGGCTCTGGGCTGATCTCAGAGCCTGGAGCCTGCTTCCGATTCTCTGTCTCCCTCTCTCTCTGCCCCTCCCCCGTTCATGCTCTGCCTCTCTCTGTCTCAAAAATAAATAAACATTAAAAAAAAAATTAAAAAAAATAACCTGGCTGTGTCTAAACTCATCTCACACCCTGAATTACTTCATTGATAATGTTTCACCAATGTTTCCTTATTTAGCATATTTCTGTCAAGAAGTCTGTGGTCAGCCAAATTTTCTTTTGTTTCTCTGTGAAACATTTCTTTTTCATTGTATGTCCAGAGGATGTTTTTCTGCATCCAAAAATAATAATTTTATTAGGATACTTATTAGCATGTTTTTTATTTGACTATGTTTTCAAGTGCAGGTTGACACTTTTATAATACATAAAGAATTTATTTTCTTTTTGGAATGTTTTCTTGAATTATATTTTAAGATACTCTGTTTCATTATTTGATTTTTCTTCTTGGTGATCCTAATTATATGTATTATGAATTGTTTGCTTCTGTTTATCTCTTTGGTAAATCATCTTTTTCTGTACTTATAGTTACACACTCTAATTGATGTTGACTGCGTTCTGTGACCACTAGGACTCAACTTTATTTACCCCACTTCTGTTTTCATAATCGGCTTCTGCCTAGGAATGGATGCAAACTGTCAATGTTGATTTCTGTTTTTTTTTTTAATTTTTTAAATATTTATTTATTTTTGAGGGAGAAGGAGAGACAGCGAGTGGGAGAGGGGCAGAGAGAGAGGGAGAGGGTCAGAGAGAGTAGGCTCCAGGCTCTGAACTGTCAGCGCAGAGCCTGATGCAGGGCTTGAACTCACGAACCACAAGATCATGACCTGAGCCCAAGGTGGATGCCCAACCAATTGAGCCACCCAGACACCCCTGCCAGTGTTGATTTCATATATTCATTTACTTGTTATTGAAAGTTTTACAACTGTCTATTAATTATTCTGTAGGATATGGGTAATTTTGTTTTATAAACTTATTGACTTCTAGTTTTTGGAGAAGGCATAAAGAGATTGACATTGAGGCAAATGAAATTCTGTAATGGAAATCAGAAATTCAAAATTAAATTATTTAGACAGTTTTAATATTTATATGTTCTAATACTGAGTTTTTTACTTTAGAGTTTGGTATATTTGATAGTCTTTTTGTAGAAAAATCCTTTCTAATAAACTTAATTTAGAAAAGTCACATTCACATTTGACAAAGGACATTGAGTATTCTGGGAAAACATTAAAAAGTTTTTTTTAATGTTTATTCATTTTTGAGAGACAGAGAGAGAGTGTGAGCAGGGGAGGGGCAGAGGGAGAGGGAGACACAGAATCCGAAGAAGGTTCCAGCCTGCGAGCTGTCAGCCCAGAGCCCAATGTGGGACTTGAACTCATGAACCGCGAGATCATGGCTTGAACTGAAGCTGGATGTTTAACCCACTGAGCCACTCTGGCACCCCGGGAAAACATTTTTTAAAAATAAGTGATGGAATATCATTAATCCGTTATTTATTTATTTATTTTTGAGAGAGAAGTAGGGAGTGCAAGCCGGGGAAGGGCAGAGAGAGAGGGAGAATCTCAAGCAGGCTCCACACTTGAACTT
The DNA here is from genome assembly GCF_028749965.1 of Puma concolor. Lineage (NCBI taxonomy): Eukaryota > Metazoa > Chordata > Mammalia > Carnivora > Felidae > Puma > Puma concolor. Next base: position 64,787,182 of record NC_141670.1, read on the forward strand.
GATGCAGGGCTCAGACTCATGAAACTGTGAGGTCATGATCTGAGCCTGAGTCCAACGCTCCACTGACTGAGCCACCCAGATGCCCCTGGGAAGTCATATTTTAAAACTACCTTGTAAATTACTAATGCAAATATTTTAAATACTTAATGAATGTCATACTGGACTTTAAAGAATGGCTTAAGGTTCTTAGTTCCTGACAATACATATTATTACTCGGTTTAGTCAATAATAAGTATTAATTTCCATTTATATTTATCATAATCCACCAAATTGCATACATCATCCTGAAGCTATATGTCCCTGGGCCAGATGTTTCAGTATCACTTAAGAATTTGTTAGAAATGCACAATTTATAGCCCAATTCAGAACTACTGTATCAGAATCTGCATTTTAAAAGGTTCCTAGATGACATGTGTGCCCATTAAAATGGGGTAAGCATTGATCTGAAATGAGAAAGGTTTCTTTTTTTAGTATTGTGAAATATTCTTAAAAAATTTGTTTTTACATTTATTCATTTTTGAGAGACAGAGCCTGAGCAGGGGAGGGGCAGAGAGACAGGAAGATGCAGAATCTGCAGCAGGCTCCAGACTCTGAGCTGTCAGCACAGAGCCTGATACAGGGCTCAAACCCACGAACTGTGAGATCGTCACCTGAGCCAAAGTCGGACGTTTAGCCAACTGAGCCACCCAGGTGTCCTGAGTATTGTGAAATATTCTTTTAAAATAGCAATTATTCAATTATTTAAAGGAGACATTGAGTTGACATATTGATCTTTGACAAATGCAGAAATGTTCAGTTTTACATTAAAGGTGGAATGGAATTCATAGTCAAATTAAGTCATCTTTTAAATTCTTGTCTTTTCTACAAGGCAGGGGTTAGTATCAATGTCAAGAGATTCAGCCATTTTTGCTTTGAATTTTCCTAATGCTTATAAGAGATACACACACACTGATACACACACATTGGGTTCTTGAATATATTTTTTCTAAAACAGTACTATCCAATAGAACTTTCTCAACATGCTTTCTATCTTTAGTGTTCAGTGCAGTAACCAATAACCACATGTGCCTATTGAGTTCTTGGAATTATTGAGAGCTGGATAATTTTTAATTTTGTTTAATTTAATTGCTAAAGTTTAAATCTACATGTGGCTATTGAGAATTTGGAATGTGGCCGCTCTATCTGAGAAACTGAGGTTTTTATTGTATTACTTAAATTTACATGTGGCTAGTGGCTACTGTATTAGGAAACTCTGAAACTGAAACTGGCAAAGTGTGGCTTGCTTTTGTATGGTCCATGAGCTAAGAATGTTTTTGTTTTTGTTTTTATGTTTTCACACACACACACACACACACACACACACACACACAGAGTATGCAGTACAACCCAGACTATATGTGGCTTGCAAAGCCTAAAACATCTAGTATCTGGCCGTTCACAAAAAATGTTGTAGACTCCTCTGAATTGCTACTTTAACTTAGTGCATCATGCAGAACTAGGAAATAGATTTAAAAGCAGGTATTTTGGAATGTACACCATTGTCTAGCATTTTCATCAAGAGATTTATATACAGAATTGCTTGATAACGTTGAGTTTTACTGTTATGAAGTATCAATTTAACTTATACATTGAATATTCATAATGTTTTCATCTTTATGGTTGAAAATTTTTCAATAACATCCGAAATTTAATTGAAGCCAAGGAATATTGTTAAGATCTTCAGCCTCATAAGACAAGATCAGTAATGTTCAGAGAATTTTTTTCTGTATCATTAAGTATTCATGCCTACAGACTAGACAGAAAGATAAAAAAAATCAATTCCATAGAATTTTCTTTTGGGTTTTGTCTCCTCGAATTAAAATTTTACTGAAATCTATTTTTCTTTTGCATATTTTGTGGCAGGTATGACATCCATAGTCATCAGTACTTCCCCCTAGATTCTGAATGTTAGGAATTTGCAAAAATTTTGTTTTGGAAAAGATGTCCTAAAAATGTTTACATAAAAATATTGAAAATTTCAAATTATCAAATTCTCACTAATTATAATTTGTTATACAAAGATTACATCATGAGCTGTATCTAAAATAATTTGAATGACATTTAACATTTTCTTCAAAAAGAATGATTCATTACTTCTGTAATAAATCTAATTATTCAACTTTGTATATTATTTCTTAAATGTGTCATATTACTGGATGCCAGTGTTTTTAGTGTGAATAAATATCCTTTCATAATATTATCAAGTTTTGCTATGATCTTTGCCAAATGCAGAAATTTCAATTATCACTCTCAAACTTCCTTGGATGATCTTCTGAACACATTTGCTTTGCCAAAACCAAAATTATGTATATTATGTGTTCAAAAACATGCCATCTCTTATTTTCATTCCGTGTCTGTTCTTCAACAAAAATAGTTATTGATTTTTCCAAATGAGATTTACATTTTCAATATCTGATCCTGTGATTGCCTTTCAGTCTCTTTTACTCTTGTTTACTCACTCGCCAGAGTTGAGTATTGGTCATTCTCAAGTATTCATTGGTATTTTTTATACCTGCAGAAATTCACACTGACTACAAGATTCTTTGCATAAAGCAAACAGAATATAGTGATTTTTTTCATTTGAGAAAATAAGAATATGACAAATATCCCAAAACTTCCTATCTGTGCTGACTTTTGTAATGTCAAGCTTTATTTTATGAGATGATGATTCTTAGCAAGAGTAGCTCTCTGATGAATATGAAAAATGTGTCCATATTTTGAGATTTTGGTGGAATATATTTGGTTTGATGAAGTTTTCAGGATTTTGTTTTTCTGCTAGTTTTTTATTGAAAGTCAGTAGTCCTTGTAGACATAGAAGTGGGAGATAATTTCACATCCTGTTCTATTAGTGATGATTCATACTACATTCTGCAAAAGTAATAGCTCTGAGGTTCCCCCCCCTTTTTTTTTTGTCATTCAATCCTCATTCTTCAGTTTTTTTTCCCAGTGTTCTAATTTTCTTTTTTTTTGGTGGAAAGTTTTCCATTTTTTGTCTTCTTGTCTCAATATTTTTTATTATAAGAAAATAAGTTTATAATAATTGTATTCTTATAACTTTATTGTACATTTTATTGTGTTTCCACTACTTAGCAAAAATAATCAAGTGTAATATAACATCATATGGGGTCTGCCTTGGAAAATAACAGTAAGTTTTAACACAACATTTAATTTTTCTAATGACCAAACTTCCACACTAAATATTTTGATTCTTTTACAGTGAATGCATCATTATCTAATAATCTCTCATTTAAGACTGTGTCAATACTTAGTTTTATATTATTAATGATTAATTACAGTTAAATAGGGGCACCTGGGTGGCTCAGTCGGTTCAGTGTCCGACTTCGGCTCAGGTCATGATCTTGTGGTTTGTGAGTTCAACCTCCATGTGGGGCTCTGTGCTGACAGCTTGGAGCCTGGAGCCTGCTTCAGATTCTGTGTCTCCTTCTCTTTGCCCCTTCTCCACTTGTGCTCTGTGTCTCTCTATCAAAAATAAATGTATGGTTTCACTCTTATGTGGATCCTGAGAAACTTAACAGGAACCCATGGGGGAGGGGAAGGAAAAAAAAAAAAAGGTTAGAGTGGGAGAGAGCCAAAGCATAAGAGACTGTTGAGAACTGAGAACAAACTAAGGGTTGATGGGGGGTGGGAGGGAGGAGAGGGTGGGTGATGGGTATTGAGGAGGGCACCTTTTGGGATGAGCACTGGGTGTTGTATGGAAACCAATTTGACAATAAATTTCATATATAAATAAAAAAAAAAAAGAAAAAAAATAAATAAATGTAAAAATTTTTTTAAAAATTACAGTTAAATAATGATTTATATCATAATGAAAGCACCTTCTAGACATAGATAGGGGATTCCGTGGTACTTTGCAGCAATGTTGCAATCAACAAAATGCAGTTGATACAAACTTCAATAAAAATACATTAAATATAAATATATCCACTAAATTAATGCAGGGAGAGATTTTTTAATTTTACAGATACATATACTTATATATTATAAGCATATGAAAGCAGATAGTTAGATAAATAGATAAATATTGATGGATATACCAATTTGAAGCCCAGCTACTTGTTTAGAGGTACAGATTATTATAGATAGTATTAAATCACCACTATATTTTGATTATTAGTTTATCAGATTTGTTTCTCCTTTGCAAACTCAAGTGGAATGATGTATATTGATCCTATTGTATTATAATAGAACAGTTTATCCCATTTACTGGAAGTTTGGCATAGTAAGTATGCAAATAAACTATTTCGGATAAACATTTATAATAAAAATACAAAAGTGAAAATGTTGCAAGTTACTGGAACACCATTAGATGTGCTATGCTCAATCTGAATACCCAAACCCATCCAGCATTTTTAGTGAAACAAAATTTTCACAATTTTTAGTGAAACAACTGTAACCTATATTCTCCCTTTTTGCAAAAGAATCTTCAGTATTCATCATGGCAGAATGGTTTGAAAGATAAATCACATATCTAGTCATTATGTACCATCTGTTAATTAAATCATGACATTCTCCCACTTCTGCTTGTATAATTTATTTGTGGGATAAATTTATCTATGCAGGTTTCTATTTACTTAATTCTCTCTCAGCATTCTCCCCAGTTACTTATACAGAGATAATTTTGACACCCACCTCACCACATGCCAAAATATATAAGAACACTGTGGTCACTACAGTTTAGTCTTAGAATCCCTCCTTTCCCCAAATACATATCTCTTTATGTAAGGTTTGTTCTATCTCCCTTCTTCCCTTACTTCCTATCTCTTATTCCTCTTCCTCCCATCTACCTTCCTCCCTTTGTTGACTGTCATGCCTTATTACACAAAGGGAAGTAAATGTTGAAAAGGGACATATGAAGAAGAAAAGCATCTGGTTTATTAAGCTTTGAAAGGCCAGCTCGGAAAGCCTAAAATGATGAAGTAACATAATGCCTACTAGTGGTCTCATGCAATTAAGGACAGTATAATTTTTGAACAGTTTGTTAGGGTTTCTATTTGTTTTCATTATGCTAATAGATCCGTTGATATTTTGCAATACTTTCTACTTGAAACTCAGATTTTAATAACTAAATTCCATTTAAATTATATAATCTGTAAATATGAGGTCTTTTGAAACATGTAAAAATTTTAAGCTATCCAGTTTAATTTGAGCAAAACAAGGTGGCCATAGTTAAAGCTGGATGACAGCAGTTGGACTATTCTGAGCCCGAGAAGAATACCTTTCTTTAATTGTAAAAGAAATCATCTGCAGTTGTTGATGGGTATTTGATTGGTCATATTCTTTATATTTTGGGTATTTGAAAATAGGCAATTTATTTAAAAATAAGCAGTGAAAGTAGAAATAAAAGACTTATTTGTGTTTAAAACTGCATTGATAATAACAAAAATTAATAGCAATTCTTATAGTTCTATATACTTTATTCTTCCCTTATGGAAACTTTTGTTGTTATTGTTATTTCTCTGACTTATCTGGTTTTCAATTTGTTGTATATAGTCTGAATTTCGTTTTTCTACAAGATATGGCTACAGTGTGTTCCTAGCGGCAGCAGTTGACTTTTGTAAGTCAATTTACTAATTCTATAGACAAGCTAATTTCAGATAGCTATTATACAATGTTCACTTTGCTCCCTGTATATCGATTCTATAAATAGATGTATAAATATAATATTTCATATTACACATATTTCACATTATATATAATTCATATTATATATAATTCATATGAACATGTCATATTTTATCTACAACTACAATGTTACTTTATACATTCTTTGAAAAATGATCAATAATATCTTCTAATAGTTTGTTAAAATACTACCTTGTGATCTTTCTTCATAGAAAAAAAGAATAAGGGGAGATTCTAAGAGATTGATGTTCAGCTCACTGAATGGACAATTGACATTGTTACTCCTTTCAAGCATGCATAGGCAATTCAATATTGTAGTCATGTTTGCCTTCCTTTGGAGTGAATTCTAAAACAAATGAAGGATGGAATAGATGGAATAGTTAGTGCCGTTTTATACATAGGGATGTAAGAGGGAGTGCACCTACCTGGCTTGTTTCTTCTTGATACGCTGCTTAGAATGTCTAAGGATCCATAAGTGAACCTGTTGCTTAGCTTCACACAGTGTTGTTTTGTATATCCTTCAAGTATGTCATATTTTTATTCATCCTCATTATTTGATACGAAATTTATTGTCAAATTGGTTTCCATACAACACCCAGTGCTCATCTTAACCGGTGCCCTCCTCAATGCCCATCACCCACTTTCCCCTCCCTCCCACCCTCCATCAACCCTCATTGTATTTCAGACATTCTGTTGATTTCAGGCTAATCATCATGAAATAACTGTATCAACGTGGGACCAGGTATTCTAGTTGGGAGTTTTTGTTTGTCCTCTGACTTTGGAGTCATTGCTGAGTGTCTTAGCTGCTCAGCCACACATACATGATACAAACAACTTTTTTTTTTGTCTTACAGAAAATAAACCTTCAGTTGACACTCTTAACATACTGAGGTATCTAAATATTTTGGAACTGTTTAGAAATTGATAGAAATTCTTTCTCATGACCTGAATATTGGCACAAATGGCATTAGGAACACTGTGATATTATGGTTTCGTGACTATTTAGATAGGCCTACAATTTGTTTTTTTTTTTTTTTTTTTTTTTTTTTTTTTTTTTTTTTTTTTTTTTAAATTTTTTTTTTCAACGTTTTTTATTTATTTTTGGGACAGAGAGAGACAGAGCATGAACGGGGGAGGGGCAGAGAGAGAGGGAGACACAGAATCGGAAACAGGCTCCAGGCTCTGAGCCATCAGCCCAGAGCCCGACGCGGGGCTCGAACTCACGGACCGCGAGATCGTGACCTGGCTGAAGTCGGACGCTTAACCGACTGCGCCACCCAGGCGCCCCTAGGCCTACAATTTGTACAGTATTTGTGTGGTCGGTCTTCCCATTACACAAACTGAGTTTCCTTATAGTTAATTTTTTTTAAGTTCAGCCTTTAAGTTTATTTAAATTTTCTTTTTCAGGAAATGTACCCAAGACGAATTCTGAGAGAATATACTCAGTTGTCCTGCTGTGATTAAACAAGGCGCTGCTGCATTTTGTAAGTTCATCTATTTTTATCCTCTATAGAGAAGACTTTCTGCTACAGAGAGCCACATGTTTAAGTTGGAATTGGAGTCAGACTTTCTTTAATGGATGGGCTTTAATTGATTTTATTTTTTCAAACTTTATTTTACCCAGATTTTATTCAGTTTCAGTGAATAGCATTTCTTTTTAAAATTAACTCTGTTTCCTTGTATCTATTAGCCACTATTTTAATGACTTGTGATAAGAACTTTATCAGTTGAAGAGCTATATGTAAGAGGCAGGGCTGTGAGTAATACTGATTTGCCTGGGCAAATATATTGGTAATTACAATAGCCTTCATTTCAGCAAACAAATATATTTAATGTTATCTCTACTAACTGCCTTATGTGGCCTCATGAAAGTAACAGAGTACTGATTATCTTTGGGAAACATATTGATTTTATTTTGTTACTAATATAGCTTTTACATTCAAGGATTATAATATTCGTCATGGTAAGATGTGTACTACATAACTTTGATGTACTAGGATCTAATATTTGTGCATTTCATATGGTAAAAAGAAAACCAGCAAAGGCTTCTGTGTGAAGAGTCATGAATGACATTAAATTGAGTGTCTCCTGAACCTTTAAATTTACATTTCTCGTTATCTCAAAGTTAAAATATTTTGCTATTTCAGTTTGTAAAACACAGTGTAAAGCAAATAGTTTCCCCCTTTGTATATAAGCTACCTTCTGGTATTGAGATAAAATAGTCTCTTTGCCTGTAATTAGTTTTCTATGAAAAACCCAGTAGATTGAGAGACTGTAATCCATGCTGTTATTTTTTTTTTGTAACTTTTCCTTTTCCTTTCTTTTGCTTTTCTCTCATGCAGGCTATTTCCACCAAATAAAAGAAAAAAAATATGCTGTATCTCTCTATAATAAATGCAAGGGAGATCAAACAAATGAAAATATATACCTAAAGACTTGTCATCTGTGGCATAGAAGCAGTGCTTTTTCATTGAGGGTGTTTTGTTAACCCAATATGTTTGAACAACTTAATTAGTGTTGAATATGATAACATGAAGACCACACCTAAAGACAGATTTTAGAAACCTGTATAGTAATTTGGAGGGCAGAAACCACTTCAGAAATATCTTGGAGTTTATAGAGCATCACATACAAAAGAGGGAAATTTTGTAAAGACAAATATTCACATAGCTCATGTAAAAAAAATAAAGATGTACAAGGCTAGCACAAAAATCATCTTAAATTCCAATTTTTTCAAACCTGATTCATTTGTAATTATTTTTAGTTTTATTGAGAACAGATTGACATATATCACTATGTAAGATTAAGGTATACAGAATGATTGTTTGATTAACATATATTATGAAATGATTACCACAATAGGATTATTTAACATCCATTATCTCATATAGATAAAATAAAAAGAAAAAAAATTCTTCTTGTGAAGAAAATTCTTAAGATATACTCTCTTAACAACATTCCTGTATATCATACAGCAGTGTTAGCTATAGCAATCATATTGTACATTACATCTCTGTTACTTATTTATCTTATAATTGGAAGTTTATACCTTTTGACCACTTTTCTTTAATTCTACCTCCCCTCAGCCCCTGCCTTAGGTAACCACACATCTTACCTCTTTTTCCATGAGTTAGGTGTTTTGTTTTGTTCTGTTTCTTGAGATTCTGCATTTAAGTGAGATCATACAGTATTTGTCTTTCTCTGTCTGACTTAGCAGTATGCCTTCAAGTTTCATCCATGCTGTCCCAATTAATAGAATTTCCTTGTTTTTTTTTATAGATGAGTAATATTCCATTGTGTGTGTGAAATATATATATTACTTCTTTATCCATTCATCTATTGATAGACACATAGGTTGTTTTCCTTGTCTTCGTATGGTAAATAATGCTGCTGTGAACATGGGAGTGCAGATATCTTTTCAAGTTAAGAGTTTTTGTTTCCTTTAGATGTATTCCCAGAAGTTACTTTTCTGGATCAAATGGTAGTTCTATTTATTGTTAATTCTTATGAGGAAACTTCATACTGTTTTCCATAGTGACTGTACCAAATACTTACATTACGGTCCCACCATCAGTGCACAAGGTTTTCCCTTTTCTACATATGCATGCTAGCATTTATCATCTCATTTCTTAATGCTGTCCATTCTGACAGGCATGAGATATCTCATTGTGGTTTTAATTTGCATTTCTCTAATGGCTAGTGATTTTGAAGCATTTTTTCATATATCTGTTGACCATCTTTTTTGCAAAAATATTTATTCAGTTGCTTTGCCGATTTTTAAATTCTATTTGGGATTTTTTTTTTTTTTTTTTTTTGCTATTGAATTGTAGGAGTTTTTAAAATATTTTTTTGGGTATTCACCCCTCATCAGATATATGGTTTACAAACATTTTTTCCCATTCTATAGTTTGTCTTTTCGTTTTGTTGACACATTTCTTTGTGCAGAAGCTTTTAAGTTTGGTATGGTCCCTTTGTTTATTTTGTATTTTGTTGCTTGTGCTTTAGCTGGAATTTCTAGAAAACTATTGCCAAGACACATGTCAAGGAGCTTTTTTCCTGTTTTCTTCTAGAATTTCTTAATTTCAGGTCTTACATTTAAGTCTTTAATCCATTTCAAGGAAATTTTTGTGAGTGGTGCAAAGTTTGGGTCCAGTTTCATTCTTTTGTATGTGAATATCCAGTTATTTCATCACCACTTATTAAAGAGATTATTTTTTCTACACCAAGTATTCTTGGCTCCCTTGTCAAATATTAGTTGGCCATATATACTCTGGTTTATTCTGGGCTCTGGATTCTGTTCCACTGGTCTCTTTTTGCCTCTTTTTATGCCAGTACCATATTGTTTTAGTTACTATAGCTTTACAGTATAGTTTGAAATTAGGAAGTATGATCCTGTTCTGTTCTTTCTTCTCAGGATTGATTTGGCTATTCAGAGTCTTTTGTGGTTCCATATAAATTTTGAGTGTATTTTTAAAAATTTTCTGTAGGGGCACCTGGGTGGCTCAGTTGGTTAAGCATCTGACTTCAGCTCAGGTCATGATTTGTGGTTCATGAGTTGAGGCCCTGCATCGGGCTCTATGCTAACAGCTCAGAGCCTGGAGCCTGCTTCGGATCCTGTGTCTTCTCCTCTGTCTGCCCCTACCTTGCTCATGCTCTGTCTCTCTCTCTCAAAAAAAAAGTAAATATTGAAAAATTGTTTTTTTAATTTTCTATAAAAAATGCAGTTGTAACCTTGATAGTGATTGTATTGAGTCTATTGATGGCTATTGGTAGTATTGATATTTTAACAATATTCTTCCAATCTATGACCATGGGATACATTTTCATTTATTTGTGTCATCCTGAATTTCTTTCACCAGTGTCTGCAGTTTTCAGAATAGAGATCTTTCACCTCTGTGATGAAACTTCTTAGCTATTTTATTGTTTTTGATGTCATTGTGAATGGGATCAATTTCTTTTTCTTTTTCTTTCAGAAAATTTATTGTTAGTGTACAGAAAAGCTACTGACTTTTGCGTGTTAATTTTGTATCCTGCCACTTTACTGAATTTGTGGATTAGTTTGAACAGTTTTGGTTGTCTTTAGGATTTTCTATATATAATTTATGTCATCTGAAAATAGAATTTTACTTCTTCCTTTCCAATTCTGTTACTGTTATTTTACTTTATTTTATTTTATTTTATTTATTGATTGGTTGATTGATTGCCTGATTGCTTTAGCTAGGACTTACAGTACTATGTTGAGCGGGAGTGGTGATAGTGGGCGCTCTTGTCTTGTTCCTGATGTAAGAGGACAAATTTCAACCTTTCACTATTGAATATGATGTTAGCTGCAGATTTCTCATACATGGCCTTTATTATGTTGAGATTTGTTTCTTATTTCTCTAATCTGTTGTGTTTTATAATGAATGGATATTGAATTTTGTCAAATGCTTTTTCTGTATCTGTTGAGATGATCATATGATTCTTCCATTCTATTAATGTGATGTATTACATTGATTAATTTGCATATGTTTAACCATCTTTGCAGACCATGGATAAATCCCACTCATTAATGGTGAATGATCCTTTTAATGTGCTGCTGAATTTGGTTTGCTGATATTTTGTTGAAAATATTGTAATTTTTATATCTAGATCCATCAGGGATATTGGCCTATAGTTTTCTTTTCTAGAGTATCTGAATCTGGCTTTGGCATAAGAAAGTACTGGCTTTAAAATGAGTTTGGAAGTTTTTCCTTCTCTTCCCTTATTTTGAATACTGAAAATAATTGGTGTAATACTTCATCAAATATTTGGTAAAATTCAGCAGTGAAGCCATCTGGTCCAGGGTTTTTCTTTGTTGGGAGATTTTTAGTTAGTGATTCAGTTTCTTTAATAGGAATTGATCTGTTCAGATTCTCTATTTTTTCCTTATACAGTCTTGGTAGGGTGTATGTTTCTATGAATTTTTCCATTTCTTCCAGGTTGTCCAGTTTGTAGGTGTGTAATTGTTGATAGTAGACCTTTATGCTTTTTTGTATTTCTGTGAGCTCAGTTATCTGTATTAATATTTTTCTCCATGAAAACCATGAAGTTTTTACCCTAAAACACTGCATTTAATAAAAATTATCAGTTGCCTTTTTTTTACTAAATAAAGATTTATCTGTGTATCTTATCTCTTAAAATCCATTTTTTGATCATTGAGTAGCAGTAGTATTCAATGAGTATACAATTTTTATTAATAGAAAACATTTGCTAAATATTTACAGTGTATCAAACCCTATTCATGAAAGATGGCAAAAAAATTGGTGTTCAATATGATCTGTGTAGTTTTATCAGTTTTATCAGTGGTGAATATGCCTTTTCTATTAGGTTTTTATAGAAGTTTCCTGTTCCCACATTACTACATCAGTTCCTACACATCTAAGAAATACAATTTAGAAACCATGGAGGTCTTATTAGACCTTAGACTTGTAAAATGCAAGAAATATTTTTAAGAGCCAGGAACAAATATATTTTTGCTTTTGGTAACGCTCCTCTTTATTACTCTGAGCGTTTGTGGTGTATTCATCTAAAGAAAAATCTGGAATATATGGAGAAAGTCAAAGAGAAAAATAAAAACTGTGGTCACAGATTTTCAGTAATAGTGTCTCTCTGATAAAAAAAATTTAAGGAAGTAGAATAATTCATTTAAGGGGCGCCTGGGTGGCTCAGTTGGTTAAGCATCCGATTTCGGCTCAGGTCATGATCTTGCGGTCTGTGAGTTCGAGCCCCGCGTCAGGCTCTGTGCTGACAGCCCAGAGTCTGGAGCCTGTTTCAGATTCTGTGTCTCCCTCTCTCTCTGACCCTCCCCCATTCATGCTCTGTCTTTCTCTGTCTCAAAAATAAATAAATGTTAGAAAAAAAATTTAAAAAGAATAATTCATTTAAAAAAGAAAATGATGAAATAATTGAATATTATTATTCTTTATGTGTATGAAAAGAGCTCATGGGAAAGGTGGACAGTTCTATATTTTGTAGAAATTAAAAAAAAAAAAACCAAGGATCATAACCCTGGACTGTTACCAGTATAGATTTCTATGCTGCGAGAATTTTTAAGCACTAGAATACTTACAGGTAGATGTTTGAAAATCCCTTATTTTGAAATATCTCTTAAAGCAAAATGTATCCCATCTTTGAAGGACTATCTGAGAGAAAAAGTGCTAATTACAACATGAAACCTTCTAAATCTAGGATTAAATGATCATAAATTAGTTACTGTTTTACCTTCTGTAATAACTCATTAACTTCAATCGACATTGGCTTTGATTTTCTGAGACCATACAGAGGAGGAAGTTAACTGCTTTAATAAAATATCTCTTGCTCAGCGATGGTCCCAGTTGAATAACTATTTAGTCCCTAATGGAGAATTAGTATAGTTTTCTCTACGGGTTTAAAGGATGATCAAAGTAGATCCTTTGCCTGTGGCATGAAATCTTTCCTATAGCTAGAGTAAGTTCATCTGTCTGGAATTCATCTAAACAAATGTTTTTTTAATGAGCACATTAAAAAAAAACAGCTATCTTTTTGGTGTCCAATCTTGCTTTTCCCTTAAGAGAGGATTATACTTCACAGGTAATACCTATATACTGTATTACAACTCTCGGACCTCCCACAACATTTTAAGGCTATGTTTTGTAGGCCACATACATATTAAAAAAGATGTAGAAAACAAGCAATCACTGAACGAACGAAGTGCAAAATGAAGTGTTGCTGTTATTCAGAGAATAAGTCTAATTAAAATTGGGTTAAAATCTATTGGAAAAACCTAGATGGATAATAGATGGCTGATATCAAAGAATAGAGTAAGAACATTCTTAAGAATTTACTTAAGATAGAGGTCCCAGATTTAAAGGCATTGGAAAGAGAATTTTATGAAATGAGTAGGAGGAAGCAAAGCTAAGTAGGTAAGATTGATTGAAACCATGAAAAGTCTTAATTCCATGCTGTGAAGCCTATACTTCATTCAATGGGAGAGGCAGTGATGAGAAACATTTCAATGAAATTCTTTTCTGTTAATTCCTAACAATTGATGTGGAGCGAAAGGGTGGAAAAAAAAATCAAAGATGATGCCATAGTTCTAACTCTTAAAAACTGGAAAAATAGACAATGAATGGAAATATGAAAATTAATGAGGTAGGGTGGAGGGGGCAGTTTGTATGAATGATGCAATTTTTGAAATATTCTGAACTGACTTTCCAAAAGTTTCTTATCTCAACTTATATTTTCATCTCAAACCCATTTTTTATCATTGTCATTTAAAAAAAATTTTAAGGTTTATTTATTTTTGATATAGAGAGACAGAATGTGAGCAAGGTAGGGGCAGAGAGAGAGGGAGACACAGAATCCAAAGCAGGCTCCAGGCTCTGAGCTGACAGCACGGAGCCTGTTGTGGGGCTCAAACTCATGAACTGTGAGATCCTGACCTGAGCTGATGGCAGATACTCAACGGACTGAGCCACCCAGGCACCCCTTATAACTGGCATTCTTGACAGTAAAACAAATGGGTCATTTGTATTCATTTTTGTCTTACATTGTCACTATACCTCTAGTTTATCCAAAACTGAATTTTTAAGTGAAAAAACTTAGGAGTTCTTGAAGTGTTGAAAAAAAATGCTCATTTTGTGGTAATTTTTACCCACATAAAGCCCAGAATCGACATTCAGGAATAATTATTTGATTCATACATCAGTTTGTTTTGTACCTGTGGACATTTTATAGCAGCAAAATGGATTTGATTCTTTGCTTCACTTACAAAATTCTTTTTACTTCCTAAAAGACAGAGTCACTTTGTAAGAAAGAGGTAACTATGAGGTTGTAGCCTAGACATTTGATTTGTTGGTTTGCTCATTCCATGATAGGCATCTATTTATGATGTGGCCAAGAGTAACTTCGATATTGTTGAAGAAGATAAAATGATACTTACCCTGAAGTTAAAAAAAACAAACTTATTTAGCTATTTAAGCAGTATTTCTAAAACTCTGCATTGAGTATATGAGAATAGTACAGATGGCATAGAAACCTTATGAAGTTGGCATAGAATAATAAAAATTAACTTAATATTTCCCTAAGTGCCAGTGAAGAATAATGTAGAATAAAAATGTTTAGTATTAACTTTTAAAGCAGATTATGGGGGCGCCTGGGTGGTGCAGTCGGTTAAGCGTCCGACTTCAGCCAGGTCACGATCTCGCGGTCCGGGAGTTCGAGCCCCGCGTCAGGTTCTGGGCTGATGGCTCAGAGCCTGGAGCCTGTTTCCGATTCTGTGTCTCCCTCTCTCTCTGCCCCTCCCCCGTTCATGCTCTGTGTCTCTCTGTCCCAAAAATAAATAAACGTTGAAAAAAAAAAATAAAGCAGATTATGTAGATCAGAAAGATTTGTTCATGTGGACTCATTTGGGGCTCTAGCCACCAGTTGTGATAGACTAGAATTAAAACAATGATTTCAGCAATGCAAACTAATATTTTATATTCCATTTTTAGATATACTTTTACCATTTTGTTTTTAACATACATCATGATGTACTTTTTAATGTTGTTACATGTTACCTAATCTAAAAGTAAGCTGTGGTAATTGACAAAAAAAATGTAGACTCTGAGCTGAAAACCAGTGATATATGATGCATGGGTTAGTTAAGCTGGGTACACAACTGGACAGGAGATTGTGTATATCAAAACCAGCCAAACAACCAGATAGACATATGTGATGGGAAAACTATAGCTTCTCAGTATATATTTGAATTTGTTATATTTATAAATGAAAGGATAGAAGTTCAAGAGAACTCATGTGTTGTGAGGATGCTTATATATATGAATAACATAATGGCCTGTATTTCCAATAGAAATTTTGGAAAATATAAGAAAGATCTTCCACATATGATCAACCTTTGGTAGACACCCTGAGCAAAACTTAATGCAATTACCTGAAGAAGCAAAGTAATTATAGCAGCTTTCGGATTACTTGGAAACACAGGGAAGAAGCCTGAAAAATCTTGAAGAAATAAATATATGGCAGCTTATTCCTTAGACAATTGTCTTGAATACTGTCTTTAGCAGGTTTAAGGTAGGAGTTTTATGGCAGACAACTCATAAATGAGATTTTAGTGAGTATCAGAAGGGCAGGAGTTTTTAATTCCTGACTGAAAAAGCACCTCTAATGTTAGAGGTATCAACTGTGTTGAAAATAAAGATAGTTCATTGTGAAAGTTCAAGTTTATGCATTCATTCATTTAGGCAACATATAAGCTTATTTAGCATATATTGCTGGCCATTCTGTTTATCATCAAAAGTGGAGGTATCTGTGTGCAAGATGAACATTTTGTCAGGAAGAAAAACTCTAAATGCTTAAAATGGGTGCTAAGAGGACATCTAGAAGTTCTTTATGACTTTGTCTTAAAAATGTGGGCGAAGATCTTGAAGACACACATCAACACAGTAAAACTGTAAGTTTACCCTTTTAATGAATTTAGGCTAATTGAAGCTCCATTGTGATGAATTTGTTAGGTAAACACAGTTTTCTAGCAGCGTGATGGAAAATATGCACATTCCCCCTGCTCTTTCTTTCTTTATCTGTGTTCTGCACTGGGGATTTATGGCACATTTGTTACTTGGAGTAGAGCTCTTAACACCCCTAAATGGGAAAAAATTACTCTGTAACATCTGTACAAGTGCAAAAATTAGAAGTCTTTAAGAGGAAAATTCACAGTTTCTTTTCAGTGAGAGATTTGTGTATAGAATAGAGATCGATATGGTGAGCATCAGTTCTAAAAATAACAAATTTTTATCCATTATTCCTTCTCACGAGCTATGGCAGTTATTCTTGCTGTTAGCAGAAAAGTGCTTTACTTCTTTTTCTTTGTCCATAATTACTATCAATTGCATCCTTGGGCATCGATGATACAAACCATTACAAAATTTAAAAGCCTTAGGTTCTCCATTTTTATCTCTTTTGAAAAGTTTATACACACACGCACGCACACATGCACACTCTCACAATTTCTTGACATTATAATCTCAGACAATATTGATGAAATTTCCTTTGAATTATTTCTTTATTAAAAAAGATTTTTTTTAACGGTGGCAAACTCTGATTTATTTTCTTATCATAATTAACAGCTGTGCCTTTCTATTTCATTTGTGTTAAGTTTCACATTAATTAATTTACCTTTTGCCTTGCTCTGAACTTGATATTGAAAAAAGTTTATGCATCATTGATTCTTACTATGCCTCAGATAATTGATCCTGTTATAATGGCTTATAAAATACACATCTGAGAAAATAAGAAACTTTTCCAAGAAATAGAATTTATCTTAAACTGATTTTGTTTCAGTGAGGTAGTTATCAATACGGAAGTTGTTTTGACAAGAAATCTAGAAAATTACAGAAATTGAAAAAAGTGTTTTAAACACTGACAGACAGTATTGCTGCATATAACCTCAGGTCTCCCTAACACTAAGCATTCTAAAATTCTGGCTTTATATTACTAAGTAAATGAAAATGAGCTCCTTGCAATTTTTATGGTAGCAGAGTAACACATAAATATCAATCTGCTGAGATGGTCTGATTTCTAGACTATTATTTCACCTTTTGTTAACCTCTGAGTCTTCTGTCGCTTCAGCAACATGTACACATTGGACCTTTTATTTATGCTGCTGAGAATACTGGTTTCAAACTCTACTGTATTTTGAGGAGACTGCATCAAAGCTTTGTTGGTGACAAATGCAGGCATTTGTGTTTTGAGGATTCTACACACAAATCCAGCACTGGTCACATTTTGAATACTGAATCTGCAAAAGAGAATAATTACTGCTTCATGGTGGTGGAGAAAATTTTACATTTGGAACCAAAAGGGGAAAAATTGGGCCATTTTACATGGACTTTTCCTATGGTTGGAGCGGTTCCTCAGTGTTCTTAGTCCAAAGGTGACATGTTCATGTATCTAAATGTATTATTGTGTTCGTGGTCAGATGACAGCAACATAAGTGCTCAGCCTCAACCATTGCACAAAAATAGTGCAAAGAAAATTTTGCATCACATTCAAGTCTTGATCTAGGTATGTCTCTCTTCTATGCTTGAGAAATCTTCATTTTTTCTTAAAATGACTGAGAACATGTCCCTATATATTAGTGGTGATGTCCTGTCACTTGTGTTATGACCCAGTAAATTACATAAATTCTTTAAATGCCAATCCTAGAGTAAGACTGAAGTATAAGACTGAATATTACATCATGGGATATGACTCAAGTGTATTATGAACTCTGGTAGGAGTGGAATTAAATTATCCCCTTGAATTGACTCATGACATTTAGTATTGCTCTTTAATAATTCTTTCTCCCTGCTTTGAAAGTAACATTTCCTAGTAATATTTTCTTTTCTGTGTTTCTTTTTTTTTCCCTTAGGTTCCAATTTTAGGATTGTCTTCCTAATATACTTGGTCTGGAGCAATTAGATATGTGATAACCCAAATAAAAATATGTGATTATATTATTTTATTATGAATTTAACCTACATATATTTTAATAACCAGAAAAGGTCAGCCAATACTTACTTTTGAAATTAGAATAAATGTTAGCTAATTTAATGGCTGTATAATTATTGTATAATGGTAATATAAAAATCTGTTTAAAAATTTTTTTAATGTTTATTTATTTTTGAGAGAGAGAGAGAGTGAGCATGACGGAGGTGGGGGGCAGAGAGAGAGGGAGACACAGAATCCGAAGCAGGCTCCAGGATCTGAGCTGTCAGCACAGAGCCCAATGAGGGGCTTGAACCCACAAACCATGAGATGATGACCTGAGCCAAAGTTGGATGCTTAACAGACTGAGCCACTCAGGCACCCCATATGAGACTCTGTTTTAAAACAGGGTTCCTTAATATAATTTTTGTGCTGTATCAATATTCAGTCAGAAGCTGAAAAATTAAGGTGTGTGTGTGTGTGTGTGTGTGTGTTTTGTTATAAGAGCTTTTTATAAAGGTTTATATAATTGTAGGAGCTGGTAAGATATCTGTAAGGCTGCCATCTTTGCATGTGATACTAGAGTTGGAAATCCTGAGAAACAGGACAGGCAGTTGAGCAGAGAAGATGGATGTTAAGTGGCAAAGAGCAAGTTACAACTCACAAACGTTTGCTGAAAACAAAGAAAATGGGTTGGAACTCATGTCACTTCTTACTTTTCACTGCTTTCCACCTTGATGATATTGATGTCATATAGCGGGTGCCCATCATCACAAAGCTCAACACATATATGGCCCAAGAGGAGCTGAAGGAGGGTTCAGGGAAAGGTAGCATGGTTGCAAGCTCAGATTGTGTGTCATACCAATAAAGTGAGGTAAAAATTTGCAGCGAGCATGATCTACAGAGGCACCTGATGACTCTGCTCTGACCTTCCCAATAAAAAGCAATATGGCTGCTGCTTCACTTGTGCCCACAAATCTCACTAAATGTCTCTGTGGCCCAAACGAACTGGAATCCTACAGGGTAGGGGATTCTGAGAAATGCTATTCATCTTAGCTCAGCGGATATATTACAGAGCCACCAAAGGGCCATGAGTCCATTTGGAAGTCTGAAGAAGTTTATACATCCCCTTTCCGAATACTGTTTTTAATATTTTAAATGCACTAAACTAACTGCAGAAAGTTACCCAGAGATTCAGTTATATTAAAATAGTTATCTAAGGCATCTGGGTGGCCCTGTTGGTTAAGCATCTGACTTTTGATTTCAGCTCAGGTCCTGATCTCATGGTCATAATCTCACGGTCCTGTTGGGCTCTGAGCTGGGCATTGAGCCTGCTTAAGAGTCTCTCTCTCCCTCTCCCTCTCCCCTTCTCTGGCTCACACTCATGCATGCTCTCTCTCAAAAAAATAAAATAGTTATCAAAATGTGAAAAATGAAATTTGTGATATAGTAATTGATAGGCTTTGTAATATACTAAATAACAAGATTCAAGAAAATATTTTATGTTTATAACAGTAGTAATTTTGAAGCTGTGGTGAGTGTAGGTCATGCTTTATGATATTTGTAACAAAATGTGATATGAAAATAGTTTCTTTGATGAAACGTTTATAAATATTGCTAATCCTACTGTGATTTGTTGAGTAAAGTCATATTTCAAGAAATGGTAAATTGTCAGCTAGAGGTTAGTGAAAATAAAGATACAACTTTTCTTTTCCTAATTCACATGTATAGATTGTCTGAAGTTTATTCATGGACCCCATTGATAGGAACTGTAAATCCTAGGAGAGAACCCCTCCTTTGGAATCAAAAACTCCTTTGGTGAAAGATCTTTACTGATACTTATTTTTTAAAGTTTTTTATGTATTTTGAAGGGGGGAGAGAGAGAGAGAGAGAGAGAGAGCAAGCAGGGGAGGAGCAGAGAGAGGGAGAGAGATAATCCCAAGCAGGCTCCGCACTGTTAGCAGCGAGCCCGACACAGGGCTCGAACTCAGGAACTGTGAGATCATGACCTGAGCCTAAGTCAAGAGTCAGATGCTTAACTGACTGAGCCACCCAGGAGCCTCCAGATAGTTATTTTTTAAGGTAATAAGTTCAAAGAAACATTTCTGAGGCTAGAAGCCCTGTTGTGAGGTAACACATGCTAAATAGTGTCTGTGGTATAATAAGCTTCACATTTTTTTACATGTCTATAGTTACGGAGTCTTAATTATAACAAGGAGCATTTCAGTAGGACTCCGAGAAAAGTAAAATTAACATTACCACAAAAATTGGCATGCTAAGTTGTTAGTAGGCTCCCTGGGGTTTTCCTTCTTGATATGATTTCAATGATTCCTTCATAGTTTAGACATAGTAAAATAGCACCATTTGGGCATCTGTGTATGACAGTAACTAAATATTTTTAAATGGATTTCAATCTGTATTTTACTTATAGGGAAAAATTTCTTTTTGCCTACCATAAGATTGCACAGTTTATTAAATGGATATCACTATGTGGATACAAAGGGAAATATTCAATGTTAGTATAGAATATAAAAGTTCTATCACATTCTGTTTTTAAATTGTGTTTTCCCTAACTTCGGCCCTTTGTTACTCTGTATTCAGCCTTATTTGTTCTTGCTTATAGTCCTTAAGAAAAGAAGGACTTTGGAGGAAAAATTGTAATTTTCTGTTTCTTTTCTTTTTTCTTTGGTAAATTTGACATTATGTTGTGTAAATTTATTTATTTATTTTTTTACTCTGTAAATTTAAGGTGTAAAGCCTGTTATGCATTTATATATTGTAATATGATTGCCATCAAAGCAGGATTTATAATATTGCATCATTATTGTACAATATTATTGTCTCTATTCATTATACCGTGCATTAGATCTCTATGGCTTATTTACTGCTCATTTTAAGTCTGTACCCTTAAATGCAATTAATCTTATCTACCCTCCTCCCCCACTCCCTGGTAACTACTACTGTACTCTGGTTTTTAGGAGATTTGGCTTTTCAATTAATTAATTAATTATTTAAAAAAATTTTTACTGAGGTATAGTTGACATATAACATTGTATTAGTTTCAAGTTTACAACAAAGTGATTTGACATTTATATGCATTATGAAAAGATCACCACAATAATTGTAGTTATCATCTGTCACCATACAAAGTTATTACAATTTTATTAACCATATTCCCTATGCTATATTTTACCTCACAGTGACTTATTTCTTTTGTAACAGGACATTTGCACCTCTTATTCTTTATATCACAGTGACTTATTTCTTTTATAACTGGACACTTGTACCCCTTATTCTCTTAATCTGTTTCACCCATGCCCTCTGTACTCCTCTGCTTTGGGAGCCACCAGTTTGTTACCTTCATTCCTGAGTCTGTTTCTCTTTTATTGTGTTTGTTCATTTGTTTTGTCTTTTAGATTTCACATGTAAGTGAAATCATATGTTATTTGTCTTTTTCCATCTGACTTATTTCACTTAGTATAATACCCTCTTGGTCCATCCAAGTGATTACAGATGTTGAGATTTCATTATTTATTATGGCTCAGTAACATTCCATGGTGTGTGTGAGTGTGTGTGTGTGTGTGTTTGTGTATGTGTGTAATGGATTGTTGGATTATAGGGTATTTAAAATTCTTGGATTATATGGTATTTATTTTTAATTTTTGAGGAATCTCTGTATTGATTTCCATGGTCGCTACATTAATTCACATTCCCTCCAACATTGTACGAGGGTTCCCTTTACTCCACATGCCAACACTTGTTATTTCTTGTCTTGTTGATACTAGCCATTATGGCAGGTATGTAGTGATATCTCATGGTAGTTTCCCTAATGATTAGTGATGTTGAACATGTTTTTATGTACATGTTGCCCAACTGTATGTATTCTTTAGAAAAGTGTCTATTAGGTCCTCTGCCAATTTTTAATTGGATTATTTGCGTTTTCTTGGTGTTGAGTTATATGAGTTCATTATAGATTTTGGACATAAACCTCTTGTCAGATACAGTATTTGCAAATGTCTTCTATTCAGTAGGTTGCCTTTTAGTATTGTTGATGTTTTCCTTCACTGTGCAAAAGGTTTTTAGTTTTATGTAGTTCCAGTTGTTTATTTTTGCTTTTGTTTCTCTTGTCTGAGGAGACAGATCAAAAGAATATTGCTAATAAGATCGTTATCAAGATTTTGCTGCCTCTTTCTTCTTTTAGGATTTTTACACTTTTAGGTCATATATTTTGGTCTTAAATCCATTTTGAATTTATTTTTGTATATGGTATAAGAAAGTAGCTCAATCTCTTCTTTCTTTTCCTGTTTCTTTCCTTCTTTCCTTCCTTCTTTCCTTCCCTCTTTCTTTTCTTTTTTTTTCTTTTTCCGACGTTTATTTTTTTTGGGACAGAGAGAGACAGAGCATGAACGGGGGAGGGGCAGAGAGAGAGGGAGACACAGAATCAGAAACAGGCTCCAGGCTCTGAGCCATCAGCCCAGAGCCTGACTCGGGGCTCGAACTCACTGACCCCGAGATCGTGACCTGGCTGAAGTCGGACGCTTAACCGACTGTGCCACCCAGGCGCCCCTCCCTCTTTCTTTTCTATTCTTTTGTTTTCTTTCTTTTCTTTTTCTTTCTCTTTTCTTTTCTTTTCTCTTCTTTCCATGTAGCTGTCTAATTTTCCCAACAAAATTTATTGAAGAGCCCCCATTGCATATTTTTGCCTCCTTTGTTGTAGATTAATTAACCATATAATCATAGAGTTATTTCTGGGCCCTCCATTTTGTTCTATTGACCTATGTGTCTATTTTTGTTCCAGTACCATGCTATTTTGATTAATGCAGATTTTTGGTATAGTTTGAAATCAGGGGGTATGTCATCTCCAGGTTTGTTCTTCCTAAAGCTGGCTTTGGCAGTTTGGGGTCTTTTATGGTTCCTTACAAATTTCAGGATTATTTGTTTTAGTTCTTTGAAAAATGTCATTGATATTTTGATAAAGATAGCACTGAATCTATAGACTGCTTTGGATAGTATGGACATTTTAACAGTATTGATTCTTCCAATCCATGAGCATGGAATATGTTTCCATTTCTTTGTGGCATCTTTAATTTCTTTCATTGTTGTCTTATCGTGTTCAGAGTACAAGTGATTGAATTTATTTCTAGATATTTTATTCTTTTGATGCATAAAGAATTGTTTTCTTTAAACATAAATTGTGATTGTTTTCATAAATTGTGATTGTTTTCTTAATTTATCTGATAGTTTATTAGTGAATAGAAACACAATAGATTACTATACATTAAGTTTTTATTCTGCCATATTACTGAATTTTGTTCATTAGTTTCAATGACTGAGAAACCAAAAATAACAAAAACTATGTTTATTTTGTGGGGAGGTTTTAGGGTTTTCTATATTTACTATCATGCCATCTGCAAATTGTGACAATTTTACTTCTTACTTACCAATTTTGATCCCTTTCATTTCTTTTTCTGGTCTTTTTGCTGTGGCTGTGCTTTCCAGTACTGTGTTGAATAAAAGTGGTGAGTGAGAATCCTTGTCTTGTTCCTAATGTTAGAGGGAAAGCTTTCAGCTTTTCATTATTGAATGTGATGTTAGCTTTGGGTCTATCTTACATGTTATTTATTATGTTGAGGTATGTTCCCTCTATACCCATTATGTTGACAGTTTTTTTTTTTTTTAATCACAAACGGGTGTTGAATTATGTCAAGTGTTTTTTCTGCACTTGAGATGATTATGTGATTTTTATCCTTTTTAAATGTGTTTATCATGTTGGTTGATTTGTGGATATATTTTTTCAATGTTTATTTATTTATTTTTAGGGCACCTGGGTGGCTCAGTCAGTTAAGCATCCACCTTTGGTTCAGGTCATTATCTCATGGTTTGTAGATTCATTATCTCATGGTTTATAGGTTCGATCCCTGCATTGGGATGTGTGCTGACAGCTCAGAGCCTGGAGCCTGATTCGGATTCTGTCTCCCTCTCTTTCTACCCCTCCCCCACTTGTACTCTGTCTCCATCTCTAAAAATGAATAAGTGTTAAAATGTCTAATTATTTATTTTTGACTGAATGAGATGGCGGGGGGGAGAGAGAAAGAAACAGAGAGACCATGAGCATGGGAGGGGCAGAAAGAGAGGGAGATAGAGAATTCCAAGCAAGTTCCACACTGTCAGCACAGAGCCCAACATGGGGCTGGAGCTGATTAACTGTGAGGTCATGACCTGAGCTGAAATCAAGAGTCAGATGCTTAACAGACTGAGTCACCCAGGTGCCCCTGATTTGTGGATATTGAAACACCTTTCATCCCTGGAATAAATCCCAGTTGATCATGATGTATAACCATTTAAGTGTATTTTTAAATTCAGTTTGCTAATATTTTGTTGATTTTTGAATCTGTGTTCATCAGGGATTTGGGCCTGTAATTTTTGTGTGTGTATGTGGTGTCTTTGTCTGGTTTGGTATCAGGGTAATGCTGCCCTCAACAATGAATTTGAAAGCATTTCTTCCTCCGATATTTTGGAATATTCTCAGAAGGATAGATGTTAACTCTTCTTTAAAAGTTTGTGGAATTCACCTGTGAAGGTGTATGGTTTTGGATTATTTGTGGGGCGTAT
Organism: Puma concolor; assembly: GCF_028749965.1. Classification (NCBI taxonomy): domain Eukaryota; kingdom Metazoa; phylum Chordata; class Mammalia; order Carnivora; family Felidae; genus Puma; species Puma concolor. Next base: position 64,811,941 of record NC_141670.1, read on the forward strand.
TTGATTACCGATTTAAGTTTATTACTATTTATTGGTCTGTTTAGAGATTTCGTTTTTTCCTGATCCAGTCTTAAAAGAATGTATGTTTCTAGGAATTTATCCATTTCTTCTAGGTTGTCCAATTTGTTGGTATACTAATATCAATTAGTATAGATTGTAGAGATTGTAATAATCTCTTACAATCCCTTGTGTTCTTGTGGTGTCAGCTGCAACTTGTCTCATTCTGATTTTATTTATTTGGCCTTTTGTCTCTCTTTTTAATGAGTCTGGCTAAAGGTTTATCAATTTTTGTCTTTTCAAGGAAGCAGCTCTTAATTTCATTGATCTTTCCCATTTTTTAAGTCTCTGTTTCATTTATTTCTGCTCTGGTTTTTGTTATTTTCTTCCTTCTACTAACTTCGGGCTTCATTTGTTCTTTTTCTTACCCTTTGGTTTGTTTGGTTGTTTCCCTTTACGTTTGTTTGCTTGTTTGTTTATTTTTAGTTCTCTGAGATAGGACTATAGAGCTGTAAACTTGCCTCTTAAAACTGCTTTTGCTATGTCCAGTTGGTTTTGATGTGGTGTTGTGGTTCCATTTTAATTTTTTTCTAGGTATTTTTTAAATTTCCTCTTTCATTTCTTTGTTGACCCATTGGCTGTTCAGTGACTTGTTCAATCTCCATTTATTTGTGATTTTTCCAGGTTTCTTCCTAAAATTGGTTTCTAGTTTCATATCATTTGAGGTTGAAAAGATGCTTGATATGATTTCAGTCTTTTAAATTTATTGAGGCTCGTTTTGTGGCCAAATATATGATCTATCCTGGAGAATGTTCCATGTGTACTAGAGAGGAATGTGTATGCTGCTTTTGGATGGAATGTTCTATATATATTAAGTCCATCTGGTCTAAAGTGTCATTTAAGTGTGATATTTCCTTACTGATTTTCTATCTGGAGGACATATCCATTGATACAAGTGGCATGTTAAAGTCCCCTACCATTATTGTATTACTGTCATTTTCTTTCTTTATTCCTGATAATATTTTTAAAATTTATTTAAATCCAAGTTAGTTAACATATAGTGTAATAATGGTTTCAGGAGTAGAATTTGTCACTTCCATATAACACCCAGTGCTCATCCCGACAAGGGTCCTCCTTAATGTCCTTCACCCATTTAACCCATCCCCTGACCCATCCTTCTCTGTTTTTATCTTATTTTTCCTTACCTTGTCCTATGTTCATCTGTTTTGTTTCCTAAATTTCACATATGAGTGAAATCACATGATATTTGTCTTTCTCTGACTGAGTTACTTCACTTAGCAAAATGTATTCTAATTCCATTCACATTGTTGAAAATGGGAAGATTTCATTCTTTTTGATCACAGAGTAATACTCCATTATCTGTGGAGTGTGTGTGTGTGTGTATACATACATATATATATACACACATATATATGTACGTATATGTATATATTGTATTGACAAAATCCTCACCATATAGAATAAAAAGAAAAAGGAAAGGACCCAAACAAATAAACTCATGAATGAAAGAGGAGAGATCACAACCAACATTGCAGAAACACAAACAATAATAAAAGAATATTATGAGCAATTATATGTCAACAAATTGGGCAATCTTGAAGAAATGGACAAATTCCTACAAACATATAAACTGCAAAAACTGAGTCTGGAAGAAACAGAAAATTTGAACAGACCCATAGCAGTAAAGAATTTGAATCAGAGGTCAAAAATCTCCCAACAAACAAGAGTCCAGTGCTGGATGGCTTCCCCGGGGAATTCTACCTAACATTTAAAGAAGAGCTAATACCTGTTCTTTTTAAGCTGTGCAAAAAAAAAATAGAAATAGAAGGAAAACTTCCAAACTCATTCTATGAGGCTAGTGTTACCTTGATTCCAAAAGCAGACAAAGGCCACACTAAAATGGAGACTTACAGATCAATTTCCCTGATGAACATGGATGCAGATATTCTCAACAAGATACTAGCAAACTGAATCCAACAATACATTCTATGAATTATTCACCACTATCAAGTGGGATTTATTCCTAGGCTGCAGGGGTCGTTCAGTATCCTCAAATCAATCAATGTGGTATATCACATTAATAAAAGAAAGGATAAGGACCACCTGATCCTCTTATTACATGCAGAAAAAGCATCTGACAAAATGCAGTATCCTTTCTTGATAAAAACCCTCGAGAAAGTAGGGATAGAAGGAACATACCTTGAGATCATAAAGGCCATAATATCATCCTCCATGTGGGAAAAACTGAGAGCTTTTTGCCTGAGGTCAGGAACAATGCAGGGATATCCTCTCTCACCACTGTTGTTCAACATAGTGTTGGCAGTCCTAGCCTCAGCTCAAACAACAAAAAGAAATAAAAGACATCCAAATAGGCAAGGAAGAAGTCAATTTTTCACTGTTCACAGATAATGTGATACTCTACATGGAAAAGCTGAAAGACTCCACCAAAAAACTGCTAGAATTGATATATGAATTCAGTAAAGTCACTGGATATAAAGTCAATGTACAGAAATCAGTTGCATTTCTATACACCAATAATGAGACAGCAGAAAGAGAAATCAAGGAATCTATCCCATTTACAATTGCATAGAAAACCATAAAATACCTAGGAATAAACCCAACCAAAGAGGTAAAAGATCTTTATGGTGAAAACTATGGAAAGCCTATAAAAGAAATTGAAGAAGACACAAAAAAATGGAAAAAAAAATTCCATGCTCATGAATTGGAAGAACAAATATTGTTCAAATGTTGATACTACCCAAATTAATCTACACATTCAAAGCAACCACTATCAAAATAACACCAGCATTCTTCACAGAGCTAGAACAAACAATTATAAAATTTGTGTGGAACCAGAGAAGGCTAGCGTATAAACTCTTCTTTAAATGTTTGGTGGAATTCATCTGTAAAGCTATATGGTTTTAGGCTTTTGTTTAAGTTTCTTTATTCTGAGAGAGAGAGAAAGCATGGGAAAAGGAGGAGAGAGAAAGGGAGAGAGAGAATCCCAAGTAGGCCCCATACTGTCAGCACGGCTCCCAACGTGGGGATCAATCCTAGAAACTGTGAGATCATGACCTGAGCAGAAATCAATAGTGTGGCACTTAACCAACTAAGACACCCAGGCGCCTCTGTTTTAGAGAATTTTTTGATTACTGATTCATTTTCATTGCTGGTAATCACTCTGTTCAAATTTTCAATTTTCCTGCTTTAGTTTTGTTAGGTTATATGTTTCTAGGAGTTTATTTATTTCTTCTAAGGTGTCCAGTTTGTTGGCATATAGGTTTTCGTACAATCCTGTTATAATTGTTTGTATTTCTGTAGGGTGTTGATTGTTATTTCTCTTCTTTCATTAGTCATTTTGATTATTTGTGTCCCCTCGCTTTTTAATATATTAGCAAACAGAGTCTACATTATATTAAAAAATATACATCAAGAGGGTATATGTGGGATTTATTTTGGGGATGGAAAGGTGGTTCAGTATTTGCAAAACAATCAGCGTGGTATATCACATAGATAAGAGAATGAATGAAAACCATACGATCATCTCAATAGATGCAGAAAAAGCATTTGACAAAGTACAACATCCATTCATGATAAAAACCCTCTGCTGTGGTGCATGGGTGGCTCAGTCAGTTACATCCAAGTCTTGATTTCAGCTTGGGTCATGATCTCATGGTTTGTTTGAGCTCGTGTGGGCTTTGCACTGACAGAACTGAGCCTGCTTTGGATTCTGTCTCCCTTCCCTTCTTGCTCTCTTTCCCTCTCAAAATAAATAAAAATAAACTTAAAAAAACCTCTGCAAAGTAGGTCTAGAGGGAACATGCCTCAACATAATAAAGGCCTTATATGAAAAACTCACAGCCAACATCATTCTTAATGGTAAAAAAACAGAACTTTCTTCCTTAGGTCAGGAACTAAACCAGGATGTCCATTCTCACCACTTTTATTCAACATAGTACTGGAAGTCCTAGCCACAGCATTTAAACAACATAAAGAAATAAAGGCCTTCATATTGGTGAGGAAGAAGTAAAACTTTCATTGTATGGAGATGACATGATACTATATATAGAAAACCCAAAAGACTCCACCAGAACACTACTAGAACTGATAAGTGATTTTAGTAAAGTCATAGGATACAAAATCAATGTATAGAAACTTGTCACATTCCTATACACAAATAATGGAGCAGCAGAAAGTGGAATTAAGTAAACAGTCCCATTTACAGTTACATAAAACCCAATAAAATATCAAAGAATAAACATAACAAAGAGGTAATAGACCTGTACTCTGAAAAATATAAAACACCTGTGAAAGAAATTCAAGATGATGCAAAGGAATAGACATTCCATACTTATAGGTTGGAAGAAAAAATATTGTTAAAATGTCTATGCTACCCAAAGCAATCTACAGATTTAATGCAATCCATATGAAAATACCAATAGCATTTTTTACAGGGCTAGAAGAAACAATCCAAAAATTTCAGGGAACCAGAGACCCTGAATAGCCACAGCAATCTGAAAAAGAAAAACAAAACAGGAGTGATCATAATTCCAGATTTCAAGTTATATTACAAAGTGGTAGCAATTAAAACAGTATTGTATTGGGGGCGCCTGGGTGGCGCAGTCGGTTAAGCGTCCGACTTCAGCCAGGTCACGATCTCGCGGTCCGGGAGTTCGAGCCCCGCGTCAGGCTCTGGGCTGATGGCTCAGAGCCTGGAGCCTGTTTCCGATTCTGTGTCTCCCTCTCTCTCTGCCCCTCCCCTGTTCATGCTCTGTCTCTCTCTGTCCCAAAAATAAATAAACGTTGAAAACAGTATTGTATTGGCATAAAAATAGACACATAGATCAGTGGACTAGAATAGAAAACTCAGAAATAAACCCATAATTATATGGTCAATTAATCTTTGACAAAGGAAAAATGAATACACAATGGGAAAAAGGCAGTCCTCAACAAATGGTGTTGGGAAAACTGGACAGCCACATCAAAAGAATGAAACTTTCATTCTTTCACTATATGCAGATATAAATTCAAAGTGGATCAAAGACCTAAATGTGAGACCTGAAACCATAAAAATCCTTGAAGTGAGCACAGGCAGTAAGCACAGGCAGTAATGTCTCTGACATCAGTCATAGCTACATTTTTCTAGATATGTCTCCTGAGGCAGTGGAAATGAAAGCAAAAATAAGCTGTTGAGGCTACTTCAACATAAAAAGCTTCTGCACAATAAAGAAGACAATCAACAAAATTAAAAGGCAGCTTACAGAAGGGTAGGATATATTTGAAAATGACACATCAGATAAAGGGTTAGCATCCAAAATCTATAAAGAACTTATCAAACTTCATACTCCGAAACAAAATAATCCAATTAAAAAGTAGGCAGAAGACATGAATAGACATTTCTCCCAAAAAAGACATACTGGTGGCTAACAGACAAATGAAAAGATGCACAACATCACTCATCATCAGGGAGATGTAATTTAAAACCACAATGAGATATCATCTTATACCTGTCAATTCTGAAATAAAAAAACCAGACGAAACAACAAGCGTTGGCGAGATTGTAGAGAAAAGTGTACCCTCATACAGTGTTGGTGGGAAAACAAGCCCGTGTAACCACGTGGGAAACAGTATGGGGCTTCCTCAGAAAATTAAAAATAGAACTATCCTTGCCTCCAAAATACAAGAACGGTAATTCAAAGGAATTGCTGCATGATTTACAATAGCCAAACTATGGCAGGAGCCCCTGTGTCCATTGATAGCCGCCCAGATAAGTAAAGTGAAGTACAGAGGTTGAGAAATTATCTCAAGGTCACAAAACTAGTGACTGGCAGTTAGTGAGGGATCAATCCTTCAGTATGAGAGGTCTTTGAAATTTGAGCTCTTAATTTTTATGCCATGAGGACCCTCATAACTGTCTCTTCTCCTTTGCAACTACTATAGGTATTATTTCTGGTTAGTGTTTTGTTCAACTAAAGCTTTTGGAGCAGTGTTAAGTATTAGCAATGATATGAGTACCTTTTAGCTATATTCATACTTTAATGGGATTGCTTTTGGTCGTTTACTATTAACGTTTTTTTGGCAAGGATGTTGTTATTGTTATGATAAGGATAGCTTTCATAATGTAATGATATACTGTTATATTTCGAACTTAGAATGTTTCTCAGAAATGTGCTTTGAATACTATAAATTACTTTAGTAGCAATATGATCATATTTTTTTTTGAATCAAAGATATGATATATTTTATTGAGAAGTTTCTAAATAGCTTAATAGGTTTTTTTTTTTGTAGTCTAGTGGGTAAATAGCACTTAGTCATGGTTCTGAATTCAATTTGCCTAAAGTTTGCTTTTAATATTTGCATTTATATTCTTAAAGTGGCTTTATGTTTTGTAATCTTTTGTCAGGTTTTTATATGAAAATCATATTAGGTAATTCTCAGCCTTTGTGGATATTTGTACCTGGTCTCCTATTTCCACAGCCTTCTTCTCTTAGCTGAGAATTGGTTGTAAGAAGGAAGAGTTTATATAACCTTATGGCACTAAGGTCCATGGCGTTGCATTAATGACTACTAAAATGCGATTGCTGATGTCTGTGGATGCCAGTCTTACTCTGTGCTCTCTGAACTTTGTTAGAGCTTAATGACTCCTTTGTGGGCCAATTTGGGCACCTTGGACTGGGTTGTATTATGTAATCCTTTATTCTTTCTTCCACTTAAGTCTCAGCTCAGTTGGTTTGTACCTGTATCATGCAATTATCATTCTCCCCTCATTAAGCTGGGTTCATGGCAGACTGTAGGCTTTAAAATCAGCATACATACTTTTAGTAACTAAAAGAGATTGAGAAGTCCAAATTATTTTCTTTCCTTTGCCCGACTACAGGTCAGCTCTTAACGTGCTGAGCTATCCTTTCTATTCATTCTAGGCATGTCTTGCATAGCAGACATGAGAAGGCCCAAAATGGTGATCTGAATTTTAAGTATTCTTCTAAATATATCAAGCATGCCCCTCCCTCATTTGGAGTGAAACCTAAAAAAGTGAATTGGGACACCTGTCAGATAATAAATAGTGCTACTGTTCTTTCAAATAGAACGTTAAATTATCACTGTATTGGTTATCATGGTGTTGGAAGAGCTGGAGGGGCAAATGAGGGAAAGATAAAGTTATGGGGCAATAAGAAGAAAAGATGAGCGACTCAAGAATTTGTAACTGTTCTGTTCTGGGCGGGAGATGGCAAAAACTTCTCCACACACTAAGGGTTCTGTGCTGAGAAGGCTTCTGTGGCTGGATCCTGATGTCCAGGAGCTTAGTCTCCTCTAAAGCAGCTGCCAAGATCCCTCCCTGCCACTGTCCTCTCCTCCAGTCCTGAAACTTCTGCTGCACTGTCCTCCTTCTGGAGATGCCACTTGTGAAGGGAGTCACATTTCCCTTTCTCCTGCCTTCTAATATTCGATATATGCCTCCTCTCAGAAGACCTTAATGGAAGCTTACCTAAGAGAATTTGGAAATACAGTTTGTAACATCATAGACTTCTTACAACAGCACAGAAGAGTAAGAATGGAGATTGAGAGCAAAGAGACAAGAAACCTTTGGTTTCTCAGTGTCTATTCTTAATCTCTTATGCGTATATAATTTCTGTACAACAATGACCATGGTTTCATGCTTTGCCTAGAATTATGAAACCATATTCATACAAATGAAAGGTTTTACTCTCTTTCCCAAAAGGAAGAAGCAGTGTTTCATTAGTTGTCATATCCATCTCTGAGAATGGCAGTTCTTGTGGTTTAGGAATATTCTGACTGGATCCGCTGCAACCTAAAAACCGTATTTTAAGGATACTACCTCCATCACTCTTTATATAAAACAACAGGTGAGAGCAGGAGGGAAAAATAAGCGTATTCAAATAAATAAGGAAGAACAATACCAATATGTAGCTAAACTGTAACTTCCTGTTCACCATGAATCCCACCTTTCCCTGTTATTATCCAGAACCTCAGTTTGTAGAGGTTCTCTGTCTAAGAGGTGACCCCAACTTTCATTACCAGAAAGTATTTTTCTCTGTGGTCCTACATTCATAGGATTGCTGTAGATTTCCATTAACACTTCCATTGGATGTGGAATAGTAAGAGAAGCTCCAGAGAATCCCCTGAGTTCCAAGCATTAATTGTCTCTGTCCTAGTATATGTAAATAACCAATTTCCTTCTCATAAGTGGGATTAGTCAATGTAACCAGTAAAGTTACTTTCTTCTTTACTAGTTAGTTCAATGAGAAGAGAATTCAATAGTGGGCTGGTGGTAGTTTCAATGTCCAATTAAATAAAAACAGTATTTTGTCCCTTGGGGGAAGTATCACACCCTTGGAAACAAAGAACTCTGAACCATTAAAGATAAATGTCTGGGGGCGCCTGGGTGGCGCAGTCGGTTGAGCGTCCGACTTCAGCCAGGTCACGATCTCGCGGTCCGGGAGTTCGAGCCCCGCGTCAGGCTCTGGGCTGATGGCTCAGAGCCTGGAGCCTGTTTCCGATTCTGTGTCTCCCTCTCTCTCTGCCCCTCCCCCGTTCATGCTCTGTCTCTCTCTGTCCCAAAAATAATTAAACGTTGAAAAAAAAATTTAAAAAGATAAATGTCTGGATAATGGAAGTAAAAAAATCTGCAGGCAGGTTATTTGATCTAATAGAGGAATCATTTCCGTTTAATCCTTGATTTCTGGACCCAAGTATTCTAGCTATTTAGAGACAGCATTACAGATTTGTTTAATCCATATGCTACACCTTATTAGACTGCATTTCAACTTCACAGAATGCTTGAATTGAGCATTTAGTAGGCTATTCTACCATTCTGCCAGCATAGGTGCTATTGGGCGATGGGGTATGTCTAAGCACAGTGAATTCCCTGACGTAGGCTTTTCTTGTTCTTTGGTTAGAACCAATGTTGTTAGAGATACATGATGGTGAATAAAGCCTACATGAGTTCACAAATTTGAAGCTTTTCAGAAACATTTTCTCAGGGGAGACAAATGCGTATTCGGAATAAATGTGTACCCCAGTGAGTACAATTTGCTATTCACATCACGATGGAAGAGATTTAGTGTAACTAACCTATAGGGAAGTGGCTTTCTGGTTCTTCCCAGCAAGTTATTGGTGTAATAATTGAGGACTCATTTTTGGTCTTTGCTGCAGGCAAGTTAAGCACCCAGCAATAGAAGTAGCCAGATAAGCCTCCAAGAGGAAAGACCGTATTGTTGAGCCATGTATAACTGCTATCTGCATCAGTATGGCTATTTTGTGCCCTTTTTACTCTGAGGTGAGTGAAGAAATAGGACAACCATGCACATTTTGTGTCATCTTTTTAATTTTTTCGACCTGGTTTTTGAGATCTACATAAACACAGAACACACACACACACACACACACACACACACACACACACACACACCATTTTGTTAGCACTTCATGTCTGCTTAGGTATCATTTCCTCTAGGGGCGCCTGGGTGGCGCAGTCGGTTAAGCGTCCGACTTCAGCCAGGTCACGATCTCGTGGTCCGTGAGTTCGAGCCCCGCGTCGGGCTCTGGGCTGATGGCTCGGAGCCTGGAGCCTGTTTCCGATTCTGTGTCTCCCTCTCTCTCTGCCCCTCCCCCGTTCATGCTCTGTCTCTCTCTGTCCCAAAAATAAATAAACATTGAAAAAAAAATTAAAAAAAAAAAAACACAAAAAAAGGTATCATTTCCTCTAGCAGAGTTTCCCTGAAACCCCAGAAGTTAGATTCTGTTTTGTGCCACGTAATATCCAGCATTTAGTAATATTATAAAATTTGTAAACTATTTGTAATTGCCTCTTGAATATCATGCCCAATTTTATTATAAAGTATTTGTAGACAGGACATGTCTTGTTTATTTTTTAATCTCTATTTGCTAGTTCTTGTTTGTCACATAGTACTTTATGCTAATATTTATTGGCATTGATTACAAGTTTTTACTTAACATTTGTATTTATTATTATGTAGAAAAGTATCTTTTTAAAATTTTCAAGTGATTTTAATTTTTTGAGTGCCTATTCAAACTTTGTTATTAATATCTATTTTATTAAATTATTAGAATATGACATTTAATTTCTTTTTTTTGTAATTTATTAAAACTTTCATCATGATTTCCTAGAAGACTTACTTCAGAAAATATTTCAAAGTTAAAAAATGTATATTTATGTTATCAAACATATAGCCTTATGCATATTGTTTAAATCAAGTAGATATCATTCAATACTCTATATCTTTTATTGCCTATTTATTTTTAATCTTTATGATCTGTCAGTGACTGAGAGAGATGTGTTAAAATTTCCCATTCTTTCCAAAGCTGATATTTGTCACCAGACTGATATTGGTGTGACATTTCTTTCACAGTCCCTTGGGTACTGGTTAAATTATCTTCTGAAGTTCCAGCATGAATGCATATTGATGGCAGGGCCTTCCCCCAACTCCTTTGCTTGGCAGTCATTTTCAAGGTTCTGCTGTTCAGAAGTGGAGTGATTGCCTTGGCCCACAGCCTAGGTCTTGAACACTTCAGTTAAGTGGAATTCATGGAGACAATAGTTTTCACCTTTTCTTCATGATCTTTTTCTGCCCTAAGCTTTGGTGTTTTACTCACGGTGTTCAAATGGTAGCCATTCTCTCTCCCACCAGTTTTCTTCAAACATCACACACATTCTGACGAGTTTTTCTCTTAGTTTTGTCACCTTGGTGTCTGCCCTGCTTTTGCCACCTGATGATGTTTTCTCAGTCTCATTCTATCAATTGTCAGGTTCCTTAAGTTTCATTCACATTTTAGCTACTATATTGCCTGTTATAATGTATTTTCTGTGGCACGAGTTTTTGCCTTTTAATATATTCCTAAGTATTTTGTTATGAATCTGAAGAATATGATTCAAAAGATAATATGATACTTTTTAAAATTTTTTTTTTTTTTCAACGTTTATTTATTTTTGGGACAGAGAGAGACACAGCATGAATGGGGGAGGGGCAGAGAGAGAGGGAGACACAGAATCGGAAACAGGCTCCAGGCTCTGAGCCATCCGCCCAGAGCCCGACGCGGGGCTCGAACTCACGGACCGCGAGATCGTGACCTGGCTGAAGTCGGACGCTTAACCGACTGCGCCACCCAGGCGCCCCGATACTTTTAACCAACATTATACAAACACCAATATCATGAATACATACTATAATGTGTTATTAATATGTTTTTTACCTATTGCTTGAATCACGGTACTTCAAAATTTAACAATTATAGACAGAATAACAAAAATCAATTGTAGAGCTCTCTATTTTACATTTCTTTAGAATAAGTTCACAGAGGTTGAATGGGCATGTCATTGGGTATGAACATTTCTGAGCCACTATATTTCACTATATATAGTGAAAATTTCCTTCCAAGTAGCTTGAATTTTTTAATGCTTTTATGAATACAACATGAGAGTCCTTATTTCAAAAATTCTCAGCTATGTTAGAATTTTTATTGAAATTATTTTTATCCAAAATTGCATGGTAAAGTGGTTTTTCAGTGATTTAATTTATATGTAATTGGTTAGTGATTTTTGTCCTTTTTTCATATTTCATTAGCTCCTTGTATTTTCACTTTAGTGTGTTGTGTGATAACATGCTTTGCCCACTTATCTGTTGACTTTTAAAAATATTTCTTATCAGTAATTCTCCAGTTCAGGATGAATATCCCTCGCCCTTTTATTATATTTTTATAGAAGTATATCTTTTGTTCAAAAACTTTTAGAAGAAATTGTATTTAATCAGCATGTATTCATCTTCCGTGAATACAAGTATGAAGATAAAAGTTGAATTTATATTTTATTTCTAAAATCTTGACACATTGTTGGAGATTTATACCCAGAAGACTATTATCTAACATGTAGTTGCATAGACAAAATTAAACGTTCAGTGTCATATTTTGTTATTTAGTTGATTCTTTCCCTCAAGAAGAGAGATAAAATAAAACACTTTGTAATGAATGCCATCTGCTTTTCACAAGAAAAGGATATTATTGCCTTGAAGACTAGGTTTTATAGTTAAGCGAATTTAAGTTACTGTAGGAAATGTAATCTCCCAGCTCATATCTTAGGAGCACTACTGGGATCAATCTAGGTAAGATGATGTTTTTGTCCAGCTTAAAATTCTGTGTTTAATGTTGACTCTAAAAAAAATAATTTCCCATACATTTATAAGTTCAATCTGTTCTCATTTTAGCATATATCTTTCCTTACATGTAATTAAAAATAAAGTAATCCCTATTGTATAAAACATGTTTCTATGTACAAAACTTCTGTCTTTCTACTTTTATGATTATTGTATTAAGTTTTATTTTTGGATTGATAGACTTTAAACAGGTGTCCTCTGAGCCTTTACGTGTCCAGGTTGGAAATAATCTTTTATTTTAAAATTTTACAAATGTGAAATAATCTTGATAAGAAAACAATAAATCAGGACACCTGGGTGGCTCAGTTGGTTGAACATCCTACTCTTGATTTTGGCTCAGGTTATGATCCCAGGGTTGTGGTATCGAACCCTGCATTGGACTCTGCGCTGTTCTGTCTCTGTGTCTCTCTACCCCTCTCTCTCCCTCCGTTCCTCCCCTTCTCTCCCTCTTTCCCTCCCTCCCCCCCCCACTTGCACATGCACTCTTTCTAAAATAAATAATGGTAATACTAATAAAATTATAAAAAGAAAACATTAAATCATTGAAATTAATTTTATGTTAACTTTTCAGCCTATAGAATTATCAAGCTATTCCTAGTACCCTTTGAAAGCCAATTACTCTATCCCTTTATGTGGAAATAGAGTAATATTTACATTTTTGTGATTGATGTATCATGAATTCTGAAAGACTTCCAGTATCTTTCTTAAAGACTAAATACATTGGGAGAAAAACAGATATACTTTTAACAGAGTTGGTTAACTATATTGTTGTTTCTCTGACATCTAAGTTAGTCCTGCTTCTAATTTCTGATTTCTGGTTAGGAAGGGGAAATAATTTTCTGGTATCTAATATCCCTTCAGTTGTTGGAAGACCACTTTTAGGTTACATCTCAGTTTAACATCTGTATTTAACTGTTCTGTTGCATTGCAGTGTAAGACATCTTCTCCTTCAAATGTAATAGTGACTCTGGAATGATTAGAGTCATGAGGACCAAACATGACTTACACATTTTTCCAGATTCCACTTGGGTTTTGTATCTTTTAGCTTGGAGGGTCTGAGAAAATCCAATCAGTTAATGGAATACAATGAAGATTTGTCTAGTTCCTTGAGGAGTCTACAGAATTGTTTTTTTTTTTTTTTTCTAAAATCCCTTGGATTTATGCTGAGTTATACAAGTTATTCTAGACTAATGTGCATATAACTGGGAGACTGGGATGAAGATAGAATTGACAAAGAAGTAAATTATAAACATAGAATGTTCATCTTATATAATTTTAATTGATTCAATGTGTTTTTCTAACTTTAATCTATGAAAATAACCCAATGGATGGCTACTATGAGAACCTACATGAAGCCTTTACCCTAGTATCTATTTTAATTTTCTCACTGATTGTACATATTATACTTTGCCTGTTTACATTTTTATTTCTTCATGTTTTTATTCATAACAATTACAGCTGCTTATAAGTAGACTAGAAACTTTTTTTTCTTATTGAGAATATGATTATGGTAATTCATTATGCCATATCACTTTGAAATAGTTATGCAATGTATTTTACATGTAGTACAGATATTTCTAGTCAGTGCTAACAGAGAGGAAAAATATTTACTCTAATCATAGAGATGTGGGTATTGACTCTTTTTCACCATCCTTAAGTCTCTATAAGATAGATAAAGTCTTAGCAAATTGTCCAAAACATCTAAATCCAGTTGGCTGAGTTAACTGTATTTCATTTCTGAGGTAAAGTCATGTGGTAGCATCCCCAAAGCGTTGGTCTGTTTGCCTGCAATTGCTAAGACATGTTCATTTACTTCTTCATTAAATAAATATTTACTATATGCATACTGTGATGCAGACATTGTTTTAAGTGCTTTTTAAATATCAAAACCTACTAAAGAAGTTTTTAAGGTGAGTTTTCATATCATTATACTTTTAAAAATTCCCATTTTGTGGTTATTGTTATATTATTTCCTTTCAATCATTTCATAGATATTGTTTTCTCCTCTCTAACCACCATCCATCTTCCCAAAATTATATCAAATTGTATCAGTCCACATTCATGATGGTAAGTCATTAACAGAGATTATTTGTTCTTGGTGATAATTGACATTCTTTTTTTTATAAAATTTTTTTTTCAACGTTTATTTATTTTTGGGACAGAGGGAGACAGAGCATGAACGGGCGAGGGGCAGAGAGAGAGGGAGACACAGAATCGGAAACAGGCTCCAGGCTCTGAGCCATCAGCCCAGAGCCCGACGCGGGGCTCGAACTCACGGACCGCGAGATCGTGACCTGGCTGAAGTCGGACGCTTAACCGACTGCGCCACCCAGGCGCCCCTTGACATTCTTAATTAATATTCTTTTTTCACTTACTATCTATTAATCCCCTAAACTTTAGTGCCATGTGGTTGACTGATTAAAAATAGAGTATGAATTCTTCTGGGCTTAAATACAACTCTGCCATTTTCAAGCCGTGTGGCTGCTCATCTACACATTTGGGTTCTTTTTTTTTTTTTTTTTTTTTTTTTTTTAATTTTTTTTTTAACGTTTATTTATTTTTTTGGGACAGAGAGAGACAGAGCATGAACGGGGGAGGGTCAGAGAGAGAGGGAGACACAGAATCGGAAACAGGCTCCAGGCTCTGAGCCATCAGCCCAGAGCCCGACGCGGGGCTCGAACTCACGGACCGCGAGATCGTGACCTGGCTGAAGTCGGCCGCTTAACCGACTGCGCCACCCAGGCGCCCCCACATTTGGGTTCTTAATCTGTAACATGGGTATGTGAAAGAGTTCAGTGAGATAGTGTGTAATATGTAATTAACATTGGATCAATATCACTCTTTAAATTTTTTAAATATTTATTTTTGAGAAAGAGAGGCAGAGACAGAGCATGTGCAGACGGAGAGAGGGAGACACAGAACGCTAAGCAGGCTCCAGGCTCTGCCCTGTCAGCACAGAGCCCAACTTGGGGCTCGAACTCATGAACCGCGAGTTCGTGATCTGAGCCAAAGTCAGATACTTAACTGACTGAGCCACCCAGGTGGCCTCAATATCACTCTTAATAACTGGTGTTTATAGCAGTGAAGCATGTGGAATTTATGATTAAATGTGAAATGTACTAATGAAGAGTCTAAAGTTACTATTGGTTATATGTTCATTAAATAATGCCTTCATATTTTTTAAAAAATGTTTATTTATGTTGAGAGACAGAGAGAGAGAGAGAGAGAGAGAATGAGTGTGGAAGGGGCAGAGAGAGAGAGGGCAGAGAGAGAATCCCACGCAGGCTTCATATTTAGTGTGGAGCCCAACACCAGGCTCATTCCCACCATCATGAAATCATGACCTGAGACAAAATCGAGAGCTGTATGCTGAACCGACTGAGCCACCCAGCTGCCCTGAAATGGCTTCATATTTTGAAGCAAATGTTTATTTCAGACAAATCAAAGTGCATTGTGTTTTTCTAATGATAATCATTTGAGAGGATCCGTAGTACACCTCCATGGCAATGTGTATTTTTAGCTGGTATTTATTAAGTTTGTATAGCAGTCTCAGACATAGGAAATAAAAGTGTGCGCTGGTGTGTCAAACTGAATGAACACTTGAAAAACGGAAGCATATTCAGAAAAAGAAAAGTTATTTTGTCCTTTGGGGCTAATGATGTTTAGTCTTTTATAAAATTATGCCTCAGTATTTAAAATGAGTTAGAAAAGCATTATTTTGGAAGATTGTACTTCCAGAAGGCATATCATTTGCTTTTAATTGCATTTCCCTTCTTTTTAGTTATTTTTGTTAACAAAAGTCATCAATTCCTTGTAATAATTAAACTACTCACCTCATACAAAGTTATTATGTAACTCATAGAATCAAGATGTTTGACAAGATACATGTTTTTCATAATTCAGTGTTTACCTGGCTTCGGTTGTATTCTATTGTATCTTACTCCTATCCAGAAGAGTGGTGAGGAATACACAATCATAAGCATATTTTTATAAGTTTAAATTTGCACTACAAAATTGCTGTGGGTATACTGAAACAAAAACTCGATGTTTGCCTTTGAGAAACCTGTAATAACTGTACTTTTATTTAGGTGCCTGAGCATTTATTCTTGATAACTATGTATTATTTTCAATGCGCAAAAGCTCTTAAATTACAATATTCTTTCCTCAGTCTGTGCCTTGATGTTAATGAGAATTTTGGCAAATAAAATGACAAAAGGTGTGCTTGAAGGGAAAGTGCTATTGTTGAGGGCCTAATATGACTTGTTATTTAGCATGTTGTCCAATACTGTTGGGTTGGAGAATATAATCCTCTTGTATCTGAGTATGCATAATTTTATTTTTTTTATCTTTATTTCAATCATGATGCTGTACATAGTGAGGTAAGTAAATGGTTCTAAAAGTAAATGGTTGAAAGGGCTGAAAATCTTTTATGTAAGAGCAAATTTAACTTGTACTAAATCTTTGCAATTTATTGCCTCTAACAATCTCATAGAACTAATAGTTTTTATTTATATAGGGATTTAAAATCAATTAGAAATCAAAGTATATCTTGGATTAATATGAAAACCTATATAAATAGAATCTTGAAATATGAATTTTGTCATAACTCAAATAATATATCCACTACCTGCATAACGTTTCAATTGCTGGACGTAGGTACAGTTTAGAGTTGGGGCAGTTCTGTGAAATATAACATTGGTTTCAACAAAACAAAACAATGTATTCTCTCTGGAGTAATCTTTTGGCTGATTGCCTCTGTGCTGTTTTCTTCATAAAAGCAAGGCATTTCTTTGGCCTGGCTGTTGTCCTTTACCTCATGCCCTTGTTCCTTCCTTTATGCTATTGTCCCTTTATGAACCAGGAGTACAGCCATTGCACCAGCACCTACTGTTAAGATGCCCCTTTAGAAAGCATATGACAAGGTGGATCACTAGTATATCAATTTAATTTTGTATGACACTTGGTCCAAGAGAAGGCCAGCTGATTGTTTAAATAAAAGCTTCCAGCAACTTTAAAATTGTATTCTACATCCAGCCTCATCTGACTTTATTTTACCACCCCACAGACGCCATAGCCAAGACTTTCATCTCTTACCCACCTCAGCACCTCCTTTAGGTTTCTGAGAAGAGGCAGAAGTATCACATTGGTGATTTCTTTTGTCCCCTTATAGTATAATTACAAAAATATCATGTGTCCCAAGTGAGAGAAAGGAAGGAAGTCTAGTAAAAGGGGAGACCTTCCCTGTCAAAACCACCATTTACATATCTTTTCTGGTGAAATATAGGAGAAAATGTCTCACTGTGTGAGAAGAGCTTTGAGATATGAGATTCGGTGCAGAATAATGGCAACATGAGTTTTTAATGTCGATTCTAATTTAAGTATTCCACATGGCTGGTGCTGATTTGTAGCAGTGATTTGTGAGGATGTGCTTCATTACAATCCTGTTCTCCTCTGCTTAAAATGGATTGCAAGTCAGGACGAAGGCGCCACATTTGGCTAATTTCAGGAACGATCACATTGCTTGCTTCGTGGGTTTGAAAATGAGACACAATTTATGAATTGGTCTATTTTTAACACATGCATTTTTTTTGCCATTACTCTGAACAAATGAAAGCAATAATATAATGCCCAGTTACTTGATGTCTTTTTGTAGAGTGGCCTCATAATAATTTGCCAAGTTAAAGCACAGATAATGTTGGTATGTGTGCTTTCTAGGAAAGGTGTACATCTTTTTAATGAAGTGAAAATTTTACACTCCTTTTCTGCTTTTTCTTTTTTAATTTCTTATAAAATCGGCATCTTCTAGATTTTCTCAAAACCATATTGAAGACCAAAGGCAGGGGTGCGGTGGCAGATAACAAGTACTGTAAAGGCTGTTCATATGTTACTTCATTTATTATAAATGCATTTTGGGGGCAAGGGATATAATGGGGTTTATGAATGGATATATTTAAGCTGATGGCAATAAGAAATAGAGCATCTGTTGCCAATATTCTGGAGGATAATTTACTTCACTAATACATAATTTCATGCCTTATGAAAAAGGGAGAAACTCTTGACTGCTGAAGGTGAAATGAAAAGACAGGCTTCACTGGAGAAAAACAAACTTCTGTGGTCTTTAGAGAATTTGACATTTACAGGGAATATGCATATGCATGTACGTGGAGGAGAAGCCTTTGGGGAAAGAAGTCTCCTGGGGCTGTTTTTATAACTTGGAAAACACTAATACATGAATAACTTGCCTTACTGTGTTGGCAAGGTAGAAAAGGTGACATGCACAGAGCATAGTGAACAGGCCCATATACGTTTGCCAGCCAGATGGCGCAAAACAGTTTATCAGCAGTGTTCTTAGATGATGTCTTCATTAGTCTTCTTAGTCAAGACAACTGTTAACCTAGTGTGGCTCTTGTGGAACCATGGGAAAAACCAAAGGCTAAACAGGTACAGAGATAAAAGTCTACTGACCAAATTTCCTAATACCTCATAAGGATAGAGAAAGACCCAAGATCTGGTTTCTGCAGTGTTTTGTATGTGTGTGTGGGTGCACACGTGTGCATGCTTTCATGACTTGTAAACCAAGTTAGGAAACCTGGATTATATGAAAGGCGGTTTCGTTGTTGCCACAAAACAAAGAAGAGACCTGGTGCTGTGATCTTAAGTGATGATTAAAGGAACATTCATAAAAATATGTTTAGCTTCCTGTATTCCCCTGGAGATCCCAGGATTCTGAGAAGGTTTTCTTCTTTGGAGGGCTTAGGTTATATCCTTGAAAAAGGAACAACAGTATTATTTATTTAGGGACTTGTCAGAAAAGTTCTTATTTCACAAAAGTCTTGCTTTGCTAAGTTATTCCAAAGAGTGCTTACACATTATAAAACAGTATTATTTCTCATAAATGTATATAAAGTCAGTGAACAAAATCTGCTAGCACAGTTATGTGCTATTTTGAAGCAGAAATATTACTGATTTTGATAATTTAATCTGTAAATAATATTTCTCAGCTTCAAGATATTTACCTAATTTGGCATTCTTAAATTATGATGATATGGAAAATTTACCAATGATAACTGCTTTGACCTTCATCCAGCAATTTGTAGGTTTTTTTCTGTGACTTGAGAATATCATATATAATTTTCAGAATTTGGGGACTTGTATACTTTCCCTGTTTTTAAAATATTTATATTTTTTACTTTAGAATTCTCAGCTAATGTGTTGCAAGTATATATATTTGACCATTATCAGAATAAAATAGAGCATATATATATGTAATAAAATAATATTGAACACGATACTTTGAAATGTATAGAAGATATTGGAGAACAAATCTCAGCAGAAGCTTCTGGTTCACTAACGGAAAATGAAAGAAGAGATTCTTTGAAAATGTTTATCTCATCTATGACTCAAACACATCTTCTGGTGAAAATCTATGCTCCATTTTCTCCCTCAGCCCTGCCCACTCTCATCTTTGTGATAATGGGAATATGGTAAAAATGTATTCTGATGTTGGAAAGGCTAGGAATCTTATTCTGTGTAGTCTCAGGACTTTTTCTGCGTGTAACATATCCAGATATCCTTGTCATACTTATATTGTACTTACATATCCAGATAGCCAGCGTGCACTTGGTGTCACAGGGTGGAGCTTCCAAGCCTTCTTAAGGCCCAGGTTGAAAAGTAGCACAGTGTCAACTTAACTCAATTTTATTAATCTAAGTGAGCCATAGGGACAGCCCCAAATCAAGAGAATTAGTTTATACTAGGGCATGAATACTAAGCTGTGGCTTATTATGAGCTATATAATAGACATTGATCCACATTGATATCAATAGATTATAGCACTATTCACTCTTTCTATAATGGATTTGTATTATTACTATTATGGAAGGATACGGTACTTAAAGTGCACGTGAACACTTCTTTTCAGATATGTGTGTTGTGAAATTCTATTTTATTTTGATGATAGTTAAATTATGACTACTAAAAAGCAGATAAAAATAAATAGAAAAGGAGATGGAATTCACCAAAAGGAAGAGACACAAATCCTTTTAAAAATGAGTGTAAACAATTTGACAATAAATTATATTAAAAACAAAATAAAAAAATGAATGTAAATAATTAGGAAAGTTTCTAGATGAGAAAGTTCATTTAATTGCCATGTTGGAAACTCTTACTGTTTATTAAATTAGCGGTTATATTAGGCCTTCAGTTTACTCTCTGTTCTAATATTTTCTTAAGTATCCATTTCATAATGAATTCTATTAAAAATGAGAACATGTTGTCTAGACAAATATGTTGCAATAAGAAACTTGTACATATTTACTAACATTGTAAAGAATAGAGTTTCTATAATAGTTCTGGCTTTGGCAGTGACAGTAATTGTTGATTGCTTTGTGGTCATTACGATCATCTGATTTCCATTTTCTGATTTCAGTTTGGCAGAAAATACAAACTTCTCTTTTGTTCAGAGAATTTCTCTTTTGTTCCTCCTGTTTTTCTTCAAATAGTGGTTTTCCAGGAGGAGTGAAACCATAATTTTTTTGACAAAGAAAATATTTGCCATATGTAACACATAGAATAGTGTTAATATCATAATATAAAGTATATTCTTCGGTGAAATAAGAAACAGATACATAATGCAGCAGGAACATAGACAAAAATATCACCAATCAGTTTCCAGAGAAGGAAATGAAAAAGGCCATAAAAAGATGCTCAATATCCTTAAACATAAAAGAAATGCAATATAAAGTCATAGTGGGTTACACTTTTTCATCCATCAGATTTGAAAGGGTTTTGAGAAAACAGGCCCATATATTGGGTGGAGAAGATTGTGAATGTGATTTCTAAACATCAACACAGAATTTTATACCCAGTGATATACCAAAAACACCTCTTAATAACGAAGGTAAAATAGTCACATCTAATCTCTTAAGCCAGGCCTTGAATTTTTACCTTCAGTATTAATATTCATTTTTAGAAGTTCCATGTAGTTCTTTTTAAAAAAAGCTAACTTATTTCTCATAGTTTCCTGTTACCTGATACTATTGTAAATTTTGTGTTTTTTTTCTTTGAACATGGTAACTACAGTTTTTAAATCCATTTCTTTGAATGGAATATCTAATATATTTCCAAGTCTTTTTCTGCTCTTTGTTCTAATTTTTGTTCATAGTTCTTTATTTCCTAATGTACTGGACTCTTTTTTTTTTTCTTTTTTTGCTGATGGGTTGCTTATTATTTTTTTTTTTTTTTGAGAAAATGAATTGTTGGGATTCTTTGAGTACAAAAATGAAAGCTGCCATTCTTCAAAGAGATACTTGCTTTTCCTCTGTCAAGCACCTGAGTCACTATTATGGACACCTCTTAGAACTCACCCCCACCTTGGGTTCACACCTTAGCATTTAATACTCTTTCCTACTCCCTGTAAATATCAAAATGAAAGCATATACACCATGGTGACTCTAGTTACTAATACTGTTCTGTATGTTTGAAAGTTGCTAAGGAGTAGATTTAAAAATTTTTCAACACGCACACACAAATGGTAATTATGTGAGGTGATGGATGTATTAATTAACCTTTTTGTGGTAATCATTTTATGTAATACACATATTTTAAAAGCATAAATCATTCAGTTTGACAAATGCTCTCAGGACAAAACAGAGTCCTAGCTTCCAGTTAATCATCTGTGTTCCAACCATCCTCAGACTTTGGCTTAGATATCTATTACTGCAGTAATTCTATTTAACAATCACAGTACTTTAGTGATATACAGAAATAAGGATATATTGCTCATGTATCTGAGGTAGTCACCGAGGTAGCTCTGAGAATCTTCAAGGGGCTTGTTGGGCTCTGTGGGTGTCAGCTGGCTGTCAGCAGAAGATGGTCTCAGTTGGCATGATGGTGATTTAACACCATTTCTGATGGTTGTTTTCATCCTCTCCTGAGGACTACACAGGGCTAGCCTAGGCATATCCCTGTCATGGCCATCTCGGAGGATATGAATGAGAAAACCCAAACTCTTAAGCACCTTTCAAGCTTCTGCTTTTGCAGCATGCTGACTGATATCCCATTGGTTCAAAGCAAACCACATAGTAAAACCAGAGGCAGGGTGGTAAATCACTACATAACAAAGGGTATGGATACACTTTGGATTGAAAAATGGGGGCGTTTTTTCAGTTTAACGTAGTTCAGTAACTTATTATTTTGTCAGTTCTGTGATGCTATTAAGAAGTTTATTGTTTTTATATTTACCTAATATTTTTGGTGTTTTAATTTGTATAAATGTTTGAAATAGAATACCCTAAGAGAACAGTTTTCTGTTCTCATCGTTGTCATTGATTTATTTTTTAAAACTATTTATAATTACTGATCTGTTTTAACATTTTGAGGCAGGTGTCATCAAATACAAAGCATTATATGATGTCACCATTACATATGGGTAAATTGGTTGGACCAAACATTAATGTAGTTTAGGGTGATATTTGTTTTATTTGTATAATTAGATAAAATATTAAGTTTTTCTTATACAACAGTTGAGCATATGGATTTATAAAATGAAGACAATTTGAACCGTACTTCGCAGAAGGCTTCTAGAAGAAGTAAGTGCAGATAGATTTTTTAAAAAATAATAAGATAGTAGGGGCGCCTGAGTGGCTCAGTTGCTTAAGCATCTGACTTTGGCTCAGGTCATGATCTCATGGTTTGTGGGTTTGAGCCCGGTGATGGGCTGTATGCTGGCAGCTCAGAGCCTGGAGTCTGCTTCGGATTCTGTTTCTGTCTCTCTCTGCCCCTCCCTGCTCATGCTCTGTCTTGCTCTCTCAAAAAATAAATAAACATTTAAAAAGTTTAAAAAAATAATAAGATAGTGTCATTTGTACTATATGTAGTGTTTCATTTCACTTGAGAACATACTGAGGAAAAATTTTTCATGTCTACAAATATTCCTTTACTATGTACTTTTAATGACTACATGTTATTTTATTCTGTTGACCACAATTTATTCAGCCAAACTCTTATTTTTAGACAGGTTGGCTGTATTTTTTTATTAATAATGCAACAAGGAATATGCATGTATATTTCTATGTTCTTTGTATTTAATTTTTAGGATAAGTTACCTGAATTAGAATGAATTGATTAAAGTTTATGCCCATATTCAAGGATGTGATACATATTTCTTAAGAAGAAACAAAATGTTATTTTTATGTATTTATTTTTTAGCTTTTAAAAAAAAATTCCAGTGTCACTAGCATTCAGTGTTAAATTAGTTTCATGTGTAATGTACAGTGATTCAACAATTCTGTATATTACTCATTGCTCATCACAACAAGTGTACTCTTAATTCCCTTTGCCTATTTCACCCATCGCCCCACTCCCCTCCCCTCTGGTAACCGTCAGTTTTTTTCTCTATAGTTAAGAGTCTGTTTTTTTGGTTTCTCCCTCTCCCTTTTTTTTCCTTGTTCTTTTGTTCTGTTTCTTAATTTCCACATAGGAATGAAAGCATATAGTATTTGTCTTTCTCTATTTCATTTAGCTTTATATTCTCAAGATCCATTCATGTATTTGCAAATAGCAAGATTTCGTTCTATTTTATGGCTGAGTAATATTCCATTTTTTATGGATACCACCTCTTCTTTATCCATTCATCAATCAGTGGACACTTGAGCTGCTTCCATATCTTGGCTACTGTATATAATACTGCCATAAACATAGGGATACAAGTATCCCTTTGAATTAGTGTTTTTGTATTCTTTGGGAAAATACCCAGTAGTGCGATTACTGGATCATATGGTAGTTCTCTTTTTAACTTTTTGTGGAACCTCCATACTGTCTTGCACAGTGGCTGTACCAGTTTGCATTCCCACCAGCAGTGCACACGGGCTCCTTTTTCTCCACAGGGATGTGGTATGGATTTTTATATTTGCCTCCAGAAAGGTTGTTTACCTGTTGCATACTCTAGAAATGAATGAAGACCACTCCAAGGAGATCAGATGGAGGGTGTTTATTCAGAGCTTGCTGTATCAAGGGAGTCAGTCACCATCAGTTGCATTTGACAGAGACTCAGAGGCAGTCAGGCAAGTGGGAAAGCTTTATAGTGAACCAAAGGGGTTTCAGGGATTCTCTGGTTGGAATTTATTGGTATGGTAAGTTGGAGACAGGCTAACTAGAAGCAGTGCATCGTATGTGATTGGTTTGGGGAGCATATTTAGCTCTGTCTCTCATTGGTCCTGAGTTGGAAGCAGGGACAAAACAAAACAAAACAAAATAAAACCCTCTAATAACTTACGACTTGTTGATCAAATCCTGACTGTTCTGGGCCAGTTTTTTTGGCAAAGTTTTCTGGCAAAGTTTTTTTTTTTTTTTTGGCCTGGTTTTTTGCAGATGTTATAGTGTGGCTTCCTGGACTTCTTATGTAGATCAGAGCTCTTGCCGTATATGGTCTGGCTAGTGCTCATTTGTATATTTAGTCTTTCAGTACCCAAAGAACCATCTAAGAACCAAGTGCTTAATTTGCATTGTGGTTTTATTTATTTCAAACAATCACTTTTAAATTAAATATTCATGGAAAGGTTTTGGCAAAATAATTGATCCATAGCAATGTCTTAACAAATACCAGCTATTATTATTTACTTATTTTTCAATTTAACTTTCTAAAATAGTGTATTCAGCATATTACCTTCATCAAAATTCAATGGCATTTAATTTCCTATGTGACTGTCTTAGTTCAGGCTGCTATCACAGAATACCATTGACTAGGTAACTTATAAACAACAGAAATTTGTGTCTCAGAATTCTGCAGACTAGGAAATCCAAGATCAAGGTGTTGCAGATTGATCGCCTTGTGGGAGCCCGCCTCCTGATTCATAGATAGCCATGTTCTTGCTGTGGCAGAAAGGTGAGGGATACTTCAGGGGTGTCTTTTATAAGGACACTAATCCCATTCTTGAGGGATCCAGTCTTCTGACCTAATCACTATCCAAAGGTCCCTTTTCTCAATACTATCACAATGGGGATTAGGTTTCAACATATGAATTTTGGGAGAACACAGCAATCAATATAGCAGTGATGATGTGAAAATCTGTACCCAATGCTCAAGAGTTTCATATTGTGTCCCTAATGTGTACATCCAAAGCTCATGTGCCTATTCATAAACTCAACTCCTACATGGTAACTTACTTATGTCTGCATAAGTCACTTTGTTTCTGACTGTTACATTATTTTTTTCCTTTTCCAAAATTCCTTCTCCTTTTAAGTCTATTTGAATTTTACAATTCTTCAAAACTCATTATTTTCCACGTGCTGTATTTAAATTAGTTACCATCAGACTCTCTCCTTTTTGTATTGTACTGGATATCACTACTACTAATTTGATATCACGTGGTGATTTATATTCCTATCTTGTTTGCCCAGTTCAATTATGTACAGAGGCAAACATTCTCATATATTTTTATATCTTCTTTATTGTTGAATGTAATCACTTCTATTAACAGGTGCTCAACACATATTTCTTGATCAATTAATATTTTCATATGAAACCAAGGATCTAGGTGCTGATAAATTCTTTACTAGAGAAAATTAACTTCAGGGTTTTAGTGTTTCCATTTTTGTAAAGGAGATAATGCTTCAAGTTTCCTTTCAGAGAGTTGAGAGTAATGAGAACACTTAAAGTTTATCTGTTTCTAGAAAAGGCATTATGTAACGAATAATCATGCTGGCAGGAATGCATGAATAAACATTGGGAAATAGTAAAGCATTTATGTTTGTTGTAGGAAAAATATTATGACCTAATATCAGCAGTTTCCATGCTTCTCACTGCTTATCTTCTATAATGTATCAAATAGGGAAGAAGTCATGCCTTTTGTCTGTCAGAAACGACTTTTTTCTCCCCAGATTTTGACTAGCTCAAACTGCAGAGCAAAAATGCTTTTATTATTCCGCTTACTGGTTTCAGTTTCTTTTGAAGAAAATCTTCAGATCATGGTCCATATTGTTGGCGTTGGAATTATCTATTTGATATGAATTCCACTTTCTTGCAGCACTAAAAATTCATAAAAGACACAATGAAACACTTCTCTTTCAGATCAGAGTAGGGTAGTTGGGAAGAAGAAGGTATAAAGTTTTATTTCATGTAGTGTATACTTGCAGTAGAAGCCAGAAACACACAGCGGGGTGAGAGATTTTAAAAGGAAAATTTATCACTAGGAAGCTACGGGTTGTTAGTAACAACCTGAGGAGATTTCTTATAGAAAGATATAAGAACAGCAAAGTGTCTCAAATAAAGGAGCAAAACAAAACTTTAAATATTCATTATAGTGAGTAGGATTAATTTGGGGGAAATGTCATTGTCCATAGTTTCTCTGCTAACATTAATCTTTGAAAACATATTAAATAAAATAACAACCTTCCATTAAATGCAAGTGGGATTAATAAATATAGTTTATTCCTTGATGGACAAAGATACTTTGTATTTTTTAATAGTTAATATTTTCTTAATATTTAAGACTATATTTTTAATCACTATTAATTTTTGTTTTGAAATGAATCATAGAATATAAATTTTTGACTTAAAGCATTTATTTATGAAAACTCTATAGCCTATACCAAAAAAACTCAACTGCTAGAGAAGAATTAGGTCTTCTTTTTCTTTTTTTCTATTTGTTTTAAATTTGAAAAACACTGGTAAATACTTTCAAGGATACTTACTGATAATTACTACTTTTACAAACTAATATTATCACATACAAAAGGACTGAGATATTTTACTCTGAAGGGGAGATAAATTGCTGCTTATTAATGATTATGTTTTAAATTCTAACGCTGATTAATTATAGCTCAGAGATCAGGGTTAAAGCAGATTCTTATATTGCATTATTGAATGCTTTAACAATGGATTGGGGTGTTTAGCCCAGCATAAGTAGGGTGTTGTGACCGACTCCCTTACAAGTTTTCAATTACTTACTAATGTACAAGAATAGAATTCACTTTGAACTTCTTAAAAGCCTTTCCAAATGAGTTCCATGATATAGAATTAAGATAAACATGTCATTTTTCATTTAAACCATGCTACTTTGGGGAGGAAGAGAAGCACTGACTAAGGTGATAATGCCCTCAGGGGTCATGGGGACCATCATCCTAAGCTAATCAGAATATGTTATTGTATTACAGAGAATGTACAATGAACCCTTCCCCCATCACCAAATAACCAGGTTTTTAAATGAACCCCCTTTTGGCTTTATACACATACATACATTCTTGTAAGATTCTAGATAAAGACTTTTTAAAATTCATGGGTACCATCTCAAATTTTTGAGAGAGAAATGACCTGCCCACCTTTTTTTTTCCTGCACTCTTTTCATAGGTTACATTAGCATTGGATTTTATTGAAGTCCTCTGTATATCACTGATGTATCATATTTAACATTGTCATGACACAATTAAAAAAAAACAGCCATTTTACATGTTTTGCAGCAGTGTTTGTAAACACTCACTTTCTCTGGCTGTAATGCTTATAGAGATGCAAAAGTGCAGTTTGAAATTTTAAGAATAATATCTATATTATAAGAATTCAAGATAAAAGCTAGAAAAATTTGAGTACAATGAAAAACACTCTAACTTTTGTTGAAATTATGAGAAATAGAAAGAATTTAGGCTCATTACATGGGGCTAGATGATGTAATGGTGACAGATGACAAAATTGAGCTATTTGAGTACAAATTTACTTTCTTTTTTTCCCATTGAGACTACTTCAACAGACATATCCTCCCCAAAATCAAGTTCTAGGAATAAATCGTTCTATCCTAAGGCACTGAAAGAAGTTTCATATCATAAATGACTCAGGCATATATTGAAATAAATAAATAAATAAATAAATAAATAAATAAATAAATAAATAACTCAGGTATTCATATTTGGGGAAACATGATGAATTGAAGAATTGAAGAAAGACCAAGACAGTTAAAGTGGGCAAAGGTGGAATTCAGAAATAAGGTACCCAAATAACATGACAGTTTTTAAAAGAAAACATTTTTATTTATTTTATTTTTTAAAAATGTTTGTTTATTTTGAGAGAGAGAGGGGAAAAAAAACAGCCTGAGCTGAGGAGGGGCAGAAAGAGAGCATTCCAAGCAGGCTTTGTGCTGTTAGCATGGATCCTGTTGTGGGGCTCAGTCCTACAGACGCAAGTTCATGACCTACGCCAAAATCAAGTCAGGCAACTCAGCCAACTGAGCCACCCACGCACCCTAGAAATTATTTTAGAAATTATTTTAAAAAGTAGCTTATGAGCAAGTAGAAACAACAACATCGTGTGAAGTATGAGCAAGTAGAAGTAACAACATTACCAAAATACTGAGGTGAATGTCTTATGATTAATTAGTCCATTTTTGTGTTTTATTGTTATTATTAAACTCCTAATTTATTGGACTGTTGTAAATGTAGAAAGACCACAATAGTCTCTTATGATGACTTTACAGACCAAATTGAGGCATGAGAGCACAATGATAGGTTAGTTGTTTGAATTTGAGTATTGATTAATAAATTCATGTAAGTTTTAGGACCATGCTTTAGCAGCATGTAACTTGTCTCTTCAAAAATTTTTTATTAGTGGTAGGATGGGGAGGAGATTACTAAAACCCATTAATCAAATCAGAATGTGATGAATGCATGAAAAGGATAAAATACATGATTGGGGAGAAATGTAGAGAAGAATATCTCCAGTGGTGCTTATAAAATTCATCTTTAGAAAATTTTAATTATTAGAAAGTTGTTATTTATATTGAATGGAAATTTATCTTCTTGTAACTTTTTTTTTATTCTTTGGAGATTATAAAGAATGTTGAGCCTTTTTTTTTTCCTAAATGAAAGCCATTGAGTTATTTGAAAGCTCTCATAATTATCTTGGTAAAAATCCTCAATTTTTTCAATTATTTGTGAAATGACGTGGTTCTGCATTTTTATGCAATATTTGTTATTGCCATTGGTCACAGAATATTTTATACAATTTATCACATCTCATTCCAGGATTATAAATAAAATGAGAAATATCTGTGAAAATTAGAATAGTATATGATAGTCACCTCCCTTATTTTAGGTTCTGTTTCCTGTTGATATCGCTGAAAAGCATACAAGAAAGTGAGTCACTATTAAATTCTCAAGTATATCTTTTAGTGTATGCTTATTCTAAACCAATGTTTATCTAAGTTTTAGGAAGATAAAAGTGCAAGTCCTTAGCTAAATTCTTATAATTTTACATTATACTAGCTAACCTAGTATCAAAATAATGGATATTTTGGGAAAAAAGAGGCCATACTTGATTGAAAAATCCCTCATTTTGTTTGCACAAAAACTATAATATAGACAGAATGTGGCCCAGCAACAAAGCTAAGGTCATTTTATTTTGCAAATTGACTTACATACTAAATTATCTGATTTAGTTTAGACTAAATTTTCATTCCACACATGAGAAAACTGAGACAAAATGAGGATAAACAGCTTGACAATGTTTATGTCAGTGCTAAGTGGCAGGCCCGGGAATCAAT
Source organism: Puma concolor (assembly GCF_028749965.1). Lineage (NCBI taxonomy): Eukaryota > Metazoa > Chordata > Mammalia > Carnivora > Felidae > Puma > Puma concolor. The sequence continues at coordinate 64,841,672 of NC_141670.1, forward strand.
TAAAAGGGTTATTTACATACCTACAATCTGTGAATTTGCTGCAAAAATGTTTTGTTTATTCAGTTTTGTCCATCTTTATGATAAATATTAAAGTCACATTTTATTATACAATTTTTATTACTTTAAAACAAGTGTACAATTGAAAACCACCAGATAACACAAGTTTTGCATAGTATGACATTTAGGATGGATTTCATTGATAGGAATTAACAAAAATGTACCAACCATCATGAATACGAACATCTGTATTTATTTATATCAGGCCAATGTTGATTGAAAAGCATAAAAAAAAAGCATAACAAAGCTTACACGTTGTTTAATTTTATTTTTATTGCAAAGCTTTATGGTGCACAAAAGCTGCATGCCTCTTACCTGGCCAGGATTTTTTTCCCAGTAAACGTATATAATGCCGAGCGAGTTGAAGAGCATGTTTTATTTATCCATCCTGAAAAAATGTACCAGTGGTGTAGAATTTTATTGTGAGTTTGAAAAGGCTAAAACACTATCAAAACTTGAATTTGTGTCATCACGAAAACCCTGTCTTGAAGCCTCTAGAATTGCTTATCACATTGCTAAGAGAAAGAATCCATACGTATTGGAAAGCTCTTGGTGAAGCCATATGCCCTGGAAATGTCAGGTTGGTTTATGAGGAAGCACACTGAATCAATGCCTCTCTTAAGGGCATCATTTATATCAAAGTCAGTGATATTCTTTTAATATTTTGAAACAAATCATGGAGGAATTGGCAGCTCTAATTTCCCTTCAGCATAAAACTGGATGAAACTGTTGCTGTTGTTCTTTCAGTGCAACCAGCTCTTATGTTCAAGCATCAAATATCAGTGAAGAATTCCTGTTCTGTGAGTCCCCCTTGCAAACTGCTAAGGCCATTATTATCTTCAGATGGTGAAATATCTATGCCAAGCCAAATTTCAACAGGAAAAAAAAATCTTGTTACCCTGCATAGAGTACCTGCACTTTTTGGCAATATATCTGAATTTGCAACTTTAAGAAACCAAGAAGTTCAGGGGTGCCTGAGTGGCTCAGTCGGTTGAACATCTGACTCTTGATTTGGGCTGACTGAGCCCTGTGTTTGGGCTCTATGCTGACAGTATGGAGCCTGCTTAGGATTCTCCCTGTCCTCTCTCTGTGCCCCTCCCCTGCTCATGCACACGTGCATAGTCTCTCTCTTTCTTTCAAAATGAAAAAAAAAAAAAAATAAACATTAAAAAAAAAAGTTCAACAGGCATCATTGGGACTCATTGGTTTCTATACTGTGAATATTTGCATCAAAGACTTTAACAACCATCCCAAACAGATCTTTTCCATTGCTCTGTTGTCTGGTTCATCAGCTACAGGGGTTTGAGCAACCAGCTTTTCAAGAGGTGTATTTAATTTTTTTTAATATTTATTTGTTTTTGAGAGAGAGCGAGAGAGTGTGCAAATGGGGGGAGGGTCAGAGTGAGAAGGAGACACGGAATCCCAAGCAGGCTCCAGGCTCTGAGCTGCCAGCACAGAGCCTGATGCAGGGCTTGAACTCACAGACTGTGACATCATGACCTGAGCTGAAGTCAAACGCTTAACCAGCTGAGCCACTCAAGCGCCCCTCAAAAGGTGTATTTTAAAGTCAAGAAATGGAATAAAATGTGGAGTTCCTTTTAACTTTTGGCTTTCAGTAGACATGTTGCAAGAAAGATTGATTAGATTTGTGGTGAGCCTAGCATAAAGTATAGAGATGTTGAAACATACATTGTACAGTTGAAATGAATACGGAATTGTGTGTCAACCATACCAAGTTTTTTAAATTGGTTATATGTTAGGCATTTCTTTGCAGGAAAATAATTGCCTTTTTTTTTTTTTTTTTTGTTCAGGTAAGGTTAAGTTTGTCTACACACAGCAGGAGGAAAAACACTGGCACTTAAAGATACATGTTTCTACTTCCCTCTTACATACAAGGAATCCAGAAATAGATAGTCCAGAGAGTTACGGCAATTCCATTAAAGATCTGGGGTTTTGTTTTTTTGCTTCACTACTGTAGCCCATTGTTTCTATCCTTACAGCTACCTCATGAACAGGATGGATGCTTCATGACTGAGTTTTCAGTTGCTAAGAAGGATATAAGGCAAATTGGCAAAAATTTTTCTTCAGCTACTTTTAGGCAGCTTTCATGGAAGTCCTGTTCAGCATATATGTTTATATGTCCCTGGCTAGAATTTAGTTAAGGGACCATATCCAGATGTAAGGGAGATTAGAAAATCTAATCTGAATCATATGAGATAATGTATCTAGAGAAATAGCTGTTCTCTATTACTAAGGCTGAGAGGGAGAAATGAAAGTTGGGTTAAGCAACTACAGTTTCTACCACGTTGACATAGAATAATTTAGTTGGATGTGTTTCTTTTTAGTTTGACTTAATTGGTGGATATTCTTGTGGTATGAATAAGTTCATACTTTTTAATCAAGGCACTACAGTCTTCATTATAATTATTGCAGAGATGTGCAGGGCCAGCTATGTAATTCATGGGGTCCATGAATTGGTCAAAAGCAGGAAAAAAGCTTCTAGTTTTCTTTTATAGTCTCTCTCTTGAAATGTCATCGTGTTTTTATTTGCTATTTAATATCATTTTCCCTCAGGCAGAAAGATGATCCCGAGGTGAGTACCAAATTCACAGTGCCTGGGTCACCACTCTGCAATTCCATACAACTCTCCCCATGCCCACACCTAGGTAGCTTCTGGGGGCAGAGTGGCTGCTGATAATGGATCAGTGTGGAAGAGAGAGGTTGAGAACCTGTCTGCCCTAGGGAGATGGGGACGTGGCAAAATACAGGGTCGTGTATAAGCCCCCAGCCACTTACTCCACTGTCTCATCAGACTTCTCCAGCAAAAAGACAAATTCAAGGCGTGTCTGAGTGGCTCAGTCACTTAAGTGTCCAACTTCGGCTCAGGTCGTGATCTCGCGGGTTCGTGAGTTTGAGCCCCATGTCAGGCTCTGTGCTGACAGCTCAGAGCCTGGAGCCTGCTTCAGATTCTGTGTCTCCCTCTCTTTCTGCCCCTTCCCCACTCACACTCTGTCTCTGTCTCTCTCAAAAATAAACAAACATTAGGGGCGCCTGGGTGGCGCAGTCGGTTAAGCGTCCGACTTCAGCCAGGTCACGATCTCGCGGTCCGGGAGTTCGAGCCCTGCATCAGGCTCTGGGCTGATGGCTCAGAGCCTGGAGCCTGTTTCCGATTCTGTGTCTCCCTCTCTCTCTGCCCCTCCCCCGTTCATGCTCTGTCTCTCTCTGTCCCAAAAATAAATAAACGTTAAAAAAAAAAATTAAAAAAAAATAAACATTAAAACAAAGACAAATTCAAAGATAGTATTATTAAGAATTTTAAGATGGCAGCCACAAAGTTTTAACCCCCACGTTCCCACACGGTGTAGTTCTCTTCTGAGCACAAAGCCCTGTCTGGTTGTACCGGTAACAAGGTCATAAAGCCGGCCCTGGTTGTGAGTCCTACCCAATTTGTTATTCCAAGTGAACAGATTGGAAATCGGTAACACTAATAACATTTTTAGTTTGGATTTCCCAGAGACAAACCTTGACAAGAATTTCCTGCGGAAGTGATTTATTAGGAAGTCATTCCAGAAAAGCATGGTGGGAGAATGGAAGCAAGGAAGTGGCAGGAAGTGAAGGAACCCAAGTGGGATTTTAAAAGGTCTCATGGGAACTTTGTCTCACATGCCCTGGAGAGCTCTTCAGCCAGCGAGGGTCACCCCTCTGCATTGTCCTGCAACAGCAGGAGAGCTGGATTATTTATAGCTCCACCCCTGCCAGTCTTCAGTTAAGAGACACTGCCCAAAAAGAAGTTCTCAGTTGCTAACTATTCTCCCAGCAGCACGCAGCCCAAGTTGACTTGGGCAGTCTGATGGAAGCCCTTCAATAAAGAAATGGATGTGCTGCTTGTAGGAGACAAAGCACACAGAGTCAGAGCACTGGTGCACTACAGAAAGGTACCAGGGGCAGGGGGATATGGCCCAACCACCAAGAACAAGTACTGTAGTAACTGTCAAAAACTCAAAGAGGGCTTCTGCAGGCTACAGTTGGACTTGTTTATTTCTGTTGCTGATATTTATAGGCAATTGGAAACATTGTGAAGTTCTCTGAAAGTTACTTCTGCAAGGTAGATGTTTGTACCTTTTCTTGGTGACAAAGATGAGCAATACCAATAATGCAGGCTGGACTAAAGAAGAACAAATTTTAGTTAAACACAAAGCTAACATTCAAATCTAATAATCAAAGGTTTTCAAAAAAATCAAGGTCTTGTTACAAGCCACAGGTGGCAAAGTTGACCATGGGGATATAAAATAAAGATGATAGAGAGTGTTGCATGCCTATGTATGTCTGCATTTTTCTATAACTATAAATTTAATCAAGTTTCAAAGCAGTGGTCCCCACAGGATCATTACTCTGGGACTGTAGTCTTTTCCCTAATCCATGCTACTTATTTAGCATACATTAAATGCAAAAGAATGTTTACATTGACTAAAAGTTCAATTTTAATTTACATATATCTACTGCTACCATCCTTTTTACTTTGCTCATTTATCCATTTAATAAATATTTACTTAGGGGCTCCTGGGTGGCTCGGTCAGTTGAGCGTCCAACTTCAGCTCAGGTCATGACCTCACAATTCGTGAGTTTGAACACTGCATTGGGCATGCTGCTGTCAGCATGGAGCCCGCTCAAACCCTCTGTTTCCCTCTCTCTCTGCTACCTCCCCCCCCAAACATAAATAAAACATTAAAAATAAATGAATATTTATCACCTAATGCCTGTGTTCTGGGAGAGACGGGCTCAGTGCAGATATTGTTGACCACCCAATCCAAGGGGCTTTCCCATCCCTAATATCTTAGCACATTATCCAGGGTTATTACCTTAACTATGGTTTGCAGAAGCTTACTGTGCCTGTTTTGTTTGTTCACTTATTTCTTTATTCCTCCCATTTACATAACCCCCAACAGATTGAATAGAGAATTGAATTAGAAACCTAAAGTAACTTGCAACATTCATATTACATGATGCTATAAAGAATAATTTTTTAACAGTTAGAGACTTTTCAAATCAAGACAGCATTCTTCATGACGTATTGAGTTGTTCATTACTGCAGTTTTACAACAGAGCCTGAATGTTGGTGTGTTTAAGATGTTCAGGAGACGATTCCTGCATTAGAAAAGGGGATTGAATGGAATATCTTTAAAGATCATTTCAGATTTTTTTTAATGTTTATTTTTGAGAGAGAGAGAGAGAATGTGAGCAGGGGAGGGGCAGAGAAAGAAGGGGACAAAATCTGAAGCAGGCTGTGCACTGTAAGTGCAAAACCTGTCATGGGGATTAAACCCGCAAACTGTGAGATTATGACTTGGGCTAAAATCAGACACTCAACCAACTGAGCCAGCCAGGAACCCCTAAAGATCATTTTAATCTTTGAGCTGAAACCAAAAAAAAAAAAAATAAATAAAACAAAAAAAAAAAACAAAAAAACCAACAAAAACAAAAAACAGAAAAAACCAAAAAAAAAAAAAGCCCAAAAAATCAAAAAAACCCAAATATAATAAAAGGAGCAATATGGAAAGAAAGATTCATGGGCAGGTACTTGAACTGTTTCTTTGTGGTCTGAAAAAGGGTGTTTCAGGAGGTTAATGGAAGAAACATTTGGAACTGATGAATAGGCTCAGTTAGGAAAATCATCACTTTTACATCTTTTTAAAATGTTTTTAAGTTCATTTACTTTTTGAGAGAGAGAGAGAACGTGAGCCACGAGTGTGGGAAGGGGCAGAGAGAGAAGGAGAGAGAAAGAATCCCAAGCAAGCTCTGCACTGTCAGCAAGGAGCCTGATGGAGGGCTTGAATCCACGAACTGTGAGATCATGACTTGAGCTGAAATCAAGAGTCAGACGCTTAGGTGACTGAGCCACCCAGGTGCCCTGAAAACCATCTCTTTCAGGGGAAAAGGGGCCTGGGTCTAAAAAGCTAAGATCCAAATATTGATGATCAAAAAAAAAAAAAAAAAATTGGAAACACTAGAAAACCAGGAGATGGATTATGCTTGAATCTTTTCTATATCGCATCAAATGTTGCCCTGCGAATCATCATTGTTACCACCATGTGTGCCAAAATCACAAACTCTGCAAGGACTTTTGCTCTATTCAAACAATGGCATCACGAAATGAGAAATATCATTAGGCTTTCATTTTCATTTCTCAAATCACATAATGGGAGTGATGTTACAGAGGAAGTAAAGTTACAGGTAAAAAGAATGTTGGGATGTCAACAATTTCATATAGTCAAATCTAAAACCACGAGACATAGTCATTAATAACTCTGAAAGAAACATCAAATACATCTTGTCTTTCTTATGTATTCAAATAGACTTTCTTCAGACAGAATTTAAAAAGGTTTTTACTACTTCCTGTGTATTATAGATCACAGAATTTTCTTTAAACCAATACATTTTTTCCATCAATGATTAAATATTTTAAAGAACTTAATAATCTTGATCCAATCAAATCAGATTTAATATTGTTTTCTTTTAGAATTCTAAAAATATGAAAGATAAAAGACTGTATGAGACAGTCACTGGAAGAAAAGAGGCCTTCTGGATGTGAAAAACATGCTTTGAAAGGAGACTTCTACAGTGAGTGGAGTCCTTTCATGGTGCTATTCTGGGATAATTTTAAATACCTCTATTCTAATTCTCCTAGTTAGTTTTTATCCCCTTGCATGGGGTATTCTTATGATTTCCCATCCTGATGTCAGAAGCTGGCATGGATCTGAGATTTTACCTTTCTTGAAAGATAACAAGTTAGTCTACCAGTTTCACAGATGCTGTTAGAAGACACAAGGCTTTTGGGTCAGAGACAAAATATCATGCCTGATATAACAGGCAGAAAGAGCTTCAGTTATATCAGTTACTCTTCCTTAGAAGTTTCATGGGAGTGATGAGGAGCAACCCATTTGAGTGCTGTGCACATAGTAGGTGTGTGTCACTATCATGGAACCATGAACTTCAGAAACTTTTATAAGGGATTACTGGCAGACCTGTCCAATCTTTGCCTAGGAGGAAGGCATTGTCCTTATTATCCTGATTTGAAAGAGACACAATCTCTACCTCCTAAGGCTATCTGCTGTGCAAACATCCTTGAAGAGATAATACAAAACAAAAAAAGCTATCGTGAGATGTATAGAAACAGACCTCAGAGGAATTGTCTTATAAGATTAGTACTAGTGTTTTGTTTTGTTGTGTTTTTGTTTTGTTTAGTAGAAATAAGGAAGCATTATCATTTGACTTCTGTTATTTATTGTCTGGAGGTCAGGTCCCATATACACACACCTTGATGTCATCAATATCTGAAATGCCATTGTTGCAATATTTACTCGGATGCAAATAAAAATTCTTTTGCATTTTGAGAGGGCTATGTGGGTAAAAGCAGAAGTGTCCCAGAAAATAAAGTATTAAAAATTATTCATTATTGTGAAGGAATCAGGCTAATTCTCTATAAATTCTGTATTATTTCTAGACTTTTGTGGTCCTAATGCATTGTGGTTTTTTTTTTTTGTTTGTTTGTTTTGTTTTTTGTTTTTAATTTCCCCTGAACACTAGGCGTAAGGTGACGATTAAGTGTCTGGACTATGGAATCACACCTAAGACAAATGCTGACTCTGTTACTTACTAGTTACATGTTCTAGGGAAAGTTACCTACCATCTGTAAGTCATGGGTACCTCTTCTAGTAAGGGAGAAAATAGTAAGACCTGTCATGAAATTTTGACATTTAATAAAACATCTGGCACATTGTTAACATGCAAAATTCTACCTCTTAGGAAATATAGAAAAGCATGAGTAAGAACGTAATTTTTTTTCTCCACCAGGGAAAACACCATTAACACTCTGGTTTATCTGTTATAGGAACGTGTAAACCACACACACATACCATGTATGGAGCATATCATATATTTATTTGTGTATTTGTGTTCCAAGCTACTTTTCCTTCTTAAAAGCATGTCAGGTATATTTAAGTTGACTAAATATTCTGTAAAAGACATGCTTATCTCTAGCTTTACATTATTATGCCTTGTAGATGTATTATAACTCAACGAACATTTAGTTAGTTTCCACATATAAACTTACATACATTTTTATATATACCTCTGAGATGAACATCATTATGTATGAGATAAAATCCGAGGAGTAGATTTGGAAGGCTAAAGGTATTGAGCATATTAAAATTTTTTGAGACATGGTACCAAATTGGCTTCCAGTGTTCAGCAAAACAGTGATATAATCTCTCATTTTAAAAGAATTACTCTGGTTTCTATGTAGAAATAGAAGGCAAGGGAGGAAGTAGAGGTGTAAGTTAGAATGATATATATCAAACTTTAATGTGTTCTATGATCATGATCACATGGGATACTATCAAAATGTAGATTCTAATTCAGTAGTTTGTAGTGGGTCTGTGACTCTACATGTCCAGCAGTGTCCCAGGTGATGCGTGCTGCCTGCTGGTCTGTGGACCATTTTTTGAATAGCAAGAAATGAGAGGACAATGTCAGTAACTGAGTTGAGAGATCATGGTGGCTTAGATGAGAGCATAGCAATGGAAATGTGGATGTTTCATATATTTTAAAGGTAAAATAAATCTAATGTTTAGTAGCTGAGTAAATCTAATCCAGTTAATTAACCTCTCTGATCCCCAGTATCATAATTTGTGAAAAATGGGCTATAATACACATTCCCCAAGATTGTTGGAATAAACTTGAAAGTGTTTTATGAACTGGTAACTATTTAATACATTAGGTTTTTGCCATCTGTTAATTTTCAAAAACATTGGCTTTTTAAAAAAAAATTAATGTTTTTATTTTATTTTTAAGACAGAGAGGGACACAGAATGAGTGGGGATGGGGCAGAGAGAGAGGGAGACACAGAATCTGAAGCAGGCTCCGGGCTCTGGGCTGTCAGCACAGAGCCCGATGCGGGGCTCGAACCCATGAGCTGTGAGATCATGACCTGAGCCAAAGTCAGACGGTCAACTGACTGAGCCACCCGGGCGCCCCCAAAACATTGGCTTTTAATAGCATATTTATTCTCTAGATTAGAAACTTTTGACTAAGGGAATTTCATAGAATTGATATTTTGATGTTTTTTTTTTTTTTCTCTGATAGGTAGAGGTTGATTATATAAGTAAAGATGTATAAAGTCTTTTATATAGGCATCTAATAGATAAGATTTAACCTATTTAAAGAAGAGAAGATGAAATTTTTTACCTTGGCCATAAATTCTAGATAGGAATTTTCAGTAGCTCATTTATATTGATTGGAATATTCTAGTGGGAAAAATAACTGAGAAAATTCCAAAGAATTGGAAGTTTTAAAAAGGATTTTCCAGCATAATAAAGTCAAGATGCTAAGCTAGGTAAGGTGACATAGGCAAATATTAAAAAGTCAAAAGCAAAACCTATAAGGAAAACAATTTTAATGTTAAGATTGGGTAGTAATGAGATGAGCAAAATTGAAATAAAAGAGGAAATGGAATTTTGATGGACCTTAAGGGCAATGATAATACATATACAAGAGAGAACTAGAGTCATAGTGAATTTTTTGAAGTGCAAGTTAATTGTATACTATGTTGTTTTCTGAAAGAATATTAAAAAGCGAACACGCTTGGGGTGCCTGGATGGCTCAGTCAGTTGAACATCCCACTCTTGATTTTGGCTCAGATCATGGTCTCACAGTTCATGGGATCCAGCCCTGAGTTGGGCTCTGTGCCCACAGTGTAGAGACTGCTCGAGATTCTATCTCTTCTTTCTGCCCTTTCTCCGCCTGTGCGCACACACACACACTCTCACATACGTGCGTTCTCTCTCTGTCTCAAAAAAGAGAGCGCAGTGCGGGGGGAGCACTTGGGTGGCTTAGTCAATTAAGAGTCTGACTCTTGATTTCCACTGAGGTTGTCATCTCAAAGTCATGAGGGAGATAGAGCCCTGAGTTGGGCTTCCTGCTGGGTGTGGAGGCTACTTAAGATTCTCTTCCTCTGCCCCTCCCTTGTTTGTATGTACAAGCATGCTCATTCTCTCTCTCTCTCTCTCTCTCTCTCTCTCTCTCTCTCTCTCTCCAAAGAAAAAAAAATTAAAGTGAACACACACAAAGGACAAACAGTCTGTCCAAGACATAGTGAATGAAGATAGGCAACTAAAGCATAGTCATTTACCTTTGGCTTCCTTTAAAGTCTTTCATTTTTTAAGACGTGCTCAAAGAAAGGAGCTGGCAAGCAATATTAAGGTATATTTTAGATTGTTTGATTAAAGTTTTTGTTGTTTAAATTCTCTCTGCAGTTACCAGTCATCACTTATTTGGATTCATTGGTTTTTTCTACGTTGAATAAACTGTTTTATATTCTTAAATTTTAATTTGGTACTGGGTAATGATGTGCTTCATGGGTTAGTTTAGAATAATTTACAGTATTCAGCATCAACATTTATGAGATTAAGTATTGAGTTTGATGGATGTGCCTAGTGGATTTAAAGTGTAAATCAGAAATAAAAGTGTAGATGTGTTTAAGCTGATACTTAAAAATTTTCTTTTTATAAAATCAGAGCTGAGAAGTAATATGCTTCTCAGGTAATTTGGGAATTTGACATCCGGAAGAAGAGCAGGGACCATTTTTTTTACAATTTAACTTTTCTTTAAAATTTTTTTTTTCAACGTTTTATTTATTTTTTGGGGGACAGAGAGAGACAGAGCATGAACGGGGGAGGGGCAGAGAGAGAGGGAGACACAGAATCGGAAACAGGCTCCAGGCTCTGAGCCATCAGCCCAGAGCATGACGCGGGGCTCGAACTCCCGGACCGCGAGATCGTGACCTGGCTGAAGTCGGACGCTTAACCGACTGCGCCACCCAGGCGCCCCTACAATTTAACTTTTCTACACATGATGTTACATTTCTTATATATTGAAGTTTTGTTTTGCTTTGGCTTTTTTCAGTAGATAGAACCAAAATACATTACCTGTCATAACCTTTTTAGAGAATTTTGGATGTAATAGACACTGCCTTAAGAAATAAGATGGTCACATAGAAAGATAAATTGATGTCATTCTCCTTTATGAGCTTTAAATGTAAGTTGGGAAATAAGATAAATGAGAGAATATAATTATAAATAAAAGGCAGTAAGTATTTGCCCACAAGTGGATTTGTATAATATGAACATTGGAATTTATCAAATCAGAAATTTCTTCAGGCCTAGGTGGTCAAGAATGAAACCATTTTCCTTAGGATTTAAGCTAAGCCATGAAGGATGGATACGACTCTTTTCAGCAGAAATGGCCCACAAATGTGGTTCTGGAAGTATATGTACAGAAAACAAAAAAGTGAGAACAGTTTAGAATTAGAATATGTGGTCAATTGGAGGGTGAACATAGTAGTAAAACCTGTAAAATTAAAGTAGGGGTATGTTACTGTATTGACTTTCTCTTGCTGCTATAACAAATTACAACAAAGATAGTGGCTTAAAACCTTTCATTTATTATCTTACAGTTCAGTAGGTCAGAAGTCCGTGTGGACTCAGCTCCAGATCCTACAAGACTCAAATCAAGGTGTTGGTTGGCCTGGGCTCCTAACTGGAGGTTCTGGAGGAAAGTCTGCTCCCCAGTCATTCATGGTGGAATTCTCATTTTCTTGTAGTTGTAGGGCTGAGGTCTCTGTTTCCGTGCTGTCAGCTGAAGGTTGTTCTCAGCTTTTATAAGCATTCACTGGTAGGGCTTTATTTATATAGATGTCATTAAGATTATGAGCAGAGTAACCAAATAAGTGTTTTAGGAAAATTCATTTGGATATGCCTTTAAGCAAATTTCCTTTATTTCAAATATATGTATTTATATTTAATAACTGATGAAGGCTTACTTTTCCTTGAGGAGTATGAATTTATTCAATATAATTAAGATTGTGGCAGTGATTTTTGTCCTAAGGTTTAAACTCTAATATAACATGCTTTTAAAACCTTTTTATAAAAATATTAAATCTGTATTTAATATGCATTTCCCTGTTTTCCATCAAGATATCTCTCTCTCTTAAAGATATCTGAAAGTATTCCCCCCCCCCTTTTTTTTTGTGAGCTCTCATGAGAAGAACTGGCTGGTTTCTTACTCCTTGTCCTAGATGATCATATTTCTATGGTTACTTTTACTAATCCTCATTCTAATTATGTAATTCAATTTTTCTTTGCATTCATAGAATGAAGTGGTATCTTGAAAATAATATTCTTCATGTTGACTCATGTATTTCAGGGTCTAATATATTTGGTTTTTTATTAATATGTCTTATCTTGAATTATAAACTCATTACAGGATAAGAATGATATTTCTGGTAATAAGCGATCATTTTTAGTGTAGAGCAAAGACCTATGAAGCATTTAATGACTTATTTTAGTAGGAAATGTGCAAACTATTATATTCATATTGGTCATTTAAGAATATACCAATAATTAATGTCAGATAATATTCTGAAATTATAATGGACAAATTTTCACTGCATCAATTAATCCAAAACTGGAAATGAGCACCTGTTATGTGTTGGGAGACCATTTTCCATGGGTCTTTTGTGTTTCTGCACATCTTGTGAACGGAGGCACTGACAGCTTTTGTTCTGGATGATAATTTTCAAGAATATTTCCAAGGCAAACAGCCTTTGAAAACAGAAATATTGTCTTTTCCGGGAAAGAAGGATTTGTTGGCTGTCCAGTATAATAAATATAAAATGTTGCTGGGGCAAAGGCCCATTATAAACATTGGAATTAAGATTGAGATTCCTCTCCTGTAATGCAACCCATTGCATAGGCAGGTGTCACCTCTCTCGTGTCAATATGTGATAATTGGGGTTTAGGGGACTGGTGCAAGAAAACGATCAAACGTGGGCTAGTACCATTGCTGTGAGTAATTAACTGCCTTTGTCTCTGACGCAAGAATTCTGTGTTTTCTGCAGCATCTGTGAAACTGAGGCAGCCTCGTTTGTTAGCTTGTGTATAGAGTAAAATCCCAGACCCTTCCAGTTCTTGACATTTTGTTTCAGATAATTTGCTGCGTGTATAAAATAGGATAGCCTATATCTTTGCCCTCATATAGCTAATAGTTTGTCTTGGTTTGCTTACATTTGAGACAAGAGTGACAGAGAAAAAAACTAGAAGGAAGTATATTATAGGACCAACCAGTTTTTGTTTCCTGTGAGTCCAGTATATTTTGCTGTTTTTTAAAAGTGAGCCACAACATCTGGATCAGTGTAATTTTACTATTTCTGCATTAAAAAAAAAACAAAAAACTTGACCAAGCTTGAATCACATAACCCTTAAAATTTGCTAAGAGAACATTAATATAAAATTAATCAAAGCTGCAGTCATTTAGAAGGTTTAAAATCTTTTAGAGGGTCCTTATTTTTGTTTTTAATTGTTTGATTGGGTTGATTGGGTTCTTTTTGAGATTTGTTGGGATACTTTGATTTTTTTCTTTCAATTTTGTTTTTCTTTTATTTTAGAGATAGAGAGTGCACATGGGAGAGAGGGAGAGAGAGAGAGAGAGAGAGAGAGAGAGAGAGAGAGAGATAGAGAGAATGAGAATATCCCATGCAGGCTCCATGCTCTCCACGCTTAGTACAGAGCCCGATGTGGGGCTCAATCCCATGATCTTGGGATCATGACCTGAGCAGAAATCAAGAGTTGGATGCTTAACCAACTGATTCACCCAGGTGCCCCTGTTTTTAATTTTCATATAGTAATATTGACTCTTTGTGTATGTGTGTATATGCACTTGTGTAACCTTAGGTATTTGCAACCAGAACCACATAAGTTCCATATTCCCCAAAACTACTAGAGGGTCCTTAGTTTAATTTCCATTTCCTGCATTGTTGTAAAGGTTATCTTCTTTTAATATTTGGTTACCATTAGAATCTAAGTTCCATCCCCTTTGTACTTCCAGACAACCCTGTGTTGGTTATTTTAGGATTAGGGAAAAAATATATTAAAAAAAAAAAAAAAAAAAAAAAGAGGATGCCCTAAGGTGGTTTGAGAAAGGCTATTAGAGTTTGAAGGCTAATTCCAGGTATCCGCCATCTGTTCCTTAAGACTAACCTTGCCTCTTACAGAATGGTTTATTTTAATCAGAATATGAATCATTATTCGTTTAGCCTAGTGACACTCAAGCTGGAGGGATAGAAGGGTCTCATTCTTGGATCCTGGCCCAGGATGAACAGCTTCTAAGGACAAAAGATGAGAGACCATGATAACCATATTTCATTCTTTTAGAAGACAGTGTTAAGAAAAATAAATTGAGAACTGTTGGTTATATCGTTTATGGCAGTATTGGTGTCTCTAGAGGGCAGGGGCAGTAGATGACATGATAAATCAGGGTAGTGGGGAGAAGTGTCTCTTCTTATAGGCAAAGGTTGATCACTTAAATCTGGTTATGGCACCAGTTTTTTTTTCCCCTATACAATATCTGCCTTAATTGTAGGAAATAAGATTACTTAGTATTCTACAGGAGCTACAAAGAAAAACAATGAAAGAGTACGAGCCTGCCATGATTCTGCATTCTTACCCTACATCCGAATCACTAGGAAGACCTCCAGAGTTTCTGACTCAGTGTATCAGGATCAGAATTGACATTTATAATAAACTCCCAGGTGGTACTGATGCTGCTGGTTCTGGGACCATACTTTGAAAACCATAGTTCTATGCTATGGGCAGAATAGAAGAGGAAATGCTCTTGTTAGGGTGCCTGAGTGGCTCAGTCGGTTAAGCATGTGACCTTCAGCTTCGCCTCAGGTCATGATCTCACAGTTGATGAGTTTGAGCCCTACATCGGGCTCTGCATTGACAGTGCGGAGTCTGCTTGGGATTCTCTCTCTCTCTTTCTCTCTCTCTCTCTCTCTCTCAAAATAAATAAACATTGAAAAACTTTATAAAAAATATAGTGCTCTTTGTTATAAGGCATGTACATTTTGCCTCTGCAATTAATGCCTTCATCTATTCAACAAATTGCTAAGGGCACATTAACCAAGGAATCACTATGGTAATAGTTGTGGCAGATAAATTGATGAGGTAGACATGGATCCTATCCACAAAAGGCTTCCAGGTGAAAATAAGAAAGCGTGTAGAAGACAGTAATTTCCAACAGAAAGTCTAAGTGCTGTGACAAAAAGTGTAGATCTGTTGCTGTGGTGGGTGAAGGAGGGAGAGATTCCTGACAGGGGCCTAAAGGGTGTGGAGGTCCTGGTGACTAGCAGAGTCTTCATAGCTTTGCCCATAATTAAGTTTTCTTCTTGCCACATAAAAAATAATGGCTTTGCACATTTAAATGCTGTCATACAATTCTACATATAAGACAAATATCTAAGTATATTTGCCACCTACTGAGAGCTGGAGCTGTCTGGCATGGTTGGCTTCATAATATAACATGTGGTAATAGTTTTATTACATTGATTCTATTAACATTTTTGTTATAAGTACCTACGAGATTTCAAATTGAAATTAGTACTGAGAACCAGTAAAGCTACACACTTTCAGGAAAGGTGGTAGTGAACATATATTTGATAAAAATATGCGACAATTTTAGAAGGGTAGTGTCTTTCAGCGTAACTCATCAGATTGACATTACACAATTCAGAAGTTTTGGTTATATTCTGTAATCATTTGCTTAGAAATAGTGTTACTTTCTAAATTCAGTTTCTATGCTGGAAGCTCTCCAACCACAAAATAAAGCCACTCCTTTAAATACAGGAGTGACATAAGTAAAACATATTTGCTTATGTTGAACAAATTCTTATTTTGAGTGTTAAAGAGGAAACAAGAAAACATCATCAGGTGTCTATTTGGTGCAAAATCCAAAACCATATTGATGTTTAGAATATATTTAACATTCCCATCTTTAAAAAATCTACTTATCAACCATCAATACACATTCATCCCAATTGAGGAGCCTAACTAAAAAATAATTTCAAATACAGTTTTATATTTTTTAAATCTATAAGTGTATATTTCAAATACTTTTTTAAAGTTTATTTATTTGTTTTGAGAGAGAGAGTGTGTGTGTGCAAGCAGGGGAGGGGCAGAGAGAGAAGGAGAAAGAGAATCCCAAGCAGGCTCCTACTGGCAACACAGAGTCCCATGAGGAGCACAAACTCAGAAACATGAGATCAGCACCTAAGCCCAAACTAAGAGACACTTAATTGACTGGGTCACCCATGTGCCCCTATTTCAAATATTTTTGTATCTATAATTATATAGATTAATTATATAAATACACATATGAGTGTATATACTAAAAAGTTCACAAGGTGGACTTTTATATTATTCAAGATGAATATGCATATTCTTAGCCTCCTTTAATTGATCGTTTCTAGAAGTCTTAAATTTTGTTTAACTATTTATTTTTGAGAGAGAGCATGAGCAGGGGAGGGGCAGAGAGAGAGAGGGAGACACAGAATCTGAAGCAGGTTCCAGGCTCTGAGCTGTCAGCACAGAGCCTGACGCGGGGCTTGAACCCTCAAACCAAGAGATCATGACCTGAACTGTAGTCAGATATTTAACTGACTGAGCCACTCAGGTGCCCCATAGAAGTCTTCAATATCATAAGGTAGAACTCAGGTTTACAGTACTTAGTGTGGGGAAAAATCCACATATGCAAACTCTTTACAGTAAAGAACACTTCCATTTTCTTAAACCAGATGTCAAGAATTCTTGAAGTACTCATTTAATGATCCTGAAACTCTACTATCAAATAGCACTGAACTGCAATAGGAAAGTAATAGGCCTATACTTTTATTTATTGATGTGGTGTGAAGATGTGGAGAGAAACATTTTAAACAGAAAAATAACTTGAGCCATAGTGAATAATAGATGTAAGTTCATACTTCAGGGAGCCTTCTCTTTACCATTCTTTCTGTTAATGAATCTCACAGTGAGTAGATGTGTTTGACCATATGAAGTTGGAAGTGTGATAGATTTTTTTTTTTCTAACTGTGATTACATGAGCCTTGTGTCTTTGGTGGAAATAGCATTTAGAAAGGACTTCTATGTTAAGAATATCGCTACTCTTCACCTAATTTTGTTACATAGGTTTTTACCGTTACACAGTAAATGCAATTTTAACCCGATTTCTTTCCATGTAACTTTATTGGCATGTCAAAATCAATACATGTTGCTACTCCAAGGCAAGAAGTTCCACAAGGAGAGTCAGGTTTTATACCAAGCCTGTGGCTCCTGTTATTTTTTGAAACCTCTCAAAAAGCTAGATTAGTAAACTGTCGGGGTATTTTGAATTTAAAAAGTAAAAACAAATATACAGCGCTTTTCCCATTGATTCAAATTAATGATAAGAGGTGAACATATTTGACTCCGTTCTAATACACACATAGGTATAAACTTATCCATTCAAATTCCATGTGTTAGAAGTTTATATAGACTACACTTTTGAAATGTGTTCAATTAATGAGTTTTCCTTCATCTTACTTCAGCTTAATGATCTGTAATCACATTTAATTGCCCATTTATTTTATTATTATTTTTATTTTATGTGTTTCAATCACTTACAGGCATTATTATTTCTGATGCTCAAATTATCCCTGGTTTGACCAGGGGAGCCTCTTCAAGGTGACTCCTATGCCCTCCTGTTGGCATCCTTGCAAGGTATCCCAGGGCTTTTTGTTTGTTTCTTTTTAAAATAAAATAATATATATTGTTGTTTCTTTCCAGCTGTTACTCCTAATATTGATCCCATAATATTCCTTCACTTCAAAAAAATATATATATAAATCATTCAATTTATTTAAACTAAACCAAAGAAACAAACAAACAAACAAACAAAACAGTTCACCCATTCTTCCATCCCCCATCCCTCTGCCTCTGGTAACCACCAGTCTTTTCTTTGTATCTATAAGATTGTATTTTATTTTAGATTCTACATATAAGAGAAATCATATGGTATTTATAGACACCACATGGTGTCTGTCTATATATATATATATATATATACATATATATATATATATATGTATATATATATATATATATATTACATTTTCTTTAACCATGGACCCATAGATGGATACTTAGGTTGCTACCATATCTTGCCTCCTGCAAATAATGCTGCTGTGAACATGAGGCTGCACATATCTTTTATTTTATATTATTTTATTTTAATTTAAAAAAAAATTTTTTTTTTCAACGTTTATTTATTTTTGGGACAGAGAGAGACAGAGCATGAACGGGGGAGGGGCAGAGAGAGAGGGAGACACAGAATCGGAAACAGGCTCCAGGCTCTGAGCCATCAGCCCAGAGCCCGACGCGGGGCTCGAACTCCCGGACCGCGAGATCGTGACCTGGCTGAAGTCGGACGCTTAACCGACTGCGCCACCCAGGCGCCCCTGCACATATCTTTTAGAGTTAGTGTTTTTGTTTTCTTTAGATAAATAGAAGTAGAATAGCTGGATCATATGGTAGTTCTGTTTTTAACTTTTGAGGAACATTTCATACTGTTTTCCATAGTGACTACACCAGATTACATTCTTATCAACAGTGTACAACTGTATACTTTTCTCTATATCCTTGTCAACACTTGTTATGTCTTGTCTTTTACATAATAGCCATTCTAACAGGTGTGAGATATCTTATTGTGGTTTTGTTTTGCATTACCCTGATAATTAATGATGTTGAGTATCTTTTGTGGGTCTGTCTGCCATCTGTATGTCTTTTTCGAAAAATGTCTCCTCAGATCAGCCCATTTTGTAATTCTATTATTTGCTTTTTGCTACTTAGTTGTAGAAATTCTTTGTCTATTTTGGATATTAGCCTTCATCAGATACTGGATTTGCAAATATTTTCTCCCATTCAGTGGGTTACTTTCTTACTTTGCTGATGGTTTCTTTGCTGTGGAAAGCTTTTTAGTTTGATGTAGTCCCATTTGTTTATTTTTGATTTTGTTCCTTTTGCTTTTGGCATTAGACTTAAAAAAATCATCACTAAGTCCTGTGCTGAGGAACTTACCACCTATGTTTTCTTCTAGGTGCTGTTTGTTTTTATTTTTTATTTATTTATTTATTTATTTATTTATTGAGAGAGAGAGAGAGAGAGAGAGAGAGAGAGGGAGGGAGGGAGAGAAGGTGGAGGAGGGGCAGAGGGTGAGGGCAAGAGTTGGAAGCAGGCTCCACGCTCAGCACAGAGCCCCAAATCAAGAGTTGGACACTTAACCCACTGAGCCACCTAGGTGCCCCTTGTTTTTGTTTTTTCAGTCCATTCATTCACTCTGTGTATTTGATTAGAGATTTTAGTCCATTTACATTTAAATTAATTATTCATAGATATGTGATTATTGACATTTTGGTAATTGTTTTCTAGCTGTTTTTGTATTCCTCGTCTCTTCCTTTGTGGTTTGCTTATATTCCTTTTTTTGAAATCTTTTGTATATTTACTATGGGATTTTTGCTTTGTGGTCACCATGAAGTTTGCATAAAACAACATATCTGTATCAGTTTATTTTCTGTTGATAATAACTTCAGTTTGCGTTCTAAAGCTTGACATTTTTACTTTCCTCCCCACATTGTGCATTTTTGATATTATATTTTACTTGTTTTTACCTTGTGTATCCCTTAACCGATTTTGTAATTATAAACATTTCTACTACTTTTGTCTTTTAATCTTCATTCTAGTTTTATAAGGGATTAACCCACTACCCTTATTTTATATTTACCTTCCCAATGAGATTTATTCTCCCATACTTGCTTTTGTTATTAATTAGTGCCCTTTTTTTTAACTTTATTTTATATGAGCTTATTCTTAGTGAATTATAAAAGTTACTGATTGTAGCACTTGAAACCATGCAACTGGAGGTAATAAATTTGGTAATATAAGTAATAATAATATAAGTAATAAGTAATAGTATAATATATAAGTATAATAATAAGTAATAATATAAGTAATAAGTAAATAACAAATATTCATAATCTCACTTTATAAAAATAATGTTAAAATAATACCACAGGACTTATAAACTTATCATTTATAAATTAGCAAACAGTTATCTCGACATAGGGTGAAGTTGAGACCAATGGATATAAGAAAAAGAGGCAGGGGGAGATGGGAGTTTGCCAAAGGTAATCATGCTATCCTGTAGTTTTCTAAAGGGAAGGTGATGTTTTATTGGCTTCTTCTCTAGCTGATATCAGGGAAGAGATACAGTTAACTATTATATCTGAAAGACAGTATAATCAGAAAAAAGTGACCATCCATGGTCACCTCTAACCTATATAGCACCTGTACAAATTTCATTAAAATGGTTCATCACATTCCATTTTTAAAGTATACTAGATTAATAGAAAACTTGAGGTTCAGTAAGGCCTCGGTGGATCATGAGACAGTTACCATCAAAAAGAAAGTTTACTACAACATTCCACACAAAAGGGGGGTCCATAGTTGGTAGCATAGTGACTGGGCCAGAGTCTTTATTGTGGAAGGAACTGGTTGGCTAGTTTGAATGATTTGGCAGGCTCTGTGGCATAGGGGCTGTCCCTAGTTTTCTGGCCCTTGGCCCTGGGGTGATTATGCCTAGAGTACAAAAGCCTTATAAAGGAGGTGGTTGCAGGTGTGGACTCTGAATTGGTTGGTTTTGTTTTAAAAAGTGTGCTCCAAGGAGGAAGGACCCTTATCAGAAGAAGGTTGGCCAGTGGGAGGGAGGCAAATGAGGAAGGCAAGAAGTCAAAGCAGGCTGTCTGAGGTATATTGTTAGGCTATCCACAGCAAGATGTATGTAGTAGATGTATGCAGAGCAGATGCTAAAGTATAAGTTTGCAAAAGCTAGAAATATGGTTAATAGATGGATTAGAAAGATATATATCTTGTGCTAGTTACTCTGGTTTGCTCCCCAGACTCCTTCTCCACCATCCTCTGCTCTTCCTGTGGGCCCTGAGAGGCTGACCTTAATGTATTGCATCACTCCTGTCTTCCCTTCTGGACTTGCAGTTGTGCTTAGCACCTGCCAGCGATTGGGGGGGTAGGAAGTATAGGTCTGGATATTTTTTTATTCTTGCCCCCTTCTCACATTGTTCTACCTCTAATTCTAGACTCTGTTAGGCAGCACTTCTGCCACTGCTTCAGCTTTGCCCCATCTCTGGTAACATTCATCTTGTCCCTTCACAAGCAGGGGTTATGAATTACCATTGTTTCTACCCCCTGCGTGCTTCCCCATCTCTTGTAGATTTTCCACATACTTCTTTGAATGGTCCCTTCAGTAAATGATCTTTAATTAAACTATGAATATACCATTTTTTCCCCTGCTGATACTCTAAACTGCTGCTCCACACTTTTCCTAGTTAGGTATGGCCCTGCCAGTCCCAGCTTGGTGAAAAAAGGTGCCCTTTGTACTAATAAAAGGATATCTATTTCCTTTGTCTGGCCCCACACCTGGCTGTGGGGTTTTATCAATAAAGACAGACTACATGTTAGCTCCCACTAACCTTCCTGCTTTGTTCTTCTCAAACTAGACAAGACAATGGAAAACCTATGCTGCACTTACTATGGAAGAATAGCAAATAGAGGAGAGAGAGAAATGGAAAAGTCCCTGCCTGTCACACAAAATGTTTGCATACATGCTTCTTTTTCTTTTTCTTTTCTTATTTTTTTATTAAATATAATTTATTGTCAAATTGGTTTCCATACAACACCCAGTGCCTATCCCAACAGGTGCCCTCCTCAATGCCCATCATCCACTTTCCACTCTCCCCCCCACCCCCCACCAACCCTCAGTTTGTTCTCAGTATTTAAAAGTCTTTTATGGTTTGCCTCCCTCCTTCTCTATAACTTTTTTTTTCTCCTTTGCCTCCCCCTTGGTCTTCTGTTAAGTTTCTCAGGATCCACATATGAGTGAAAACGTATGATATCTGTCTTTCTCTGCTTGACTTATTTCACTTAGCATAATACCCTCCAGTTCCATCTATGTTGCTGCAAATGGCCAGATTTCATTCTTTCTCATTTATATGCTTCTTTTTCTAATATATTTATACATTAAGAATGTGGCTCTACTTATAATTTTAGGTGACTATATTCATTTAGATACATAATACTGTGGTTCTTAAGCATTAAAATATGAAAGCTATAGATCTTATGTTTATGGTCTTCTGTAACAAAATATCAATGTGCATTTTATATTAGCTCATTTAATTTCTTTTTAAAAAAATTTTTTAACATATTTGTTTATTTTTGAGAGACAGAGATAGAGCACAAGCAGGGGAGGGGCAGAGAGAGAGGGAGACACAGAATCTGAAGCAGGCTGCAGGCTCTGAGCTGTCAGCACAGAGCCTGACGCAGCGCTCAAACTCACAAACTGTGAGATCATGACCTGAGCCGAAGTCTGATGCTTAACCGACTGAGCCACCCAGGCGCCCCTAACTTCTTTTATATATATGTATATAAATACATATATATATACACATATATGTATAAATACACATATATAAATACATACACACACACACACACACACACACACACACACACACACACACACACACACATATATATGTACATACACACACACACACACATACATATCATGGACTTATGTATGAAGTTTATTTCTATATGGAAATACACAAGTTACGTTGAACTTGTTTTTAATGGAAATTCACAGATACATGGATGAGGCTCAACTTTAGTGCCCTGAACTAATATGTTACAAATTAGAGCTTTCGTGAGGTTTTGAGAGTAATTTCTACAGAAAAATTAGAGCGTTTCTGGTAAGGTGGGCATGAAGGAAGAGTGAGGAGTGAAGATAAGGGATAGAGGATCTTAGATAGCATAAGACCATTATGGTGGTACCTAGGAAATAGAAGACTGGAGAAACAGACCTACTGGGGCTGGAAAAGCTTTCCAGCACAGTAGTTGATAGGTGACTGAGATTTATTGCTTATCAATGTACATTTTCATTTCTGTAGTATATTCCTACTCCTAACATTAACAGGAGTTGTAACCAAGCTTTGCATTTCATCAGTCCTCATCTCTAATTACATTTTCTATCTTGATGACCTTAGCAGTAACATGGTTTTAAATATCATCCATATTCCAACAACTCTAAAATTTCTACCTCTAGTCCAGTCCTCTCTCTTGAGTTTCAGACTTGCGTATCCAACTGCCTACTGTACACGTTTGCTTAACTGTCTAACAGACATCTGAAATTCATCATGTCTTTCCCACTCTCAGACCTGCTCAGCTCATAGCCTTCACTATCTCAGCCAAATACATCACCATTCATCCAGTTGCTCAAGGCCAAAACCTTAGGGTTGCATTTTGTGCTTCTATCTTTTACCATATCAAATTGATCATGAAACCTTGATGCTTCTACCTTTAAAAAATATACATAACCTAGTCACTCATCACTAACTCTATTGATACCACTCTGATATATCACCATTTAACAAGAGATGAAATTAGTGAGTCATTAGGTATGCATGTATTCACCATTACATGACATCAAACTGTTTTCTGATTTTACATTTCTCCCCTCCTCCAGCAATGTAATGTTCCCATTGCTCCATATTTTCACCAACGGCCTTTTACATTTTAGCCTGGTGGATGTGTAATGGTGTCTCACTGTGGTTTTATTTTTTTTAATTTTTTTTTTTTACATTTATTTAGTTTTGAGAGACAGAGAGAGCACAAGTGAGGAGGGGCAGAGAGAGAAGGATAAAGAGTCCGAAGCATGCTCCAGGCTCTGAGCTGTCAGCACAGAGCCCGGCGCGGGGCTTGAACTCACAAACTGTGAGATCATGACCTGAGCCAAAGTTGGATGCTTAACCAACTGAGCCACCCAGGCGCCCCTCACTGTAGTTTTAATTTGTATTCCGTGATCACTGAGGTCGAGCATTGTTTTCCTCTATTTATTTGCCATTTGTTTTGTCTTTTCGTCAAGTTCCTATAATTGTGTCACTTGTTGAGACTAATGAAATAAAAATGAATATTTTTTTGTGTGTGTGTGTGTGTGTGTGTGTTTACACAAAATTTAAAACTGTAACAAAAAACAGGCTGTGTAGATTTCCATTCTTGCAGACTTTGGATTTATAATATAAGTTAATATTAATTTATATATTCCATGTATACTCCATATGTTTTCAGGCAGCATTTGAAAAATTGGAGAGTAATTTTAATTTTATAGCTTCTCTATTCAATCACAAAGTCACTTTTCTTTACCTTTTTATATCAGAAAACATATCTGCAGAGCAGCTTGCTTCCGTCTGTCAATCCCCCATCAAATTGTGGTTTAGAAACAATGACAAGCCGGTGGCATCTGTCAAATTATTTGGAAACTATAATTTAAGGGATGATATCTCTGGGTGAGGTAGATGACTAAGCTCTCAGAACCTCATCACCATTAATTCAAAGTAAAACATACAACATTTCATGGACCCATTTTTAATAACTATTTTTGTTAATAAATCTATTAATTAGATCTAACTTCATTAAGGTTTTAATCAACATAAAGTTTCTTTAGAACCAGAGAATCCAGTGTGTTTGATTTCAGTACTCTCAGTAAAAATGCTTAACATTTTTTTTGCCAGTGTTAATGTTTCTTTTTTTTTTATATTCTTTTTAATCTCTGCTGGCTTATTCACATGGAAATATTGGGTTACATAGATATTTTGCTTCTTTAAGAGGTTCAAGCACAAGTTTCTAATCAATAGGCAAATAAAGAGGGAATTTTATATACTCTACATTGAAAAATAGGTTTTAGTTATTTTCTTTCTGAGAATTATGAGGTAATTTCCTAAAATAGTCCAAAGAATTTGCTTTTATATTTCATAGTTAGGATTTACATAGTGATCGTTATTCTTCTAAACCTGTGGAGAACTTCCAAGTCATATTCATGTGAGAGAATGAATATCTGACATAAATCTACAGAGAAGCTGTGGATTTAAGTTATGGTTGTCAGGTTGTTGATGAATCGTTTATTTACTGTAAGCACAGGGAAATGCCACTGCTACTCTCTATTTATAACCTGTATATGTTTCTGCATGCATTTAGAAGATCCTTGGTGAAGCTTTCAAACATCTGGTTTCACTAAGATAGTTAACTCTGATCAGATACAGTAATGTTATATGTTTATGTAATACTTTATGTTAAAAAATTATACAAGTACTCTTCTATTGGTCAAAAAATGTTAACTAAAATATAAACATTTATTCACATGCATAAAATTAATGGGTATCAGTGGCATTTTCTATTTGGTATCTTGTTAATGATATGACATGTCATAATGTACGAGGCAATCCGAGAGCATCTGGAAGACAACCCAGCTCTGGAGAAACTGTTGCTTCATATCCAGAGGAAGGTGGGCTTTGTGTTCACCAAAAAGGACATCACTGAGATCAGGGACATGCTGTTGGCCAATAAGGTTCAAGCTGCCAGTGCCGTAGCTGCATGTGAAGTCATTGTGCCAGCCCAGAATACTGGTCCAAGGCCTAAGAAGACCTCCTTCTTTCAGGCTTTAGGTATAACCACTAAAATCTCCAAGGGCACTATTGAAATTCTGAGTGATACACAGCAATGAAGACTAGAGACAAAGTGGGAGCCAGTGAAGCCACAGTCTTGAACGTAGTCCCCTTCTCGTTTGGGCTGACCACCCAGCAGGTGTTTGACGGTGGCAGCATCTGCAACCTTGAAATGCTGGGCAACACAGAGGAAACTGCATTCTTGCTTCCTGGAAGGTGTCCATAATGTTGCCAGCGTCTGTTTGCAGATTGGTTACCCAGCTGTTCCATCATCATGTATACAGGCAGGTCCTGGATTTGTCTATGTAGACTGATTACATCTTCCCACTTGCTGAAAATGTCAAGAGGCCTTCCTGGCAGATCAGTCTGCATTCGTGGTAGCTGCCCCATAACCACTCCCACCCCCCCTACTCCTCCTGCCTGCAGCCCCAGCCAAGGCTGAAGCAAAGAAGAGTCCAAGGAGTCAGAGGAGAATATGGGATTTGGTCTCCTTGATTAATCACCAAAAAGCAACCAATTCAACCAGCCAACTGTATTTGTCAAACAAGGAAATAAAGGTTTACTTCTCTATAATAATAATGAGATATATATATATATATATATAACATCTATTTAGAGGTAGATGTGTGGAAGTCGATTCATAACACATACCTGGTAAACTCCCTGGAATTGGGAAATAAGAGACCCAACTCTATTATCTCTTGTCTGAGTGACTTAATATAAGATTTTTTTAATTTCTCTGACTTCAATATTGTTTATAAACCTGGGCTTATGATGATAAACAATCATTTAGAGAACTAAGAAAGTACTACATCTACAAAAAAACCAAAACAAAACAAAAACAAAAAACAAAAACAACAAACTTTGTAAACTGAAATATTTCTTTTTGTAAAGTACTGGGCAGTGCCATGTTTATTATTTTTTTAATAAAGTTGGTATTTTATATGAAATTTACTATAGAATCTTTTAAAACATCAAATAAAAAGCTATTAATGACATAATAGTAACATGTAGTTCATCTTTTGAATGAAAACTAGTAGGTTGTATTTTAGATTTTGTTAAATGTACTATTTCTTGACCTCACTCTATAACATACTGCCATATACCTGCGTCTTGGTTTTATCCAAGTATATACCTCTTTGGTTATTTAAGCTTGTTGCAGTCTTAACTCTGTTAAGTAGATTTATTAATCTGGCCTTACTTGTATATTAAAGAATACTTTTATTATAAGTTTTACTTAGTAATAGATGAATATAGATGAATTAAACATACATTATGATAAATATTTAAGAAATCCAATACCACAAAAAATATTTTGACATTTTCTCTGTGGTTATAGCCACTAAAGGATTTGTCTTACTTGCTGATGATGACTTATAATATATAAATAATTTAATTTGAATTTTAGAGTTGTCCATATGATCAAAGAAATTGCAAACTAAATCAATTTTATTTGTATGCAGCATCTGGATTAATAGTTCTGATACTTGGTTGAGTTATTGGCCATTTATGAGAATTGACGTAAGATATTTTCTCTACAGAACAGTATGCAAACTCTCAGACACTGGATATTTTGCATCAGGTTTCAGAAGATTCCCGGATCCCTGTTGATATCCATTGATCCATGCAACCCATGTTAGGGTGTTTTGCTTAAGTAATTATTATTTTTCTTTTTTTTTTTTTAATTGAGGTATAATCTAACATGAAGTATTAGTTTGAGGTGCACAACATACCAATCTGATATTTATATATATTGCAAAATGACCATCACAATAAGTTTCATCAACATCCTTCAGCATACATAGTTACAATTTTTTAATGAGTTTTTAAAAATAAGATCGTAAGGGGCGCCTGGGTGGCTCAGTCGGTTGAGCGTCCGACTTCGGCTCAGGTCATGATCTCACGGTCCGTGAGTTCGAGCCCCGCATTGGGCTCTGTGCTGACAGCTCAGAGCCTTGAACCTGTTTCAGATTCTGAGTCTCCCTCTCTCTCTGACCCTCCCCCGTTCATGCTCTGTCTCTCTCTGTCTCAAAAATAAATAAACGTTAAAAAAAAAAAAAAAGATCGTAAAAGTTCTCACTGCAGGAGCAAAAATTATTAAGGAGTTAATTTTTATTTTAAAAAACAAATACTTAAACATTTAGATACAATTTATAACACACAAAAATGAAAAAGAAACTTTCCTATAGTCCCACCTAGAGGTGTTCACTTTTCTCTTGTCATTAACCATGCCATCAAATATTCTTGCACAGCTTCACCTGTAACTGGTATTACATCATTGAACTGAAACATCATAGTTTTTAAACCAGTCTTCTTGCTGTTAAATATTTTGCATGCTTATTTGTTTGATATTATAACCCAACTACAGTGAACTTAACTCCTAGCTAGTGAAAAAATTTCCAGAAGTAGAATTGTAGAATAAAAGGATACAAACTTTTTTTTAAGGTTTTAGATTAAATTTCCCTCTGGAGATGTTTTACCAACTTTATTTTTTTTTTATATGAAATTTATTGTCAAATTGGTTTCCATACAACACCCAGTGCTCATCCCAACAGGTGCCCTCCCCAGTGCCCATCACCCACTTTCCCCTCCCTCCCATGCCCCATCAACCCTCAGTTTATTCTCAGTTTTTAAGAGTCTCTTATGCTTTGGCTCTCTCCCTCTCTAACTTGTTTTTTTCCTTCCCTTCCCCCATGGTCTTCTGTTAAGTTTCTCAGGATCCACATGAGTGAAAACATATGGTATCTGTCTTTCTCTGTATGACTTATTTCACTTAGCATAACACTCTCCAGTTCCATCCACATTGCTACAAAAGGCCATATTTCATTCTTTCTCATTGCCACATAGTACTCCATTGTGTATATAAACCACAATTTCTTTACCTATTCATCAGTTAATTATTACCAGGAGTTGGTATCCTAGGCCCCACTTCCCTGAATCCTTGTCCCTCCTAGATATTACTACTTAAATAAAAGTCTTTGCAGATTTTGAATGTGAAGCCTAATAAACTAAATTTATTGTCAATTTCATGATTACTAATGGACTTAAAAAATTAAGCTAAACTGCCTATGATTTATACAGTAGCAAAAGCATCTATGACAACTAGGGTCTAGTCACCACAAATGTGGCAAGAGAGTTGAAGCCTTGGAACAGATAAGAAGACAGCTTTTCCACTAGTGATACTTGGAGCTTGGAAGAGGAGGGATCAATAAAGTAATTAAACACACAGGTGTTAGCTAGACTTTGAATCTCAGTTTTCAGGCATACTAGCTATAAAATCATAGACGAATTATGTAATTGCTCTGAAACTTTGTTTACTCCTGTGGAAAGTAGAGGTGACATTATTGCCTATTTCATAGAAATATTTGTGAAAGTTAAATATTGCAAAATCAGGATCTTAGTATGGTGTTTGGTATATACTAAGAGCTCAGTATAAGTTCACTATTCTTCTTTATTGGTATTGGCCACCATTTTTATCACAGCATGTTGCAAACCAAAAAATAATTTGGGCAATGCAGATTTATTTCATTATCATACAATCATTTTGGGTATTTTACCTTCAAAAAGATTTTCTGTTGTGCTTAGTGTTTTGAATATATTCTGAAGTCATTTTTTAATGAAGCCGATGAATAGCAAATCATATTTTAATGTATTAAAATTGGATGCAAAAATGAACAATGGAACATATGGAAGTGGGAAACTAAGGTGCGAACACAGGGCATGTTTTTGACTCCTCAGCATATTTGCCTTAGAGCAATCACTATGCCTCCTACATGTTTTTCAGTTGTTTTTAAAAGTAAGTAAGATTTTGAGAAGGGTACTTTTAACAAAGCATCTTTGAATTTGAACATCTTTTTTTCTCTTAGATGTAATACACCCATTTTCAAGGAGTCAACATGCATGGGAATTTTAATCATCGTAAAACGTGCACATAATCTAAAGCAATCGTCTCTCACTTCCGCCTCTTGCTCCAGAGGCAGTTACTGGAAACTGTTCTTGCTTTTCTTTGTCTTAGTGATTGCATTCATGAATCTTCATTACTTATACTCCTAATGCTTACAATATTCTTTGATTCCCACAGATAGATGAAATTTAGCTTATTTGTATACCTGCTCCAATCATTGCTATTCTTTCCATATATTCTAATGTTTTTAAAAATTTTTTTCCTTCATCTTTACTTATTTTTGAGACAGAGAGAGACAGAGGGAGAGTGGGGAAGGGACAGACAGATAGGGAGACACAGAATCCAAAGCAGGTTCAGGCTCTCAGCTGTCAGCACAGAGCCCAATGAAGGGCTCGAACTCAAAACTGTGAGATCATGACCTGAGCCAAAGTCTGCTGCTTAACCAACTGAGCCACCCAGGTGCCCCATCTCCCCATATACTCTAATGTTTTAAGTGGGATTAAATAATCTCTTGTATCTTGTTCCATGAACAGCAGACATAAACTTTTGACTCTTTACCACAAGGTACAGATTTTTGTGGTAGAGCGTTGTTTGTCTTTCCTGTTTTTTACTTGTGGACCAAAATATAGCATAGCATTTTACATACTCAAAATCATCTTCTCTTCCATTTACCTACCTCATCTGATCATTTTCAAATTTTTTTTTCAACGTTTTTTATTTATTTTTGGGACAGAGAGAGACAGAGCATGAACGGGGGAGGGGCAGAGAGAGAGGGAGACACAGAATCGGAAACAGGCTCCAGGCTCCGAGCCATCAGCCCAGAGCCTGACGCGGGGCTCGAACTCACAGACCGCGAGATCGTGACCTGGCTGAAGTCGGACGCTTAACCGACTGCGCCGCCCAGGCGCCCCTTCATCTGATCATTTTCAACCCACCATTCTAATCTCACTTTCTCAGCTGGAGATGCCCTCTCAAAGATACACTGATTCACTCATGCTGAAAGTTATGCTGCAGTTATTACCAGTCCTGAACAAATTTATTATGTGTGATACTATATCAGTTGCTAAATAGAGCCTTTTATAAACCTTAACTCCTCCACAATGCTATTTTCTCATGCCTTCTTGCATACTCCACAGTGCCTAATACCATTCTGGACACTCAGTAAACATCCTACAAAGTTGTTTAAATGTAATTAAAAGTCATTACACTTACACATGTCAGTTCTGATTAGGGTGAATCTTTTGTGTTAAAGTGAATCTTTCACAGAAAATGTTCCTGTAAACAGGTAGTTTGATCTTGAAGAAGGATGAAAACATAGATGGCAAATTATTATACAAGGTTATTGGGGGGCAACTTTTCATCTTCACTGACAGAGAGTATATGATAAGAATAAAGTTTAGTTTTAAGAAGAATATTAAAAATGCTTTTATTGCATTTGAAGGTTATAAAGAACAATAGCAAAAATGTATAAGCTTCTGTTCTAAATTTTTTAAAAAACAAGATAGGTTCTCATTTTTCTCCCAAAAAGCCATCTGTGTTGGGGGGGGGGAAGTACTCCTTGTGTTCTAGGAGATAACTTATTATCTTAGTATCTTATAACTTATTATCATCTCATTATCATATAACTTATTATAGTAAAATAATATTGAGTATTGTAATAGCACTGAATGGTGACAGATGGTAGCTACAGTTGTGGTGAGCACAGCATAATGTGTAGAGTTATCAAATCACAGCGTGGTACTCCAGAAACTAATGTAACATTGTCAACTCTACTTTCGTTAAAGAAAATCAAATTCTAAATTTAAAATGGATATATTTTATAAAATATTATTAAAAGTATTCAGAAATCGTGCTCGCTTCGGCAGCACATATACTAAAAGTATTCAGAAATACTATTATTTATAAATAGAGAAAACAGTAAAATATTTCTTATCATATACTGATTTGTATATTGTCTATTGTCCTCTAATTGGTTTTTGCCTTTCCAGGGGTTTCTGCTACTATTTTCAGTTTATCACTTATAAAATCCCTATGAAATTTAGAAATCAGAAAGGAAAAGAAGACACTTTTCCTTTTTAATTAAAAAAAAATCTTTTTAATGTTTATTTATTTTTGACAGAGAGAGAGAGAGCGAGCGAGAGCGAGCAAGCATGAGCGGGGGAGGGGCAGAGAGAGAGAGGGAGACACAGAATCCGAAACAGGCTCCAGGCTCTGCGCTGTCAGCACAGAGCCCAACGCGGGGCTGGAACCCACAGACCGCGAGATCATGACCTGAGCCGAAGTCGGATGCTCAACCGACTGAGCCACCCAGAAGCCCCAAGACACTTTTTCAAAATTTGTTTTCTCAAAAAATACAATGTTAAAAGAAATGCCATTAAAAAAAATCTCACATCCATGAGAAATAAAGCATTTAAGGAAATATGTATGGATTTAAAACCAGTGGTTTATCTATAATGGGATACTACTTGGCAGTGAGAAAGAATGAAAACTTGCCATTTGCAACAATGTGGATGGAACTGGAATTATGCTAAGTGAAATAAGTCAGTCAGAGAAAAACCAGTATGTTTTCTCTCATATGTGGAATTTGAGAAACTTAACAGCAGACCATGGGGGAGGGAAGGGGAAAAACAGTTTCAAACAGAGAGGTTGATGGAGGTGGAGGGAAAGGGAAGATGGATGATGGGCACTGAGGGGGGCACTTGTTGGGATGAGCACTGGGTGTTGTATGTAAGTAATGAATCGCGGGAATCTACCCACGAAACCAAGAGCACACTGTATACACTGTGTGTTAGCTAACTTGACAATAAATTATATTTAGAAAAAAATAAATAGAAAATAAAAACATCATTTGGAACAATGAAATCCCTAGGATTTCATAGGACTTTAATGGCTGGTACCTACAAATACTAGAATAAATAAAAAATTACCCCAAGCATCCTATTCAAGCAAACCTACATTTATCACTTAATAATCAATAATGTTGCTATAAATCAATATGAAGAAGATGAAATTTAATAAGGTTTAATATGTCCAGCAATATATGACCACAGATATTTTTAGATAGCAGGGCTGCTGACAGTGCTTCCTGCCACCATGGGAATGTTCTGGTCTTCAGTGTATGATGAGGCGGTCACCAGCCACATGCAGCTGTTAAGCATTTGACAGGTGGCTAGTGTAACTGAACAAGTGAATTTTAATTTCGTTTATGTAACCACAAGTGGCTAGTGGCTAATGTTTGGACAATGCAGTCTTAGAGAAAAGGAGAACTTGGATACAATATCAGTTTCCTGGCAGGAAACACCTTGTACAATCAACAGGATTTAGCTAAAGAGAAAAACAGTGACAACATATTGTGCTTTTGTGGCATTGTAAAGGTAAAGTACATGAGAAAATAGTTCAAAGAGTGGTAAGGAATAATTGGGAATTGTTGTAAATCTCTTATACAACAACATAAAGAATAGTATAAAGGATAGTTTTCAACAAATGGTGCTGGGACAATTAGATGTCCGTAAGCAGTTAAATTAACCTTGATATATACCTCACACCTTAATTAAAATGAACTCAAAATGGATCATATTCCTATGTATATAATGTAAAACTATAAACTTTCCATAAGAAACCATAGGAAAAAATCATTTTTTTCCTTTTGCTAGGCAAAGAGTTATTGGATGTGATACAAAAAGTGTACTCTAAAAGAGAAATAAAAAGATAAGTTAAACTTTATAAAAATGGAATATTTTTGTATTTCAAAAAGCTTAACTGAAAAGACTCCAGAAAAGACCTGCATACCAAAGTAGGTACGGGAGTGAAGGAAATAAAAAAGCAAAGGTAAAGCCCAGAGAGTAGCAACAGCGGAATGCCATTTTACCCAGAGTTGATGGGGCCAGAGAATCAAATGATGTTACCATAACCCAGGACGAGCTAAAACCCTGGGAGAGAAGCTGTCCGAGAGAAGCTGCATTTGATGAGAAAAGTAGCCATTGGCAAGACTACAGTGAGGCAGGAGGTACCCCAAGAAATAAATGACCTACCCCTAACATTTGCTCTCAGCTATCCTGCTTTTACTTCCCAGGTAGAATCTAGAGGGCGGGGGGAGCCTGCATATTATTGTCCACAGAGATTATTTTCTCAGCATACAATAGGGGAGAGAGAGCAGCTGGACTGGGGACAATGCTCTTCAGAAGCTACTCTTTACAAGTCAGCTTCTATTTTTGTTTTTTGATTGACTTCAAAAAATGCATTCCTGATGTCAAAGAAATTCAAAGTCCCATAGCCACCATATCTTTTCAGAGTTAAGTCAATTCAATCATAATCTTACCTGTATCTTAGATTGTATTGAAGGCCTGGGTGTTTAGCTTTTTTCCAGAGGTTTTGTTTCTAACCTTGATTAATGGCCAAAACTCCCTCTGGAGAAAGCTTGGGAAGATTTGCGGTGTATACTTATTGCCATGTTGCAGTTTTTCAAAATAACCAAACCTCCTTTCTAGGTTAATATGTTGCAGGTATGTAAACTGATTTAGGTCCAAGGTTAAGGGGCGTAAAACCCCAATAGTGACTAGGTTCAAATTTATCCCCACTACGCATAGGAACTTTATTTGATATTTTATCCAGAATCCTTGGTGAATACTCCCATGCTGATAGTATTGGCTTAGTCCAGTGTCACAATTCTTCTGTCTTCCTTAGGTTATTTCCCGACACCCCCCTTTGGCTCTTGCCAAGTGAAGTTATCAAAGATCTTGCAATTCCTTCAGGCTATACAGTTTCTCCTTTTAGAAAGAACTATGCACTTTTGCTTCTGATTAGTACTCAAGTGTAATTCTCATTATTAGACTGGAGGCAATTAGGGATGATGGTGATGTTGGATCTTGAGAATAATCACATACCGTTTTGAGGCAGCTGCCCAAAGTGAAGTCACTGAAACGCTTTGCAAGGAAGACTGGTTCTGTGACCTGAAGTTGAGGAGCTGCGTCCATTGCCAAGAACATTTCAGGAGTATCTAAATCTCTGTTATTGTGGCTCTACCCTTTCCCAAAAAGTTTTCTTCCCTTACCATAACTGATTTGGCGAGTTGTCCATTTCATTGACATTGCAATTCTGCCTCTCCTATAGTTAGACCTTGGGTTTAATCCTTAGTCTTGTCTGCCCTGTGCCACTAGAAATAAGGGAGTTTTTAAGTTTTTAAGAACATTTTCTGCATATCCACCCATGACATGAATTGTCACGAGTTCAGTGTTTTGAACATATATTTATCTTTGTGTAAACTCTCCAGAATAGTCAGAAGCAGTCATCACATCCCATAATCTTTGCAATCACCAATTTTTCTTGCCATAGCAACTAAGTGCCAAAGACAATTAATTACTCAATGATTTTTGCTCAATTAGTAATTCATTTCATGCCATTCTAGTAAAGAAAAATGAAAATTGGGATGTCACTCTCGCAGGTTATCAGTCTGCTCACATATATGAGAGCAAACCAGTCACAGAATCCTGCTCATCATACCAATTATTGTATCAGGGTAGTGGCAGAAAACAACATATTCATAATGGTTTTACTAAAAATAATTTTAAAAAGGCAGAGCTAAGTGAACCAAAAGAGTTGGTGAGGCAGGCAGCCCATGGGTAATTATAGTGGGAACAGCAGAGGAAACAGTGAATCTGGAGAGACCTAGAAAAATTGAAGTACCACTCAACAGGTGTTATAGCTAACGAGAAAATCAGCAACTGTTAGAAACGTAATGAAACAGAGTGGGGATTGGGAGAATAAATACCATGACCTCAATTTCCTCAACCCTCAAGATCCTTGCTGCACCTTGTACTTACCAAAGCCAGCCAAAGCCAGAGGATATAGCCGTCCCATTGATGCACTCTATACTGTGTTTTGGGATACAGAGCAGAGTAGGGAAGGGCAGAGAATGGAAGAGAGAGAGGCCAACAGGAAATAATGAGCACAAACATTTTTAAAGAATCTCCGACAATTTTTGAAAGACCAATGTTAACTTCTCTTGTGACTACGGATTTTAAAGTAAAACCTCAAGGAACTAACTTAGTAAATGAATTTTGCAGTATAACTTAGATGCCACTGGCACCCTGTCCTTTTATATGAAAAGTATTATGACTTAAAAACCACCATATCATTCTGTGATGAGTCCATTATTACTTTGGTAAGCAAAATATTTGCATTTGGTATGTATTACTATGGTAAGCAAAAGTAACTATAAATGCAGATGGTTCAGTTTACCAGGAAGTTACATCAACTACACAATTGTATGTAAATAATAATAAACACAAGTACAATAATTATTTTTTGAATTTATCTTTATTAGTGTGTACGTAATGGGATCTAATTTTGATTTAATTTACGTTGCCAAATGATTATATTGAACATTTTTTCATACACTTATTTATCAATTATATATCATTGATGAAACATTCATGAAAATAATTTGCCAACCTTATATTGGGTTGTCTTCTTCTTATTGAGTGATAACAATTCTTTTTTCATATTTGCAATGTATATCTATGCTAAATAGATAAAGGCTTAGGTATAAATATAGATATGTAAACATAGCTATAAATATGTATAATAAAAATGAAAAAAATATATGAAATTATATATATGTAATGAGAAGGTAAGCCATGGGGTGGGAGAAAAAACATATAATATTTTATTATATATTGTTTATATATTTTGTTATATAACTTACATATGTATGTAATATATAATATTTTCTCCCATCCCATGGCTTACATTTTTTTTTCTTTTTCTTATTTTTTGTTTTTATTTGAGAGAGAGAATGCACATGTACATATGTGTGCTGGGGGAGGGTCAGAGAGAGAAAGACAATCTTAAGCAGGCTCCATACTCAGTGTGAAGCCCTGACATGGGGCTCGATCCCACAAACCTGGGGTAATGACCTGAGCCAAATTCAAGAGTTGGATGCTTAACCAACTGAACCACCCAGGTGCTTCTTCATTTTTTTTTTTTTTAAATAATGTCTTTCTAACACAGTAGTTTTGATTTGAATGAAATTTATCAATTTTTTTTTCTTTATATTCATGGCTTTCTTTTAGCTAAAAGTATTTGCTTAACCCAGAGTTGCCAAGATTTTCTACTGTTCCTTTTAGAGATTGTTTTAGCCCTTATATTTTGGTCTTTGTTCTAATTTGAGTGAAATTTTGTCTATGGTGTTAGGTAAGGATCAATAGCCTGGCATGTTCTAGAAAAATCAACTTACCACAGATGTACACTTGAAAATTCCCTGTGTGTTCCCACTGAACACTGAAAGTGAAAAACACTGAAAGTTCCCACACTTTGGATTACTTGGATTTATATTAAATCTTGAAATCTGGTAATCCAAATTCCTCAACTTTGTTCTTAATCAAATTTGAATCAAAGTGTGGATTCTGTACATTTGCGTATGAGCGTTATAATTAGCTTGTCAGTTTTTATACAAAGCCTACTGGGATTTTGATTGTAATTGCATTGGATCTATAAATTTAGAAAGAACTGACATAACAATATTGATACTCTAAAAAACATAATAGATTTATCAATTTACTTAAGTCTTTATTTTCTCTCAGAAATGTTTTACAGTTTTCAATGTACAAATCTTACATATACTTTATCCCTAAATAGTTTGAGGTGATGATACTGTAAATGATCTTTTTGAAAATTACATTTAATTATTGTTTGTGGTCAGTGTATACAAATACAATTGATTTTTTGTATATGGACTTTCAATTCTATAATTTGTCTTAACTCAGTTAATTAAGCAATTAGTTCTATTTGCTTTTTGTGAGATTCCTAAGTCTTGTCTACTTACCTGATCATGTTTTCTGGAAACAAAATATTGACTAGAAATTATGAGAGTGATCATTCTTGTATTTTTTTCTGATCATAGGAAGGAAAGTATTTAGGTTGTTTGTTTATCATTAAGTGCAGTGTAGACTAGGTTTTTCTTTTAAAGTATTTTTTAATTTTAAGTTTATAATTGAATATAAGTTTTAAAATATTTTTATTTACTCTGGTTTTTGTAAAATTATTTATTTCCTTTTCAAGTTTTTATTTAAATTCCAGATAGTTAACATACGGTGTAATATTAAATTTCACTTGTAGTATTTAGTGATTCATCATCACTTACACCACTTGCATACAACAACACCTGGTGCTCATCACAAGTGTACTCATTAATCCAATCCTCATCACCTGTTTAACCCATCTGCCCACCCACCTCCAGTCATCAGTTTGTTGTCTATAGTTTTGTTTCTTGGCTTGCTTCTCTTCCCCCCCCCCCCCCCCCCGTTAGCTAGAAATTTTAAATAAATATTCTTTATCAAGTTGAGGGAGTGTTTTCCTTTTTCTTCTTAGTTTGCTAAAATTGTATTGTCTTCTAGTGTTGAGATTTATGAAATGCTTTTTCTCTGTTCATTGAGTCACTTATTTTTTTTCTTTTAGTTTTACTACAGAGCAATACATTATTTTTTTATATTTAAACTAACATGCTTACATAGGATAAGCCTTATTTTGTCATGATGTATTTTCCTTTTCTATTCATCTTATTAAAATTATGTTAAATGTTTTGGCAATTATGTTTATAAGAGATATTGGTCTATAATTTTTTCCCTTTGGAATGTCTGATAGAGGAGTAGTTTTGTTCTCAAAAATTAGTTGGGAAAATGTACACTTCTTTAATATTTTCTGAAAGAATGTGTGTCATACTAGTATTTAATTCTAAGTCAACTATAAAACTTAGTGATGACATCTGGACACAGAATTTTCTTTGTTGGAACATTTTAAATTATGAATTCAATTTCTTTAGTAGGAATAAGGTTATTAAGATTTTCTATTTCCTTTTATGTCAGTTTTATTAATTTGTATCTGTGAAGGAATTTAAATATTGTATCTGATTTGTCATTTTTAATGACATAAAATTGTTCATAGTAATTTTAATTATCTTTTGTAATGTCTGTTGATTATCTAGTGATGACTCCACTTTCATCCTTGTTATTGGTAAATTAGAGCCTTTCTTCGTCTCTTGATCAGCCTACCTAGGAATGTATCAATTTTATTTACCTTTTCAAAGGATAAGCTTTTAGTTTCATTGATTTTTCTCTATTTTTTTTTTTTTTTTTTTTGCTAATTTACCAACATTTTCTATTTCGTTATTATTTCTCTTTATTTCCTTTTCATTTGATGTGATCTCATTTTTATCACTTCCTAGATTGGAAAGTTATAACATTACTTTTAAACCTTTTTCCTTCTCTAGTAGAAATCTTTAAAGCTATAAAGAATTTCTCCTTAAGCACTGATATAAGTGCATCCTACAATTTCTGATGTACTATATTTTCATTTTCATTCATTTCTCAATGTTTTTAAATTGCCCTTGAGATTTCTCCCTTGCCTCATGGGTACTATTCAAATATATTGATTGATTTCTAATTATTTGGGAATTTTCTATTTATTTTTTATGTTTATCTATTTTGAGAGAGAAGGTGAGAGAGAGTGGGGTAGGGGCAGAGAGAGAGGGGGAGAGAGAGAATCCCAAACAGGCTCCATGCTGTCAGTGCAGAGCCCAGTATGGGGTTCGATCCCACAAACTGTGAGATCATGACCTGAGCCGAAATCAACAGACGCTTAACTGACTGAGCCACCCAGGTGCTCTGAGATTTCCTTGTTTTTGATTACTAATTTTATTCCATTGTAATCAGAAAACAGATATTTGATTATTTTACCTCTTTTAAATTTATTGAGTATTTTTCATTACCCAGGGTATATCTTTGTGAAGATTCTATGTGCACTTGGGAAGAATTTCTGTTCTGCAGTCTTGTGTGGAGTTGGTTGAGTGTTGTTTTTGAATATGTTTATTTCCACCTTAACTGTCAGTTAAAGAAAGAGGAGTGTTGAAATCACAGACTATAATTACAAATTTGTCTACTTCCTCTTGTTTGAATGACATATATCTTTACTTTTTCATTTAACCTGTGCATGTCTTTACATTTAAAATGTGTTCTTGGGGCGCCTGGGTGGCGCAGTCGGTTAAGCGTCCGACTTCAACCAGGTCACGATCTCACGGTCCGTGAGTTCGAGCCCCGCGTCGGGCTCTGGTCTGATGGCTCAGAGCCTGGAGCCTGTTTCCGATTCTGTGTCTCCCTCTCTCTCTGCCCCTCGCCCGTTCATGCTCTGTCTCTCTCTGTCCCAAAAATAAATAAACGTTGAAAAAAAAAATTTTTTTAAATGTGTTCTTTTGTAGACTGCATATAACTTGCTTTTGCATTATTAATATAGTCTGACAATTTCTGCCTTTTATTCGGAGTGTATAGACAATTGTATTTAATATAAGTAGCAATAGTTTGGAATTGCAATCTATCATCCTGTTGTGTATTTTATTATTCCATCATTTTACCCATATTTTTATTATTTTTTTTCTTCTTTTCCCTTGTCTTATTTTGGAATGAGTATTTTCAGAATTCAGTTTTATTCCATCTTTGGCTCAAAACTACATAACTTTAAAAAAAAATACTACATAACTTTATTTTATTTTTATAGTGATTTCCAGCATTTAAATATTTATATTGTCATAACATTTACATGTATACCCTAAATCATACTGTTTTACATTTATAAGACCCTTATATTGATAGTCTCATTTATTCTTTCTTCCATCCTTTGTCTTATTATTGCATACCTTTATGTATATATATAAATTATATAGTATATATATTTTTATATATAATTTATATATAAATTTATATATATAAATTTATATATTATATAAATATATATTTATATATTATATAAATATATATTTATATAATATATAAATATATATAAATTTATATATATTATATTTATTATATATATTTTTATAAAATATGAATATATATATTTATATATAAATTTATATATATACGTTATAAATTCTAAAATGTTTGCTTTTAACAATTGACGTTTAAATACAAGTTTAAATGAGACAAAACATGTCTTTTATAGTTACTGACATATTTACTATTTCTGGAATTCATCATGCCTTTGTGTGGGTACAGATTTCCATCTGGTGACACTTTCCTTTGGCCTAAAGAACTTTCTTTGACATTTCTTGTAATGCAGAATTGTTACCATAGATTTTCTAAGTTATTATTTGTGCAAAAATTGTCTTATATTCATTTTGGAAGCATATTTTCTTTGGTATTTAATTTGGCCTTGACAGTTTTTTTTTTTTCCTCCCAGATGGACTAAAGAGAATTTGGCATAATCCTTATTTTTCTTCTCTCATATTAGCAGGTCTTTTTCTCTTCAGCATTATTTAAGATTTTCTTTTAAAGGGTTTCAGAAATCTGAATTTGGTGTGTCTGGGTCTGATTTTCTTTATATGTCCTCAGTTTGTGGTTTCATAAGTTTCTTGAATTTGTGAATATAATTCTCATAAACTTTGGACAAATTTTGACCATTTGTTTTTTGCAATATAATGTCTGCTCCCTCCTCTTCTCTTCCCTTCTGGCCTTCCAGTTGCATGAGTGTTCAGCTGCTTGGTTTTCTCCCATATTTCACTCCTTCTTGGTCTATTAGTTTTCAGTCTTTCCCTCTACCCCCTTTGCTACAGTTTGGATAATTTTTTTGTTGTTATGTCTTCAGGTTTATTTATGTTTTACTATAATGTCTACTTTGATTTTAAATCTATTAGTGAATTTTCCTTTCAGATATTGTATTTTTTATATTTAGAAGTTCCATTTTTTTTTTTATTCAAATTTCTTTTCTCCTACCTTTATGGTTTCCTTTCAGCCAATTTAATTCTGACTCTGAATAATATTTTGCTGTTTCTTTATATGTCTAGTCATGGTTTAGTTAATATCAGATATTCTGAATATTCCATTCTGGAGAATCTGGATTTTGCTATCTTCCTTTAAAAAGTACAAAAAGTTGTTTTGGCAAAGAGTTAATTTACTTGAGTTTACTTTGTTCCTCTAGAGTCTGGTGTTTAAGCTCTATTTAGTAGAATTTACTTTAAGGTATAATTGGACATTATCCATTAGCTGAATATCCCATGATTCCATTAGCTCTGTCATCTCTCACTTGCTAGATCTTGAACCCTGTGTAAATTCTGGGATTTGTTTGGTTTATAGCTCTGAGGTAGTTCTTTTTTCCTTCCTTCATCTTGTGGGGTTTCATCTCACAAACATACAGTTAGACTTACGGGGACCTTTATACAGATTTCTAGAACTCTTTCTCTACAGGTACTTTCTTCCTGATTCTTTGCTTCAAAAATTCTAGTTATCTCAATTTCCCTACACTTCAATCTCTGTATTATTCAGTAAGATAAACAACCATTTTTATGTTTTTGTTCTTCTGTGTACCAGAGTTCAGAAATTGCATCTAGGGAGAAAATGAGAAAATTATAGAAATCATCTCGTTGTTTCCCCCCTTTTCAGGAATCATGTGTCTCTGCTGCCTGGATGTCCAATGACTAGAAACATTTGTATAAGGATTTTTTCCAGTTTAATATTTCTTCACAGTTCTTTATATTTATACAGTGGGAAAGAAAGCCTCAGAGCAATGGAGGAAGAAATCTCCCTACTTTTACTGTTTCCTTCCTGGTACTGTCTACCTTCTTTCTTATGCCATGAGGATTTTATGATTTCCATTCTCTGTCTAGGTATTTATAATTTAACTTTTCTTGAGTGCTGAGAATGTTTCATGATCTATGTGCTTTACACATATCATATAATCTAACCACATGCTTTTTAACTCTGTATGTATTAGCCTCAAATAAAGTTTTTAAATGTTTTACTTTTTTTAATGTTTATTTGAGAGAGAGAGAGAGAAAGAGAGAACAAGCATGTGACCACATGTGTGGGAGCAGGGGAGAGGTAGAGAGAGAGAGGGAGACAGAGGATCCGAAGTAGACTCCGCACTGATAGCAGAGAGCCCGATGCGGGTATGAACTCAAAAACCATGAGATCATGACTTGAGCTGAAGTCTGACACTTAACCAACTGTGCCACCCAGGTGCCCCTATTAGATGTTTTTCTAGTATTCTTCTCATATAAACTTTTACCTAACAGCAGGTGGTTGTCTTTATTTAAAAGCAAATTAAGGGATAAAATATATATTAGCTACTTTTAAAAATTAACCTCTTCTTTAATAGAAAAGATAGATTATTGGACAGTATGATTGTGTATGCTTTCAACTGTGTTCTTAAGCAGAAATTTTATGTGGTAATTTTAATAGGGCCTAAATTGCCATCACTGTCTTTCTTACTTATTTGCTAATTGTAGCTATTTTTGGATGAATTTTGTGTAATTGCAGCCTCTTCTACAACAAATGAAAAATCATCAGTTAATTTTAAATTATAAACACAGATCTATGTTTTTATTACTTTATTATGCTGGTGCTATTCTCTCTATAATAGTAAACATTTTGGTAGATAGTTGTTCTTCTATGAAGGAAGAGATATCAAATTGAAAATTATGAAAAATGTTTATAATGAAATCATAGTTCAGATTGCATTTTCTTTTTGAGCCAACTATCAATATTTGCCAATTGTGTGGTCTGGTAATAAGTACCTCTTAATATTCTATTCAAGTGCTCTTTCTTCTTCAGTGTAACCTCTGAAGGAACTAAAATTAAGTATTCTATCCAAATAAGACATTGTATAAACAAATACTCTAGCCCAAATAATACAGTTTCATCTTTTAAAGTATTTTAGACAATGTTGTTCAGTTTCTGTGTGTTTGTGTGTGCGCCTGTCTGTATGTCTGTCTCGCTTTCCTTATAAATTTATGTTCACTGAATGTTTTATTTAATTTACCTGCCAATTCCTGCAGAGCTCTTAGGGTAGTAGATTAAGTTTGTTTTATAAAATTTAGGTACTACTTACTATTATTTGGCATCCCTGGTGACTGCCATCTGTGAACATTTTCAGGAAATAATCTCTTGCCGAACACTTATCTTTTCGTTTCAATGATTTAAAATCCTGCATAAAAGCAGTTTAGAACCTCTGCATTTCAATTATTCTTTCAACAAGTTATATATATATATATATATATATATATATATATAATTTATTGTCAAATTGGCTAACATATGGTGTGTACAGTGTGCTTTTGGTTTTGGGGGTAGATCCTCGTGGTTCATCGCTTACATACAACACCCAGTGCTCGCCTCACAACAACAGCAACGTGGATGGAACTGGAAGGTATAATACTGAGTTAAATAAGTCAGTCTTTCAACCAGTTTAAAGTTAATTTTCTGGACTCTGACCTACTAGTACTCCACCGATTCCACATTCTTCAAGAGATGTCCAAAAAGTATAGGAGCTTGTGATAGATGTACTCATTTTGCCCACTAATATGGAAGCAAAAACATTATTAGAGTGCATTGAACTGGGTGTCTATTAATGAAGTTTTAAGAGCAATCATTGACTGTTTGACTTTGTGGAATGGCTGCAAGGACAGCATAATAGAGTACCATGAGGAATCTGATGGGCACCTCACACAATCAATATTGTAGTTTTTGTGTATTCTATCAATCAGTCCTTTCTATTAACATGTTGTTTTAAAGGTGCTTGGTGTCAGGTGGAGTTAAATTTAGTCTTAAGTCAGTCATTGACTACGTATAGAAACTTGACCCAATCATAGCTTTTAGAGCCTTAGTTCCTTTGTCTTTTAAATAGAGATAATAATTCTGCCTAGAAAAATTATGATGAGAGCCAAATTGGGTAATATATATGTGTAGTGCCTGATACATTATTTGGCAGGTTGACATTGGTAGATGTCTCAACAAATAGTAATTGCTATTTCATCATCATTATTTTCTACACTATAACTCAAATTTGTAATAATGACACTGAGCTACTGCAACTCTCTGATCATGAGAAGTTACACTGTATAAAACTATAGTTTGGATGTAAAAGTGTATGCTATTAAAATTCTTGGTTTTTAAAAAGTGTTACTCATTTTAACATACATGTTTCTACTTATTCAACAGGTAGAAATACCTCTCTTTACATACAAGATACTGGGTTTTACTGTGTATTTAGATGCTTTTTTATTAGAGTTTGAAGGAATATACCCAAGTATTTTTTAGGAAATTTAATTTTTAGGAATTTAATCATTCCTATTCTTTTAAATATAAGTGCATTTTTTATGTTGGAAACATTTATTATATAATTTTAAACTTCAGATATGTGGTTAACTCTTACATAGTGCTTACTCCATTACAGTCCATGTGCCGAGTTTATAGGCATCATCTCATTTATTTAATTTAACATAGTATTCCTGTGTTAAGAATTAATGCTGTTTATAGAAA
The DNA here is from genome assembly GCF_028749965.1 of Puma concolor. NCBI lineage: Eukaryota > Metazoa > Chordata > Mammalia > Carnivora > Felidae > Puma > Puma concolor. The sequence continues at coordinate 64,886,427 of NC_141670.1, forward strand.
AGAAAATGAAAAAAAAAACTCAGAATCTTATTGGCTTAGGAAATTGAAAACTCTAGACAATTATTAATACTGTTAAAAATAAAGAAATTATTTGAATGATTATTATAGTGTCCTAAGCTGTTAGATTTTGGAGATCTAATCATGAATATAGATAGTATCCTATAGAAAATGATATACCTCTGATAAATCTTTTGATTTATTCTTCTCAGGAAGTAGTTACAATAATATTCTTAAATATTCAGTAACCCACTTTCAAATATTTTATAGTATTTCATACTTCATTTTACACACTTTAATCTTTTAAATAAATGTCTCTTCTCTTTGAAATTTTCTTATAGTAATAACTTTTTTTTTAAAGTTTACAAAGTCTTTAGTACTTCAAAGTTAACTATATTAGGAAACTGTCCCATTATTTTTGCCTCCTTTTGGAGCTTTTACATGCAGAGTTCATGTGTGTATGTGTGTTTAAGTCAATCACTTCAGTTATAAAGAGTGTGTGATTGACAAGCAATATAGTCAATAACTAGACAGGTAAATTCTTTATATTTGTCGCCACAAGCTGATGACTTAAATGTTCTGTGGTAAGATCTAACCTCTTATTTCCTGTGCTTTTCTCTTTAATTTTTTCTGCTACCCTGTATAGTAAGTCATCAACAGCAGCTGACTCTCTGCCTATTAATACCAAACCTTACTTTAATAAAGTAAATGGTATCATAATGTTAATATTTTTACACAAGGAATAATCTTACATACTAAGGATAAACAAAATCTGATGTCACAGAATCCCCACTTAAAAGATACTTCAGAAGGTATTGAATCCAGGTTTTGTTGTTGTTTTTATTTTATTTTATTTTATTTTATTTTTTTGACACACAACGTTGTATCAGTTTCAGGTATTCACCTTCTCTATACATTATGCTATACTCAACACAAGTTCAGTCTTTAAAAAAAAATTACATTTATTTGTGGATTGTCCCAATAAGTAGTTGTGCATCCCCTATTTGAACATTAATGTTTAAACTGAAAGAATAGAGTTTTTAAATTTAAAAAAATTGCTAGTTTTTATTTTCAGAGATCTAGTTGTCATAACTTTTTTTCTTGTAATGACTCAGATGGACCTCTAATTGACAAAATATATTCAAGAACACATGTTCCATTGTTTCGAAATAAACCTGGCTTGCAAATTAAATTTGACCATTTACCACTCCTCCCATCCTTTTTTCTAGCTCCTTCAAGCCCCTAGATTCACACATAAGGGAACACACAGAATGCAGACATTGGTATGTACTCTTCATTCTCAGGCTACTTTCTAAACTGCTTTTTTCTGCTCTTTGTTTTTACTACACCATCCTTGGTTTTCTCTTTCCATCCTTAGCTATTTCCCTTGGACTTGATGCCCATTGCTAGTATCTAGAGCCCTGGCTCTCATTGATGGTTATTCTCATTTACTAAAAACACATGCCATCTTAGAATCCAATAGTTACTCCTCTTCTCCTAAGGCTGTATCCTCAGAACCCTCTGCTTCACCTGGTCCTTTATCAGCACCCACATATTTTGTATCATGCCTCATAGGCTTTCTTTTTTTTGCCTCTCCTGTGGGTCATTTTCTAGTTGAGCCACACCTGCATGCCTACAGAAGCCTAGAATTTTATTGGAATATAATTTTCATTTTCCTGGCTCCCTGAGTATCATGTGTTTCTTGAGGCTCAGGTTTCAGCAAATAGCTTTGTAACTTTTGTACACCCATCATTTGTTTCCCACCAGAAAGTGTTTCTAGCCTGAAGAAAACTTCACCAGATTTGATGAGCATATTGCATGAGTTAAAAACAAGGATAGTTGAGTTTTTCTTTTTTGTTCTAATTCTTTTACTCAGCATTTGGAATGTAGAAACGTAAGTTATCCTTATGGAGATTACTTTCTTTTCTTTTTTTTTTTAAAAATTTTTTTTTCAACGTTTATTTATTTTTGGGACAGAGAGAGACAGAGCATGAACGGGGGAGGGGCAGAGAGAGAGGGAGACACAGAATCGGAAACAGGCTCCAGGCTCTGAGCCATCAGCCCAGAGCCTGACGCGGGGCTCGAACTCACGGACCGCGAGATCGTGACCTGGCTGAAGTCGGACGCTTAACCGACTGCGCCACCTAGGCGCCCCTTCTTTTTTTTTTTCTGGAAAGAAATCATACCTCTCTTAGCTACCTGACTATGGAGCAGGTAATGTTTAACCAAAACTGCTTTAATTCGTCAAAAAGTTTTAACTATAAACAGTGAAATGAGTTAAGGTTTCAGTTGTTCCTTATTTTCCATTAGTATTAATTTTATAATGGTAAATTTTTTTTTTAATTTTTTTTTTTCCAACGTTTATTTATTTTTGGGACAGAGAGAGACAGAGCATGAACGGGGGAGGGGCAGAGAGAGAGGGAGACACAGAATCGGAAACAGGCTCCAGGCTCTGAGCCATCAGCCCAGAGCCTGACGCGGGGCTCGAACTCACAGACCGCGAGATCGTGACCTGGCTGAAGTTGGACGCTTAACCGACTGCGCCACCCAGGCGCCCCTATAATGGTAAATTAAATGTTGATATAATATGTAATTCATATCAGAAAATAAATTAGAACATAACATTAATTTTAAAAATAACAGTATATGCAAAGGGAATATTTAGTGAATTTAGCACACTCCCCCCACCCCCCTGCCCTCCCGGGACCATTGTATTTAACTACTCTAAGTTAATGAATAACTCATTTCTTATTTTATTTAGTTATTTCTAAAAGTCTGCCAGAAACACGCATGCTGGTTTAAAGAATAGGATAAAAGCAATTTTCTTCTCAAAAGGATCAAGAGACAGTGTCCTATACTCATTGGTTTCTTAAAGTACATTGTTCAATTGGGATTATAGCCAGTTATTTTTTAGTAGCTCACTAAAAGTGTATTACTCACACACATTTAGGAGAGGGTTAATAGTAAAAATGGTTGAAGAACCTGTCTATAGGAATGAATGAATTCGTTTTCTAGGACTATTGTAACAAAGTACCCAAAACTGGATGGCTTAAATCACAGAAATTTATTGTCTCACTGTTCTGAGGCCAGAAGTCGAAGATCAAAGTCAGTAGTGCCCTGTTTCTTCTGAAAGCATTAAGGAAGCATCTGTGGCAGGCCCTAGCTTTTGGTAGTGCCTTGACTTGTGGTAGTATAACTTCAAATTTCACATAACAGTCTCCCTGTATGTACATCTGTCTCTGTTTTCAAACATCCCCCTGTTTTTTTTTTGGAGGACATCAGTTGTCCTGGATTGGGGCCCATATTTTTTTTTTAAATAATTTTTTTCTTCAACGTTTATTTATTTTTTGGGACAGAGAGAGACAGAGCATGAACGGGGGAGGGGCAGAGAGAGAGACACAGAATCGGAAACAGGCTCCAGGCTCTGAGCCATCAGCCCAGAGCCCGACGCGGGGCTCAAACTCCCGGACCGCGAAATCGTGACCTGGCTGAAGTCGGACGCTTAACCGACTGCGCCACCCAGGCGCCCCCGGATTGGGGCCCATATTAATGACCTCATGTTATATTGATGGCATCTTTAAAGACTTTTCTCCAAAAAAATAATAAGGTACTGAGGATTAGGACTCTAATATGTATTTTTGGGAAGACATAATTCAACCCATTATATAGGAAGTAGTACAGCTTATTGAAAAGAAGTTATATTAAATTCTTATGGGACTTCTTGTCCTATTTTAAAAAATCTTCAAGGAATATACTTGCTTGTTTAAACAAGAATAAGAATAAGCGGAGTGCCTGGGTGGCTCAGTAGGTTAAGCATCTGACTCTTGATTTCAGCTCAGGTCATGATCATGAGTTCAAGCTCCACATAAGGCTCTGTGCTGATTGTGCAGAGTCTGTTTGGGATTCTCTCTCCCTGTCTCTCTGCCCCTCTGCCCACTTGTTTTCTCTCTCTTTTTCTCTTTCTCAAAATAAACTTTAAAAATAGGAATAAGCAATTTTGTTCTCAAAAGATCAAGAGATAGTTTTGTATATTTGATGGTCTCATAAAATATATTGTTCAATTTGGACTATACCCATTTATATCTTAGATTCTATTATTTTGGACAAAAAAAACCCCAAATTTTTAAGCTGTAAAAACATGGAAATTAGTGGTCACATATTATTTAAGGTAGCCTATTTTCTATATTATAAAATCTTTAGTATATAAAACTGTTCAGTTAAGTGGGTAAATAAAATTTAATTTTAAAAGTTAGAAAATATATTGGATTAGTTTTGTCAAAATATCGTAATTTCCAAGTTCTATTTTTAAATTAAAAACAGTGTAATATTTTTTACATTTGCATGAGAAAAATTCTGAATGAAATAAGATAGATCTGTGTGGATGTGATAGGACCACTCTGAATTGAAGATATTCTTTATAGGGGAAATGTTGTGTTGGGGTTGGCTAAAAGTGTATGTATGTATATCTTTAAATAACTTATGAAAACCAATATTGTTGTAGTCAATTTCACCTTCATCCTCTCAGTGATATTAGATGATGTTTTGACTATGACCATACATGGCTATCTTAAAAATGAATCAGATTGCTCACGTCTGCTGATTATTTTAAAACTTTAGAGAGATGGCATATTTAGAGAGAAAATACAGCATATAATCTTATAGTAATAATTCTGTTATTACGAAAATCTGCCAGATATAAAAGCAGAATATATAGATTTACTTTCTGAATTTGACCCATCATTTCTTACATGACTTTCCAAAGTACTAATTTTATTGTCAAAAGAATCATTTGTCCTAAATATAACTTACTCTGAAAACATTAATAACTTTAGGTTAATGATACTTGACATTTTTTCATAAACAGTGGGTCATGAGAGAAAAAAGGAAAAAGCTAGATAGTCCTCAAATAATAATTACTCCTTGAATAATAAAAAAAAAATCAGATCTTTCAGAAGCTAAAAAAAAAAAAAAAAGCAACCTTTAGTAAAAGAGGTTTCCAAAGAGAAGGTACATGTAATTCCCAATTATACCTACACAAAGTATTTCTTTCAGAATAGCTAAGAGTGAGAAAACAAATGCATAATATACATAAATAAATGTATTTATTACATAGCTTGTTTTTACTTTTTAAAAATTTTTTTTTTGTTTTTTGAGAGAGAGCATAAATATGGGAGAGGCAGAGAGAGAAGGAGACAGGATCTGAAGCAGGATCCGTGCTGAGAGGCTGCGGGCACAGAGCCCGATGTGGGGCTCCAGCTCACACATAGGGAGACCATGACCTGAGCTGAAGTCGGAAGCTCAACCGACTGAGCCACCCAGGCGCCCCTTATTTTTATTTTAAAACATATCTAAGCTTTATATTCATCAGGTTGGTTCAGATCATACAAAAGGGCAAGGAGTCTCTGTGAATCAGGAAATTGTTCTGCATTAACTCAGCCATCAAAGAGTCTGCGCTTACATTAAAACATTCAGTCTACTGGGACTTAATTTGGTCATGTCTGAAATGGTAGGGTGTTTTCTGATTTTTCTTTTAAATATAAAATTCTATGATTCTGTTTTGTACTTAAACTCAATAGACTAGTAAGATAAATTTATTAATAGGGAATACAGATTATATTTGAGCAGATACATATAGTTTTATGTCTGGACTTAGATTTTAGGTAGGAATCCAAAGTAATGTCATTGGTTTTGTGTTTTTGTGTACATGCTTGTGTGCATGCATGTGTGCTTGTGTATATGTGTGTGTGTGTTTTCTTCATTAGGATTGTCAGAGCCAGTTCTCCTTTGCTTAATATCTTAAAACCATACAAGAAACGAAGAGACACTTAATAAATTTGCTCTTTAATTTTCTGATGCACTGTCAGAATTTTGATGCGAATGAGGAGAAACCACTATTTTTTTCTTTAAGTTGTTGAAAGGCTGAGAGGAGCTGTGCTGCCAGGCTCTGAGAAGCCTGGGGTTCATGAGACCCACCCCGGGAGACACTGACAGTAGAGTTCCAGAATATGGAAGGTGAGGGAGAGCACTGCTTTGTGTGAGAACACCATGTCCCCCACCCCCCATCCTTCCTAGGAGATAAGGGTTCCGAAGCAGGTGACTTGAATACCCTCTCCCGTGACTCAAAATTCCCCATACATGCCAATCCATCCTTCTGGAATGACTGCTTCGTATTTTCTGAAGATGTGTGAAGAAATCGATACTTATCCTAAGAGCATTATTTGTTCCTATTTGCTTTTTGTTCAGTCAGCTGTACTAGTATTTTGAAAGTCATAGAGAACATTAACAAAAATTAACTATATATTTACATATTTGGAGAGTAAGGCTGTTTAGCTTTATTTGCCAAAATAAGTCCATTTGTTTTTTGACAAAATCTTAATTTAATTTGTCTAGCCAATAAAGTAAAATACAGCATACAAATTTTTACTTTAATCCTAAATTGTGTCCACAAAGCTAATTAAGTATTAATGTATGCTTATCGTCCTTGGATATTTTTATTACTTCTAACATGTCAGTTTTTTTAGAGAATTGACAAAATTATTTTTTTCTTCCCCTCAACAAAATAGAAGTTAGTGAGGAGATTGTGTTTCTGATGAGACTCTTTTGTCATGAGCATAATATGAAAATACTGGCTAGTACAACTGACTATTTCAGTGTCTGCTTTAATTATCACACATTTTATGTGACTGTGAGGATTGTTATTGAGTCTCCAAAAGACTGAAATAAATTACTTGCCTCTACTGTAGACTGCTTTAACCTCAGAAAACAGATGTGTCCAAAATTAGGACGAATAGTTTCCAGAGAATAAAATCAAAGACCTTGAAAGTTCATCTGATCCATCATCCTATGTTCAGTAAAGGTTGATCGTCCAGTTGCTTCTGAAAAGTCTTCAGGGACAGAATTTTTCTGCATTAAGTGGATGTTCTTCTAATTATAAAAGATGCTTGTACATGCCAAATATAATCACAATTGGATTTCAACAATCAGAAAAAACCCAGGAAACCACATCAATTTAGAAATGTGTCATTACATTGCATATTTTTTATAAACCCAGAACCAGAAATTTTAATTATTTTTGTTTTTATTTTTTCTTTTGTTATTCCCATTGATCTTGTTGTGCTTGGTTGATATTTTCCCTAACTCTACATAACTCTACATAAGTATATGCTTTATCAGTTCCCCAGTAAAAATAGCTTTTTAACCTAAGCTTTTCCTCCCTCTCTTCTATGAAATACAAACTATGCCATGATATCTTGCTCATATAGTCTTCCTTTAACGACAGTGGCCATCAGGTGCACTGTACAATGGCAGGTTGAAAACCCATTTGATCAATAGGGATGTGTTATGAAATATCCTTCCCCCAACACAGAATGCCTTGTTTCCATTTTCAGAATTCATTTAAGGTTCTTATCTTTATTACTTATATGACCTCTGTTAGTGCATTTATAACTCAGATATTGGTTTGCATAGACCTGTGCTTTCCTCCAGCCCTTGGCCTGATTTTTTTCCCCTTTCCCTTCCCAAGTTTCAATCAATGACACATTCTAATGACCATACATACATGGCTTAAACCAATTGATAACCTTAAACAAATTTTCTTTGTTATTTAAATTAGTGTCCTGAACTTTCACATTCTAGTCTCACATTCATCTCTATGATCAAGTGACTAAATACCTTATTTCTGCTAAGCCCTAACCTGTTCCTCAACTGTTCCTTAAGATGAACTATTTAGACCTATGATGATTTTTTTGGTGTTCAAATCTTCTTTGAAGGTTTATATATTTATATATTATGTGTGTATATATATATATGATGTATATATATATATATGATGTATATATATATGATGTATATATATATGTTATATATATGATATATGTGTGTGTGTGGGTATATACACACATATATATATATGTGTGTGTATGTATATATATGTATATTTTTTTTAATTTTAGAGAGAGAGAGAGCTCATGAGTAGGGTTGATGGGCAGAGGGAGGGAGGGAGAGGGAGAGCGAGAGAGAGAGAGAGAGAGAGAGAGAGAGAGAGAGAGAGAATCTTCAGCAGGATCCACCCTCAGTGTGGAGCCCCATGTGAGGCTCGATCCCATGACCCTGGGATCATGACCTGAGCTAAAATCAAGAGTCAGACACTCAAACTACTGAGCCACCGAGGTGCCCTGATACTTACATTTAATGTTTTATATTATGTTTCAAATATTGATTGTATTGTGCCATGTATTTTTCAAAGTGACTTACCTGTGTGAGTCATATCTCCTTAGTGACACAGCAAACTCCTTGAGTATCGAAATTTTCCTATATAATTGTATATATAACTTCCTGTTCCTTAATTCCTAGCATGGTTCAGAAAACAGATTATGCTCAACAAATGTTGAATTATTAGTCTGTCCAGTTTATATATCAGCAGATACTTACATGGTTCCTTGTCTGCCTAATACTGTGTTTCTTTTCTTGCTTAATTATAATAAAAATAAATCCTTTAGAGGCTCTTTTTTTTAAGCTGACAAAGATTGAAGTAGGTCTTACAGTGGAGAATCAGATGCATATTTTGTTCGGTTTTCCTTTTAAACTAGGGAAAACTTAAGTCATTGAAAACAAGGAGAAGCACCAAATTAGAATCTCTTAGGTAAAGCTGTAGTCCTAGCATTAGAATTACTAACTGCAAATGCCAAATTTAGTAGCAAGAGGCAGTAATTGAGGTGCTGTTCCTAGAGCCAGAGGGTTGAGAGCCACAGGGTAGAAGCAAAACAAATGTAATTGGGGCATGTGTATGAAATATTGTCCAGGTGGAGCGTGAATGTTCCAAAATGGTTTCAACACTAATTAGAGTCAATAGTTTCCACAAAAATCAAGTTTGGAAATCTGGATCATGTATTGAGATTGTGTACATAGACACAAATTAGCTGAATGATTCCAGAATCCACAGCTCTTCTCTGGTAGCGTGGCCAGTGCCTGGTAGTGTTCTGTTGAATGCAGTGCTTCCTATTTGTTCCGTAGGGTTTAATTACCGCACAAGATGGACTGTGCTCCCATAGGAGAAATGCATTCCACTACAGTTTTTTTTGTTGTTGTTGTTTGTTTTTTGTTTTTTGTTTTTTTAGCTTTGGATCGTTACGTGATGAGTCATCCCAGAGAAACTCCATGCTTCTAGTTGGCAGAACACTTTGGGAACTGCTTTAAAGAAAGGTGTTAAATAAATCCAATCCAATATAACATCCAGTTTAGCTGATGTTATGTTCCAGTGTTCTAAGGCTGTGGAGTGACACAGAGTGGTAAAAGCCTTTTATTCCCCAATATTGTTTGAAAATTTTGAACGTTCCATTTATGGCAGTACCTAATACAGTACCAGCTAAATGTTTATTAAATATCCTGGTTATTAATTTTTCCTGTTATTTCTGAAGCATTTACTTGAAAAAGAAACATAGTGAAATCTTCCCTTGTTTAGTGTATAAAATGCTCTAGGAAGTAAATATCCTTTTCCTGAAATTTGATTTACATTCCAAATTTTAAGATAAAGCTAATTGAAATAACTCAACCACATAAATCAAATTAACTTGAAATTCAAATCTGATTTTTTAAAAATCTCAGAGCAAACAAAGGATAACCTCATATGCATAATGAGGTAAAGGATTAAGACAGACATTTAGTTAATTCAAGCTAAAAATCTCCTTTCCTGTAACTTCAATGAATATTTTAAGCAAAAGTACTAGAGTCTAAATTATCTGGAAAGCTGCCTTAGCTTTTCATGGAATTTCTTCATGGACGTAAACCCTGACAATATTACTTTTCTAAAAAGATTCATAATTTACATTTTAGTATTTGTCACACACCATTAAGTTTAGAGACTCCTATTTCCATCCTTCCATTAATTAAAATAGTCCTTCTAGACAGAGGGATTAATGGTTATTTTTAAAGTAAGGAAATACCCACCTCATAATTATAGGTCGCAAATGTGATCCTTAAGCCATAGCAATTTTTAAGCATTATCAATTTAACTTCAGACATGGCAATTTTGGAGGAGTTTAGCTTTTAGTCCCTTCATTAAAGCTTCTGTATTTAGCAAATATTCTCTGCAAACTAAGAGCGATGATGAGCAAAGGCCAGGGTTACGGCTACCTAACTCTCTTGTCTTTCGCTATTTTAAAGTAGAGATTTGTCACAAGGCAAACTTTAATTAGCTTATTGTTCTTAGGCTATTTTATTGCTATAGTGCACTGGTTCTTAAACTTGGTTTGTATCAGAATCATTGGTGATATTTTTAAGAATTGTCCACCTCAGATTCCCACTATTGCCCTACTGAACCCAACTGAATCTGTGGTAAAGTGAGTCTCAGGTATCTATGTTTTACAGAGTCTCCCAGATGAGCCTGATGGATAGTAGAGGTGAGGACAACTGCCAGCTCATGAGAGGGTGGCCAGTCAAAAAGAACTCACAGACCGAACTTGAAAGTACATTGGAGTATTTATTTCAGAAAATATTCAAATTAAAGTTTTTTACCAATATTTACAGTGATTATTGTTGGCTTAGTTTCCAGTGAGAGTAATTACCCTTTTTACTCTTATCCCTATTCTGAACTTATATTTAATTTTTATTTTAGAGACAGCATGAATATGAGCGGGGGAAGAGAGGCAAGGGAGGAGGAGAGAGAGAGGGAGGGAGGGAAAGAGAGAGGGGGAGGGAAGAGAGAGAGAGAGAGGGAGAGAATCCTAGGCAGGCTGCATGCTCAGCTCAGATCTTGACACAGGGCTCGATCCCATGGCCCTGGGGTCATGACCTGAGCTGAAGTCAAGAGTCAGACACTCAACTGACTGAGCCACCCTAGTGCCCCTCTATTATGAGTTGAAAGAAATACAAATATCACATCAAAATGACATTATTGTTGTGGAATACAAAACTAGTTAGAGATGAATCGTAGCTAGAAACTACTTTGAAGATCTCCTAGGTGATTGAGGAAAATTAGCAGTGTCCAAGGATACGTAAAAACAACCGATTTTCTGAATTTTGCTTCTTTTGGGGCAAAGAAACCCAAAAGACACTGAGAGATCTAATCTCTTCACAATGTCTGGAAAATATGAAGTGCATGTATCTAAGAGGAGAAAAGAAAATTCTGGCTTTTTAAAGAAAGAATAATGAATACCCTAACAAAGAGGAAATGATCATAGGGAAAGTGATTTTTAAAAGTTAGTGTATTTTGTGAATTCACTCTACTGAGAGATTGTATTTTTTTCAGAAATTTTGATGAACCATTTATTTTTTCCAAATTGTATTCACTGTTAAGAGGATAGTCACACCCTTAGCAGAGTCTGTTTCCTTTCTGGCAAAGCAAGAAGAGGCTACTACTGATTCTAACAAATACATTTCAGGGAGCACAGGAGCTGCAGTAAGGCTGAAATGGGCAGTGTTGCTCTGTGTCTCAGAATGATGATGCCTTCTCACTCCTGTTGCTGATGTCTTACTAACGAAGGTGCAGGGAATGGTTAACTCTCTTTTACAACCGGCCAAAGAAAGACATTTACACTTGCTCCCAGTCTCTGTCTCTGTCTTTTTCTCTCCCTTCTTACTTTTAAGCACCTTGTTCAATGATCTTCACTTCAAGGCAGATCCCTTGACCTAAGTAGATTACTGAGGATGCATGAAGGACACAGCCAGCTCGCCGTGCTTTTCAAGGAAGAGATTTGGCTCCAAATAGGACACTAAGCTTTTCAGCCTTCTGCTTATTTACCTAGTCAGCAGGATGCAATGTCTCTGGGTGCTTAGTGGACTCCTGGGGAATCAGAGGAGAAACAAAAGCAGAAGTGGCAGCCGCTGCAAATGTGGGAGTCTATGCCATTAAAGGAAGCAGTTGCTAATAAGGGCCTGTGAGACCTAGGTTTCCTTGGTTTCCATGACAGTTATTAGGTACCATAGAAATTGAATTGTCTCCCACAATGCTCTTAGGGGAGAGGGGGTGCTCCAGTGACAAAGCAGTGCAGTTATGACTTGCAGTAAATCGTCCTTTTGAGAATGCAACACTCCCTGGATTATTTGCTCTTGAATTTCTTCTAAACTCCCTTTCAGTGTGTTTGACATTTTGGCCAGAGACCCTGGCTTCTGCTGCACAGTGTCTCAAACACTATTTTTCCCCCTTTTTGTTTAGAACTGAGCTTGGCAAAGCAAGGATATGAACAATTGTGCAGGTGGGCTACTCAGGGCGAGTGAAGAGATAAGGCATCCAATCAGGGACTGGAGTCCTGCAGCCCTGCCAGTATGCCCCTCCACCAGATTTCCGTAATCCCAGCACGGGAGACTGCCAGCAATGGGAGAAGTTCAGTGGGCAGAAACAAAGAGAAGAACAAGGAAGTCGAGGTAAGAGGAGGTTTGATTTGATAAAACAGGACAGCCAAGCCAACTGTAGCCAGGACTGTTCTTGGAGCCACAGGATATGGCTAAGGCTTAAGAGAAGCTGGCTCCCACTCTCAGTGCGTAGGAGTAGACTGGAAGAGAATCATTGCTGACTCACAGGCGCATATGAAATGTAACCTCTGTTTTCTGAATGAAGAAAGGAACCAAATCCATAAGGACACCTGGCTTATGGCTTGACAGATAGAAACTTCTGCCTCTTTTCCTAAACATCTGCAGAGTTGCTTTGAACTTTTATGGCTCATGGGGCACAACCCAGCTGTCCTGAGTGGCTGTGGACATGGCTGTCATCCATTTTCAGCCCCCGGGGCTGTTGGTGTTTGCTAATTTTGCTTACTGCCCATTAAACTAGAATGTGTGAAAATAACTTTCTTAACAAAGTGGCAGAGAAGCCAAAGATACGCCAGCTATGTCACTGATAGCACTAATTAAGATGACATTTCTCTGTCTCATACGACCTATTGCTCTCTCTATTCATTTGGAATGTATATGTGTATATTACCTTTGTTTGATATGTTTCATTTGCATTTTTTTCTTCACAAAAAAGCATTATTTGAAACTTACATGGGCTAGAGAAATAGATTATTCAACTTATCACATTTAGGCCTTATTTGCAGTGAAGTTTAGCTGCTGTTGTTCTAACTGCTTGAAAGATCAGATGCTGAGAACTTATTTCAAAGCTTTTTAAGAAAGAGATTGAGCAGGCTCCAGGATTTGGGTGAAAATAATGTAAATGTTGTTGTGCTCCCCTAAAAGGTACCTGGAGATAGGATACCAGAAACTATAATCCTCTTGTTTCTTTAACATAACTGTTGTTTAGACCTCAGGTCTTATTAATTTTGTAGAAAACGGTCTTTCCCCACCTCCAGTTCTGTGTGTCAGTCTTTTTTTCTCAAGAATAGGTGGTAGGGACAGAAGGCAGTGAAATAAAAACGAAACAAAGCAAAACAAACAAAGCAAATGGGAGTGAAGTGTCAAGAAGTGCCTTAGAGGAAGAGATCAATAAAGTCAAATGAGAAAAGACATTCTTAGCCTCTTTCTACTTTGTTTGAACTGATTTTGAAAATGTCATTGAAGAGCAGTGCAGTCTTGATGTGGCTAGAATTTGTACAGAACTTCAAGGGTTGGTCTAATTTAGCATGAGAAATACTTTTCCTTTAATTTAGTGATTTCCCTGTTCATAGGCACATTGGGTATTTCTGGAGTTTGTGAGAATGAAATATGTTTGTGAAGCGAGTAAACTTATTAGCTTAGTATTAATTGGAAATATTCCCCATAAAATTTTTCTTTCCTTTGACTTGGTAATGTGATTATTAGGACATCAAAGAACTGTCTCTCAAGTTTATTGGTGTGGGATGTGGAGTGAGGGGCACTGATCAGTTGTGAAAATGGATATGGAAATGCTAAAAGCAAGATTTATGAAAGTTATATATTACTCATTATCTGAGTTCTTTGATAGAATTGAAGATAATTTTGAAGGGAACTTCATAAGAAAATATTAGGTGGCAATTTTGATTGATATCCAGAATTATCAGTCTCTGAGTGATATTTGGAAATGAAAACACTGATTCAATTCCATGGGTTACCCTCCCTCACCCCCATTCCACACTTCACATTTTGTCACCACCAGAACTCTCCTGCTGCTGATGTCTGCTTGGCTATGAATCAGAGAAAGCTGGGATGGCTTACATGACTTTTGGAAAATATCAAACAAATTTGGTTTTTGGCATGTTAGAAATAATAATGAAATTATTCAACCCCCAAAATAGCTGGAATCTTTAGCCAGATATTGATGTTAAGCCACATCTTCAGATCCTTACAAACCTTTTAAAGAAGTATTCATTATGAGCCAACTGCATTTCTTTTGAAGGCAAATACACTTTATTATGTTACGGTGTGAGTCAGTGGGCATTCTTAAAGGAAAATAAGTGAATTATGAGAAAAAAGAAACTCTCAGCCAACATATTATTTTAAAAAGAGACATAATTCTTGGGATGCCTGGGTGGCTCAGTTAAGCGTCCGACTTCGGCTCAGGTCATGATCTCACGGACCCTGGGTTCAAGCCCCTCGTCGGGTTCTGCTTGCACTCTGTCTCTCAGAAATGAATAAACATTAAAATGTTTTTATTATTTATTTATTTTATTTTATTTATTTTTTAATGTTTATTCATGTTTTTTGAGGGACATAGCACAAGTTGGGGAGGGGCACAGAGAGAGGGAGACACAGAATCTGAAACAGGCTCCAGGCTCTGAGCTGTCAGTCCAGAGCCTGATGCGGGGCTCAAACTCACGAACTGTGAGATCATGACCTGAGCCTGAGTCAAACGCTCAACTGACTGAGCCACCCAGGCGTCCCAACATTAAAATGTTTTTAAAAGAGACATAATTCTGAGTATCAGAAAGGGAAGCACTTTTTACGTCTGAAATACATCTTGGTTTTCTTCAGGAGAGAGTTAAACTATGTTTGAAACATATTGTTAAATCTTATAGGGCATTAAATTGCTAAATACATAGTCCAAAAATTATAAATTGCATTTCAGGTGGATAGATTACATAGAATATATTCTGTGTGTTGGAAAGCAAGAAGAATATATTCAGGACAATATTTTCTGTAATTTCAAGTGTTGATTCTCTCTAAAGGAAGTTAAAACATCTTGTACGCAAAATGAACATTTCCTGATTGTTGAACAAATGAGACAGATCCTTGTTTGAAGCTTTCTTAATGTATTTTGCTTATCTTAGAGTTATCAAAATAATATATGCATACATGAGGAAAACAATCTAGTTTCAGAATTAAGAATTTACTGATTCAGGGGCACCTGGGTCGCTCAGTCAGTTAGGTGTCCAAGTCTTGATTTTGGTTCAGGTCATGATCTTGTGGTTAGTGAGTTTGAGCCCCACATCAGGCTCTGTGCTAACAGAACAGAGCCTGCTCCAGATTCTCTCGCTGTCTCCCTCTCTCTCTGCCCCTCTTCCACTTGTGTGCTCGTGCTCTCTCAAAATAAATAAAGAAACTTAAAAAAAAGGAAAAAAAAAAAAGAAAAAAATTGCTAATTAAAAGGTAAGCCAATTTAATTTGTTCCATTAGAAATTTAGAATCTCTTGAATATACAAATTTATTAACTTCACATCTAGTTTTTTTGTTTTATTTTAAGGCATATAAAGAAAAAAGGAAAATGTATAAACTATTTCTTAAATATGATTATAGTCCAGAAGATTTAAGCTATAAGAAGTAATTCACAGATTTAAGATTTTTAAAAAATTGTAAATCTAACTCTAGGCTTTGTAATCAATATACATGTTGACATATTTCATGTGGCATAGCACTGTAATTATTTATCTCTTTGGTTAATAACCCCAGAAGTACAAAAACTAAAATAACATACTATATCCATTTTGGATATAGTTGGTATTAATATTTAGGGTAAGGGGAAGGATGCATACTTATCTTCCAAAGATATCAGCTCTGGAGGTTGTTTAGACAATTAAAGGGGGATGCCTCAGATATGCATTCCAGAGACAACATTTTATTAGCACAACCAGAAATGATCAGTCTCTTATGAAGTGATGGATGAATCAAAGTAATAGAAGATTTATATATAATGTAGTTGGTCAAATTTATTAATTTATACCTGTATATAGATAGATAGGTAGATAGATAGATAGATATCTAGACATGGAATGCTTAAGTGCAAGCTCCAAGAAAGTTCTGGAAAGGAAATTAGTAATCAGATTTAACTTCATAGCATGGAATCAATGAGGGAAATTCAAATGTTTGGAGTGGGGTTAATTCATCTATATCTTCAAAAAGGCATGACCTTGAGAAAGCCATAGTGGAAGAGTCCTCTCTAAGGAGATTGCTAACTCCAGATCTCTCCAGCTGTCTTTCTCTAGTTGAGCACAAAGACTGACCAGTCTAGCTTCTTGAAATCTCGTTTGCCTAATTTTGTAAGTGGGCCACTTTGTTCCTGTTAATCCACTTTTCCCATCTTTTTTAGATGTGTTAACACCACTTCTTGGGCTGCAATTAATTCTCCTTAGGGATTTGGGCATATAGGACATCTGCCTCTTACAAGGGTAATCAAATTCTTAGATCTACGGGTAACTTTATTTCATACTGTATAACTGGAAATTAGGATGATTGTGCAAATTCCCATATTTAGTCAACTAGGATGTATTTTTTATAATTATTTAGGATTTATATGGAAATGTTTCTAAGCCCACTGAATTTTACATGTAGAAGTAAGCCAGGAATCATACCAAGGGTGTTCCTGCCACCTGCATTGCATGCTGCCATGCACTCCCGTCAGCACAGAGTCTGTACCTCAGATGACAGGAGTTTCATAAGACGAGAAAAGAGGCCATGAATGCTTTTCTTCTCACCTTTTCTCACTCACAAACTGACCATGTATGACAAACCAGGCTTTAGGTTTGAGGGGAAAAAGAAAAACACCTTTGATTATATGTACATTTTTTCTTTACTTTTTTCATGATTTTGATATTTTTCTTCTTCAATTTTTCCTTTCCTTTTAGAGTAGATTTCTTTAAAGAATGTTTCCTCTCCTCCCTCTTTCCTGAGGTGTCCCTTTCAAGATTTTCTACTTGCCTTTCCAGTGACATCCCCTGGGCCTCGTTTCCTCACTCAAAGTACCTGCTGATCTGGCTTCATGAACTTGAGTGAATTGAAAACAATATGGCTTTTTAATATACATTATTCTGAACATAGTAGACAATTGTTATCTATCTGGTGGATAGACTTATTAATTCTATTTTTAGTAGAAAATTGTGGAAGTTAAATACCATAGTTAATCTCAGGGCCAGAGATGTATTTGAGAAATCCAATTTCACACTTTATGTGTTTCTTTGTAATTAAGGTACCATAACCCTTTCACATTCTGTAAGCAGAATTTTTAGAATCAAAGGATCCCAGAATCAGAAAGTCTCTTAAAAATTCTTTATCTTAATGCCAAAAAAGAAACCGATAGAGAATAAATAACTTGCCAATATCACTTGATTAGTTAGATGTAAAGTTGGTACAAAAATACAAGCTTTCTGACTGCCAGTCTGCTGTCCTTTCTGTTATTACTGCATTTGGTGATTTCTTTTTCAAGGCATAAAATTATAGTACCAAAGATTAAAAGAATTCAGGTAATCCCTGTAGCTGCTAACCTCTGAATGGGGAAGTTTGGAGTTTTTGTTGTTATGTTTATTTGCTCATGATGCGTAAGGTTGGATGGGATATAAATGGGTCCTATTTACAGAATATAACTAGAGTTCATTTCATCAAAATTTAGAAAATAAGATAAAATTAAATAGTAATGGGCAGAATAGTTTAGTAGGGAGGACATGGACTGAGATTTGGCATACATGAAATGGAATCCTGAATCACTTTTCGGCCTTTTGGCTAAGATCAAGTGCAGTATGAAATCGAGTCCTGGCTTCACCAAAACCCTTTAAATTTGAGTAAGTCATTTAACCTCTCTAGCTTGTGCCCTGGAGAAAAAGTACATTTACTAGTAAATGTAGAAAAAAGTACATTTACTAGATCCCATTTAAAAAATAAAGTTATTTTATTTTCTTCTGTTATTCCTTTACTATGATCATCTGATCATTCTCCATTCTGGGCACATAAAGACCATGATTGTCTTCAAAGGTGTACTTGGCTCGGGAGGATAGGTCTGAGTACTGAGGACTCACCTTTAAGGATACCTGTTATCTCTGCTTCTTGAAAACCCCTTGAATAGACTTACTGTCTTCTTCTGGATGATTTGTATGAAAGCATGAGTTCTAGGTCTGAATATTGTGAGGGAAAAGATTGGAGTTTTAAGGCTGATCAGAGATACTACTGATACTAAAGCTGACTTGAAAATAGGCAGGACAGAGAAAGAAAAACGATGTTCTGAGTGATAAATGGATGAGCCACTGGATTAGTCCTTGCTTTAAACCAAACTTTGTTCAAAACCATGCAACTTTCCAATGAAGTGATTCAATTCCTTTATGGTTTGAACCAGTTTTTTGGTTGGATGTTATAACAGGATGCTAAACAGTTCTTTGCCAAAGGGTAGCTACAATAGTTTTCTTGTGTAGCAACTGACTTCTGAGCTTGGAAATAGCTGAGATCCAGGTAAAGTAATCTGAAACATTAATTTATGAATAAACTGTGCACATTTACCCAGAATGTCCTGTATTCACCAAATGAAATACATCTTTAGCAGATATGAATCTGACATTTTGGGGAGAATGCCAAGGAGTAAAAAGGCTAATTCTCTTTTCTTCAGAAGAGTACTTTCCAACTTCTGAGTCTCAATTGAATATTAGAGTCCCATGTGCTTATAGTGGATTCCATTGAGTATACTAATAGTATTGAAATAGTTTTATATAATGAAAACTGGTAAATTTCCATATTATTATTTGCTTTCAGCAATGAAATTACCATAATGCACATTATTTTTTCTTGTTTGAAACAGATGTTATGGGTAATTGCATTAATAAGTAAGACTGAATAACACATTTTATTGACAATTAAATGAAAACAGTAATTGCTGATACACCTTGAACAGTATTTAAATTTTTTTAATTTTTTTTTTCAATTTTTTTTTAAATTTGAATATAGTTGGCACACAATGTTACATTAGTTTCAGTTGTACAACAGAGTGATTGAACATTCTATATGTTATGTTACGCTCATGATGAGTGTAGCTACCATCTGTTGCCATGCAACTGGATTACAAGATCATTGACTATATTCCCTAGGCTGTGCCGTTTATTCTTACGAAGTATTCATTTTATGACCGGAAGTCTATACCTCCCACTCCCTTTCACCCATTTTGCATATCCACTCTCCACCATACCCCCACCCCTGCCTCTGGCAACCATCAGTTTCTTCTCTGAATTTACAGATTTGTTTCTGCTCTTTGTTTATTCATTTGTTAGGTAGGTTGATTGTTAACACTCCTCTCTGGTGTTCATTTAAAAAATGTATTATGAATTCCTGGCTGGTTGAATGAGACTCAGTGTGATCGTTGGGTCTGAAAGATTATTGATCGAAAATCTTTATATGGAGGTGTGTTAGAGCACGGGAGGACCAGGTAAAGCTACAGATGTTTAAGCAGGATTTTTAGAACTTGCCGATTAGTCAGCATTTAACTCAGTGTTTTGCAGCACTGACAGTGCCTACATGGATTTAGAATCCCTTAATTTGAGGTACTCCTGAAGGGAGAGGGATAGCAGTCTGAGTATTGCTTTCCCCCAGCTCATGCCTACGAGTATCACCCAAAGCCACTTGGAGCAGCCTTCATAACCTCCAGGTGAAGATGAGAAATGACATCTATTCGATACTCATTCTCTTTCCTGTCTCTGCAACTCTGTTAAATAATTGAAATAGGCGTGACATGAGGGTAGAGGTGGTGATAGGACTTTGCTCTTAAAAGAATGACAAGGAGATTGAAGAAAAGGACAGTGTTCCAGGGTGCTGGGTGTCTGACTGGGGCTTTCAGCCTCTCACATTTCACATTGATCATTCCATTCATCAGACCTTGCAAATCTGGATAAGGAAGGCGAAGAAAACAATTGCAGAGGGATCTCTTCCCCCAGCCACTGCCAAAGAATACAATACACATTCTCTCATACAAAGGAACATTTTGAATTCTTCAGGATTTGTATTTTTGATGTCAACTTCAGAGGGTTTCTTAGGGAAAACATTCTGGCACCAGTAAACTATTGCACATGCAATGACACTGCTGGGCACAGAAAATGAAACTCATGTTTGAGATACGGAGTAAAAAGATATTTGTTAGGTGAGGCTGCAGCTGTGTGTTCTCACAAATGACCAAATTCTTTATAGATAGTAATTATCCTTAACCTGTAAGCCTAAACAGGTTCACTCCTAAACAAGTTCCATAGGGCAGTGTATGGCTAGGAATGCTTAGTGTGTGAAAGTTATATGCTTAAGTTGTATAGACTTAGGTCCACGACACAGTTTGACTTTCCAGTTTTTTTTCAAAATTTTCAAGAGATTGTAAAATATGATAGAGATGTGTTAAATTTTACAAAGCTTTAGAAATGCAAATTCTATCAGTATGTTTTATTTTAATCTGAAACCACTTTCTATATGCCCATTTACTATGATACTACTACGATAGTTCATTCACATTTTGGAGGAAGTGATTTCTGCATAGCCAGTTACACACCAAAGGATTCACCTTTGATTGTTGATGTTAACCATCTAACTCAGGCATTTTGTTTGGCAGCCAGTGGGAGTATAATAGAAACTTCATGCCTTAGAATTAGAAGGAAACTCTTGCTTGTTAATTGATACTGCCTATGTTTAGAGCCAACAGAGTGAGGTAGTTAAAAGCATGTTGGGTTCAAATTTGAGCTTTGCCACTTCTTAGCTGTGAGACCTTGGTGAGATTACTTAACATCTGTGTCTGAGTCCCCTTATGTGTAAAATAGTGACAAATATGGAGACTACCTTATAGAGCTATGAAAATTAAAATAAGTTAATATTTCTAAAAATCAAGGAAGATTCATTGGGACAAAATAAACACCATTAAGTGCTTGATAAATAAAAGTGCTAAAGAAATCAATTCTCTATGTTCACTGTATTCTGATGAATATATTTTATTATTCATAGTGAACATGACTCATTAATTAATACTTTCCATTAATAATGAGGAAATATTTAAGTTGCATGGCATCATAGATGGAGCCTATTATAATAATAATGATTAAAAAAATAGAAAGCAAATTCATTGCTATTTGAAATTTGCCAATACTCTTGACCTCTACTTGTACAGACCATTGTACCATTTGTCTGGTTGCCTTAGATAAGTGAAACCTAACCTTATGGCGTTTCCTTGCTATCTTAACCTCAGTCTTGTAGCTGCTGGACCAAGGATTCTCTAGAGTCAAGAATTTGTAGAACACATGCTCTCCATGTGAATTTTCACTTCCATTCCATGTACATATTGCCAAGTATTCTGTATTTATGCTAATATTTTTCAACATTTCATGGGTTTTTAAAATTGAGTATTGTAGATACCATTATTTATTTGTTTTAATATACGAAATTTATTGTCAAATTGGTTTCCATAAAACACCCAGTGCTCATCCCAAAAGATGCCCTCTTCAATAAGTGAGATACCGTTATTTTGATAATTCTTTGTACTTCATCTTCGTTGTGGTAACACTCTTATCTTTTGTTTTACCACTTCTGTAGGTGTTATAAAGAACAGGCCACACCAGGAAGAACTAAAATAACCATGAATGGGAAATTTTTTGAAAGTTTTCATGTATAGGATAATTTTGTGAATATTTGAGTACTTAGGAAAATAGTAATATTTTTTTTTTCTAAATCATGGTAACATTTAACAAAATAACATCATGCTGAACAGCTTTTAAATGCTCTTCAACTTTACAATGACAACTTTTTATTACAGCTGTTGAACTTAAAGGTACTGGCCTGGTTCAATTCTATATGAATTGTTCTGTGAAAAGTTTTTTTTTTTTTCCTTCTGATACTCTTTGGGGATATCAGTGCTGCACACACACACACACACACACACACACACACACATACACACATTCATATATTTATAATCATTAATCTAGTTACTAATTATTGAACATATACTACATGTTCAATAGGAATTGTTTTATGCACTTTCATTTTAACCCATAGCTTATCTATGAGATTATATTTTAGTTGATATTTCTGTGTAACAAATTGCCCCCAAACTTAATGGGTTTAAAGCAACCATTTTATAATGTTTATGAATTCTGTGGATCAGGAATCTGACAGTATGTGGTGAGATGGTTTACTGTTTGTGGCTGTGACTCCAAGTGTGTGACTCCGAGGTCACTCCAAACTAAGGACTGGGATTTTCTGAAAGCTCATTCATTCACATGTTGGGCACCTGAATTGGGGTGACCAGACGACTGGTACTGCCATCTGAGTAAACTACATGTGACTTCTTCATGTGTCATTGCATCCTCACAGCACGGTACTTCAGGGTAGTCAGAATTCTTATATGGAGACACGGATTCTGGGTGTGAGTTTTCTAACAAACAGATCAGAAGCTGCATTGCTTTTTATGACCCAGCATTGCTTTAGGCAGTAGCATGTTTATGTATTTTGAGAAAGAGAGTGAGCAAGCAGGAGAGGTTTTAGAGAGAGGGAGAGAGAGAGAATCCCAAGCTGGCTCTTGCACTGTCAGCATGGAGCCTGAGGTAGGGCTTGAACCCATGAACCATGAGATCATGACATGAGCGAAACCCAGAGTCACACGCTCAACGAACTGAGCCACCCAGGCTCCCCTAAGCAGTAGCTATTTAGTCAGGAAGGTTGCTCACATTTGTACCCAGATGCAAGGGCAGTGGATATAGATCTCACATTTTTTTTTAAATTGAAGTATCATTGACATATAACATTATATTAGTTTCAGGTGTACAAAGTAATGATTTACTATTTGTTTATATTGTGAAAGTATCACCACAGTAAGTTTTAGCTACCATCAGTCACCATACACAGTTACAAAATGTTTTTTTACTTATTTATTTAATTTATTTTTTTAAATATTTTTTAAAGTTTATTCATTTATTTGGGGCGGGGGCAAAGAGAAGGAGAGAGAAAGAGAAGAGAGAATCCAACACAGGCTCCACACTGCCAGCATGGAGCCCAATGCTGGGCTCAAACTCACAAACTGTGAGATCATGACCTAGGCTAAAACCAAGAGTTGGATACTTAACAAATTGAGCCACCCAGGCATCCCCAAAATGTTTTTTATTATTGTGATTAAAACTTTTAAGGTTTACTCTCTAAGCAACTTTTAGACATACATTATAGTAACTATAGTCACCAGGCCATCCATGCATCCACAAGACTGACTGACTGACTGACTGACTGACTGACTGACTGACTGACTTATTTATTTATTTATTTATTTATTTATTTACCACAAGTTTATGCCTTTGACTCCCTTGGCTCATTTTCCCACTTGACCATCACTACCTGTCTCTGGCAACCACCAGTCTGTTTTCTGTATCTATGTATTTGTTTATATGCATGTCTGTGTATATACATACATACATCATAACTATATACACATATTTATATATATGTTGCATATATAAGTGGAATCTTAGAGTATTTGTCTTTCCCTGTCTGACTTATTTCACTTAATATAATGCCTTCAAGGCCCATCCATGTTGTTACAAATGGCAAGATTTCATTCTTTTTTATGCTAACTGATATTCCTCTGTGTGTGTGTGTGTGTGTGTGTGTGTGTGTGTGTGTGTGTGTGTTGTGGGAATGTGTATTATATTTTCTTTATTCATCTATCAGTGGACACTTGTTTCCATATCTTGTCTATCATAAATGAGGTGAAATGAACATGGGGGTGCATATATCTTTTTTAGTTAGTGCTGGATCATTTGTTAATTCGTTAATTTTTTTAGGAACCTCCACACTGTTTTCTTTAATGGCTGCACCAATTTATATTCCCACCAAAAGAGTATAATAGGTTCCTTTTTCCACAACCTTGTAAACACTTCTTGTTTCTTGTCTTTTTGAAAATAGCCATATTGACACATGTGAAGTCGTATCTCATTGTGGTTTTGAATTACAGTTCCTTGATGATTAGTAATGTTAGTGTTTTTTCATGTACCTGTTGGCCTTCTGTATTTGTTCTCTGGAAAAGTGTCTATTCAGATTTTCTGTCCATTTTTAAATTGGATTATTGCTATTATTATTATTTTCTTACTATTGTATGATTTCTTTATATGTTTTGGATACTAATAAAATATTTTCTCCCATTCACTAGGTTGCCTTTTCATTTTGTTGATGTATCTATCCTTTCCTGTACAGAAGCTTTTTAGTGTAATGTAGTCTCACACACATATATGTGGGGCTTGAACTCATGACCCTGAGATCAAGACCTGAACTGAGATCAAGAGTCAGATGCTTAACAGACTGAGCCACCCAAGTTCCCCCCACTGGCATATTTTTTATTTTGTTGCTTTTACTTTCCAAAGGTGTGATTTCCAAAAAATCATTTTCAAAACCCATGTTGAGGAGCTTTCCCACTGTGTCTTCTTCTAGCTCTTGGTTTATTTGATCTTATTTATTGTCTTTTTAGTCTTTATTTGTTTTTGCTGTAATCTTTGTTATTTCCTTTCTTCTATTAACTTTGGGCTTTGTTCTTCTTTTTCTGGTTCATTGAGGTATAAAGTTAGGTTGTTTATTTGAGATTTTTCTTATTTCTTGAGATAGGCACTTCTTGCTATTAACTTCTCTCATAGAACTACTTTTGTTGTGAGTTGCCTGGGCAGCATAGTTGGTTAAATGACTGACTCTTGATTTCAGCTCAGGTCATGATCTCATGGTTCATGGGACTGAGCTCCATATCAGGCTCTGTGTTGACAGCATGGAACCTGCTTGGGATTCTCTCTCTCCCTCTCTCTCTCTCTGCCCTTCCCCCACTCATGCATGCTCTCTCAAAATAAATAAACATTAAAAAAACAACTACTTTTGTTACCTCCCATGTTTTGGTGTGTTGTATTTCCATTTCTCTCAAGATATTTTTTTGAATTCACTTTTAATTTCTTCATTGAGCCAGTTGGTATTAGGTAACATAGTTTTTTATCTCCACATATTTGTGGAATTTCCAGTGTTTTTTCTTGTAATTGATTTCTAGTTTTATAGCACTGTGGTAGGGAAATATGCTTAATATTCAGTTTTGTTTTTGTTTTTGTTTTTGTTTTGTTAGTACTCATGTTTTGGCTCATTATCTGATCTATCCTGGAGAATGTTCCACGTGAACCTGAGAGAAATGTGAATTCTGTTGCCTTTGGATAGAATGTTCTGTATGTCTCTGTTGAGTCCATCTGTTCTAATATATAATTTAAGGCTGATGTTTTCATATTGATTTTTCATCTGGATGATCTATCCATTGATGTAAGTAGGGTATTAAAGTTTCTTACTTTTATTTTTATTTTTCTAGTGTATTTATTTTTGAGAGAGAGACACCATTAGCAGGGGAGGGGCAGAGAGAGAGAGAGAGAGAGAGAGAGAGACAGAGAGAGAGAGAGAGACAGAGAGAGAGAGAACCCCAAGCAGGCTCTGTGCTGTCAGCACAGAGCCCAATGCAGGGCTTGAACTCATGAAACCAAGAGATCCTGACCTGAGCCAAAACCAAGAGCCAGATGTTTAACTGACTGAGCCACCTAGGACCCGTTTTGTAATTTTTTTAAGGTCTCTTACTTTCATTGCTTTGCTATCTATTCCTCCCTTTAGATCTGTTAATACTTTCTTTATGTATTTTGGGGCTCCTACACTGGGTGCATAAATGTTTACAAATGTTATATTTTCTTGTTGGATTAACTCTATCATTATGTATGACCTTCTTTGTCTCTTACTAGTCTTTGTTTTGAAGTCTATTTTGTCTGATACCAAAGTATTGCTGCTGCTGATTTCTTTTGGTTTTCATTTGTGTGGGATATCTTTTTACATCCCTTCCCTTTCAGTTTGTGTATGCCTTATGTCTGAAGTGAGTCTTTTGTAGGCAGCATATAAGATGAGTTTTATTTTATTCATTCAACCACTCTATGTATTTGAATGGAAAATTTAGTCCATTTACATAAAAAGAATTATTGATATATATGTACTTATTGCCATTTTGTGGATTATTTTCTGGTTGTTTGGTAGTTCCTCTATTTCTTTCTTCTTCTCTTGGTCTCTTCCTTTGTGATTTGATGATTTCTTATAGTGGTATACCTAGATTCCTTTCTTATTATCTTTTGTGGTTACCATGAGGCTTACATATAATGACTTATATTTATAAAAGTCTATTTTAAGTTGATATCAACATAAATTTGAACACACTGTAAAATTCTATGTTTTAACCCCCTGAACATTTTATGTTTTTAATGTCACATTTTACATATTTTTATCTTTTGTATCCCTTAACTAATTGTAGTTGAAACTATTTTTATTATTTTCATCTTCTAACCTTCATACTAGTTTTTAAGTGATCATTTCACTACCTATATTTGCCTTCACCAGTGAGACTTATACTTTCATATGATTTCTCATTACTAATTAGTGCCTTTTTTTCTGCTTAAGGAAGTCCCTTTAACATTATTTGTAAGACCGTTTTAGTTGTGGTAAACTCTCAGAGCGCCTGGGTGGTGCAGTCGGTTAAGCGTCCGACTTCAACCAGGTCACCATCTCGCGGTCCGTGAGTTCGAGCCCCGCGTTGGGCTCTGGGCTGATGGCTCAGAGCCTGGAGCCTGTTTCCGATTCTGTGTCTCCCTCTCTCTCTGCCCCTCCCCCGTTCATGCTCTGTCTCTCTCTGTCCCAAGAAAATAAATAAACGTTGAAAAAAAAATTTAGTTGTGGTAAACTCTTTTAGCTCTTGCTTGTCTGGAAAACTCTTTATCTTTCATTTAATTCTGAATGATAGGTTAGCTGGGTAGAATATTCTTGTTTGCATTTTTTTTTTCTTTTAGCATTTTGACTGTATTGTGCTACTCCCTTCTGTTCTGCAAGGTTTCTGCTGAAAACTGCTGATAATCTTATGGGGCTTCCTTTGCTTGTAATGAGCTTTTTTTCTTTTGCTGCTTGTTTAAGATTATTTCCTTTGTCCTTAACATTTGATTTTATAATTATAATGTGCAGATCCCATACTTTGGTGGTAGTCAGGCCAGATGGTTTTAGGCTTATGTTTTTAAACCACCACATTTCACCTACAGCCACCATTACTTGCATTCCTTTCCTTGAATTGTAGGGTGCAAAATACCATTATTTTTCCCCAAGCCCTCTGAAGTCTTACCCTATTTTGTCATCAAAACAAGTCCAAGATCTTGCCATCTCAATTTTCCAGGTGGCTTCTTGAGTACAGTTCATCTAGTATGGTTGTTTTCAATCTGAAGAACCTAAAATAAACAGACAGGTTATCTGTACGGTATACACTTAACATAACAATGGCTGAGTAACTTCCATAGACACTCCTATTCAAAAAGGAGGAAAATAAGAGACAGGTAGCAGTCACTAATCCATAACAATTCTGAAGTCCAGCTGCAAATTTGTTGCGAGTTCTTTGACTAGGGTTTATTCCTACTTCCTAAAGCAGTTTTCTGAGACTCTTAGTTCTGCTCTATAGCTCTTGGTTATTATTTTCACTATATTCTATTTTTTTCCATAAAATTTTATTTGTACTTCAAATGAGGATCCCCCTCAAGCTTGCTTCCTTCTTATGAAAGGTGGCAAGTACAAAGGCCTCTTTTTATTTTGGACTCATTTCTTTCAGTCAAAACTGACTAATTTCTTTAAGCATTTTGTGGGTTTCCTATGTTTTGATTTATAATACACTTGATTTGACAAAAGCCATAGCCACATTCTCTTTAAAATAAATACAACTGTATTGGCTTCCTGTGAGGCTGATGGAGTCCAGGATCTTAAATTTCTCAGAATACCTATTATTTAAGAGAGATAATTTGCCAGGGATGCTCTTAATGTCTTAGATAACTTTTATCTCTTTCACAAAGCTTATGAAGCACTATTTCTAGTCTTTCTAAGTTCTTACCAAAGAGTTTTTCTGTTCATATCCTTGACTTCACCTTAACCCTAAGATGTTTATCTCAGAGGAACCAGGATTTGATATTTTCCCTGAGGTGTTTTTCTAATTTGAGACTCTTCCTCTGGTTGATATGCAGATGGAGATATAGTTTTATTTTTAAATAAAAGAAACAAGTCCCAGGTGGTGCCTGGATGGCTCCGTCGGTTGGGCGTCTGACTTTGGCTTAGGTCATGATCTCATGGCTCAGTTCGTGGGTTTGGGTTCTGCATCAGGCTCTGTGCTGACAGCTCTGAGCCTGGAGCCTGCTTCAGATTCTGTCTGTCTCTTTCTGTCTCTGTCACTCCCCTGCTTGCACTCTGTTTCTCTGTCTCTCAAATATAAATAAACATTTTTTTTAAAAAGGAACAAGTCCTAGCTCCTTTATATTTTCTCTAAATTTTGCTTAAAAATAGAAATTTTCTTTCAGTTTGTCATTATTCTTGTATCTTATATGCTGCTTGTACATAGCTTGTAAAGCTATTTTTCCCATCATCAGTGAGAATGCTGCTGAACTTTAATCACCCTTTTTGTCAACCTCCAATGATAATTTCTTCCCAAATTCCCCATTATTTTATCAACAGTCTCCTTGAGGTCTTTTAAGCTCTCACAAATAATCTTTTTAAGGTCTGTATTATTAGGGTTCTTCAGAGAAACAGAACCAATGAGAGATTAGATAGATGGATGGGTAGGTAGGTAGGTAGATAGATAGATAGATAGATAGATAGATAGATAGATAGATAGATACAAAGATAGAAATATATAGAGGAGTATAGATATAAAGATAATTATTATTAGGAACTAGCTCACCTGATTAAAGAGGTTAAGTGTTGCCAGGATATCCAGTTGGCAATCTGGAAACCCAAAGAGCCTGTCATAGAAGTTTCTGTCTGAGAGCCA
This sequence comes from Puma concolor, assembly GCF_028749965.1. NCBI lineage: Eukaryota > Metazoa > Chordata > Mammalia > Carnivora > Felidae > Puma > Puma concolor. Next base: position 64,915,351 of record NC_141670.1, read on the forward strand.
GCAGGCGTGAGAGCCAAAAAGAACCAACTATTTTAGTTTAAGTCTGAAGGAGAAGATGTTATGTCCCAGTTCAATCAGTCATATAGAAAGAGTTCTTAACTTTTTTTGTTCTATTCAGGTCTTTGATTCGATTAAGGCTATCCATGTTAGGGAGGGCAATCTGATTTTCTCAGTCTAATGATTTAAATAGTAATTTTATCTAGAAACATCTTCACAGATAGACCCAGAATAATTTTTGGCCAAATGTTTGGGCACCCATGGGCCAGTCAAATTGACACATAAAATTAACCACCACAGGGTCCTCTAAGATTCTGTGGGATACCTGTTTCCAAAGCCAGGGCACATAGTTAGGGTTTTTATGGTAGCACCTATCTTTCAGGCACCACAATTCTGTTACGGCTACTATCACTACATAAGAAATTACCCCAGAACTTAATGCCTTAAAACAAATGCTGTTGTGCTGAGGAATTCTGTCGGTTGGGAATTCAGACAAAGAAAAGCAGGGATGAAGCATAGCAGCATGGCATCATTCCCTACTGCATGATGCCTGGGACCTCTGCTGGAAAGATTCAAAGATTGTATAGAATAACTCAGCAGTTGGAAGCTGGAATCATCTGATGGTTTATTCATTTACATTTCTGGTACATGCATTAAGAGGACTCCAAGATTAAGAGTGCCAACTAGAGTGGCTGCACATGGCAAAAATGCCTTCTTAACAGCCTGACAATTTCCGGATACTCAAATTTCTCAAATGGAGGCTCAGGGCTTCAGTTGCGACTATGCCAACAATCAAGGTATAAGGTACATCGCCTTTTATGATCAAGTCTTGGAAGTCATGCATCATTATTTCCACTAGAGTCTGTTTGTTGAAATAGTCACAAGCCATTCTATTCAAAAGGAAGTGTCACAGACCCTGCCTCCTGAAGTGAATCATGTCAAATAACTTAGGAATCATGTTTAAACCACCACAAATGGTTACTGTCATTATCTTCATTTTATAGTTCAGGAAATTTGGGCCCAGAAAGATGTGGTATTTTTCCAAAAACACACTTAATAAGAGGCAAAGCCAGGATGTAAATACAGGCAATATGACTCCAGAGGCTATATTTAAAACCACTGTGTTACTTTGTTGTTTCCCATTGTGCAATACAGAACGGGTGTTTTAGCATGCTAGACCTTAAAGAGGATAATTCACTTCCATTTAAAATTGTTTATTCAGTATGCATTTAGTAGTACCAACAAGAGCCAAACACAGGCCAGGGTACTAAGGATACGGTAGCGAGCAAAAGGAACATAGTCTCTGTCTTTATGCAGCGTAAAAATCTAGTTCTTCATTGTCTTTCTCAGCACCCTTATTTGTTATTTCTTGCAATAGATCCTTGTCACTTTTTAATGTGAAGATTTATTTTTACTGTAGGTTTACTCTGTGTGGCTATGGTGGGTTAACTGCAGTGATGACCTCTGTTTATTTTTGTCCCCCTATATTCAAGGCCTTTGGTAGTGCCTCATAATGCTGTTTCTGGACTTGGCTACATGACTTCCTTTGGCTAGTAGGAAGAATAATGGAAGCCAAGCCTTGAAAAATACTTGTGCATTAGCATTTACCCTTCTGCTTTTCTTGCAAAGTGGTTAGTGCGAGAACCCCTATGGATAATAAGAGAAAGCTAGACCAGTCACCTCTGTTGCCCCCAGCAATAGATGGGCAGTGACAAGACATGTGAGTAAGGCTGCCAAAGACCGGTAGCCCCTAGCTGACAACGGATATATGGACAAGACTAATTGACTAATGCAGGCCCAAATATCTACTCCATGGAATCATGAGCTAAATAAATGCATGTTGTTTTAAGTTTTGCAGTAATTTGTTACACAGCCATGGAAGCTGTTGAAATGGTCTTCTTTAAAATATATGTTACGGTTTTTGTTCTAGAGCCTGACTTTACACTTGATAAATTTGTACAGCTTGTTTTGAGAATCCGTGAAGAGGTTAAATGTAGTTTTTCTGCTTGCCACACTTTTTTTTTAAAGGACATGATAATCTATTTTAATACCACATTTACATATAGAAATCATCTTTGCTAGATTGGTTAATTTCAGCTGCTAAATTAACTTTACAACCTTAACAATTACATTGATAGTGACTAATTCTGATTCTTCCATTTAGATTTCTATACCTAATGGAGCTCTTAAAACATACATTGAAGGCTTTTTTTTTAGTACAAATATACCTTATAAATAAATCTAATACTTAAAAGTAGAGCATGCATTAGCTTTTAAAAATTAAAGAAGTTCAAATGCAAACTGCAAAATCCTTTTTACAGGGCTCTTTCCCTTGACTAATTCATATTTCAGTCTTTTTATAATATTGTAAATGGTATAATAAAAGGCATATATACTTAAATATGTAACATTGTATTTAAAATACAATGTTACAGGCTCAATAATATTATATGATATACTTGGGGTTCCTGGGTGGCTTAGTCTGACTCTTGATTTCGGCTCAGGTCATGATGTCACGGTTCCTGGGTTCAAGCCCCACAGTGAGCTCTGTACCAACAGTGCAGAGCCTGCTTGGGATTCTCTCTGTCTCCCCATCAGAGTTCTCTCTCTCTCTCTCTCTCTCTCTCTCTCTCTCTCTCTCTCTCTCAAAATAAATGAATAAACTTAAAAATTTTTTTCTAAAAAAAAGAAAAAAAGAAGAGAGAGACTGAATCTTCTCATTTAGCCCCTATACCCTTAATATAGTAGCTCTCCAACTTATGATATAAAACATGGTTTAAAAAATTTTGGGGCACACTCTATTTTAAGTCTTGGCCCATTCGATCATTACCTGGCTTTCTTATTTCTTTACTTTAGCCTTAGTTTCCGCAACTCTACCATGGTTTAGCCTCCATACTTAACACAGTTAGCCTTCCTTCCCTAGTATGCCAGCCTCAGATACCTGCTTGCTTCTGACTTCTGCAAACATTCTTAGTTTCACTGTCATTATAGTTTCTTATATAGAGAGAGTCTCTCCACTAGCTTTGTTTCTGTGGATCTTCACTAACTGGGCTAACCTGACAGACAAATATAAGATGATAAACTTGAACTAGCCTGCCTGTAAAACACTACAATTAAGTTATATGTAATACAGTTGTTCCTCGGGTTTCCAGTAACCATGGGCTTTTCTTCAGTTTGGGGCATACGAAGCTCATTTCTGCCTTGGGGAGTGGAATTTACTGTTTCCATTTACCTGTATTGCTTTCCCCCTAGTTCCCTATGTGGCGGACTCTAGGGTTTGTCTTAATTAGTAGCCCACTGCATCGTTTTATTTGCTTCATTACTATGGATCACAATCTGAAATGGCCTACTCCTTCTATTTCTACTTGAAAATAAGGCACTTAAGTGAAAAATTCTCTCTCACTGGTTATAGTCACAGTGCCCAGAGCAGTGTTGGCACCTTATTTTTTTTTTTTCAACGTTTATTTATTTTTGGGACAGAGAGAGACAGAGCATGAACAGGGGAGGGGCAGAGAGAGAGGGAGACACAGAATCGGAAACTGGCTCCAGGCTCTGAGCCATCAGCCCAGAGCCCGACACGGGGCTCGAACTCACGGACCGCAAGATCGTGACCTGGCTGAAGTCGGATGCTTAACCGACTGCGCCACCCAGGCGCCCCAGTGTTGGCACCTTATAATCTCCCAAGGGGTGTGGGATGAGACCGTCATATTTAGAACTAGTGATATTATAGTTTCACTCTAATCTATACTGTTCAGAACTTGCCAGAGGTGTTGTGTTTAGTTCCAGTTTTTGCAAGTTAGGAGCACTATTGACAAACTAAAGTGTTCTAAGAAAAACTCAGGTAGGCGAAGAGGCTTGAAGCAATTTTTCTATGTAAAAAAAAAAAAAAAATCTGTCTTCAGAGGATATATAGGTATGTCTTAGAGAATAACTGTTGTGCCATATAATAACACTTTTTGTAAGTATTTGGACAGTTGAGCTAGGGGAAAGGGATTAAATATGTTCTTTGGGGCACTGGAATGCATAGCCTAGATTTAAAGAGGACACTGAATGTAAGAGTCTGATAAGAACTTATTAAAAGTAACCAAGGTCCTCTTTTTCAGAAAAAGAAAAATAGACCCTAGTGTGTTTGTATCAACATATGCCCCAAGTTGTTATAGATCTTGAGATGTAGAGCTAAAACTAGAGTCTAGGCTTCCTGACTGTCTTTCATTGTTCTTTACACTATAATTTATTTCCTTTACACTTAAATATTTTCTCAAACACTTGAAGGAGCTTGAGACTCTCTTTATTCATTTGTTCATTCATTCATCTATTCAACAAATATATATTGAGTATTAACTATCTACTAGAATTCCAGCAGTTACAGATAGAGTGTTATTTATATAGATGAATTCCTGATCCTCCCAGAGTTTACCTTCCATCATGTGTTGGAAGAAGCATTTGATCAAGTGTGATTACCGGGCTCAGATTACTGAGGTTAGTCTTGTAGGGAGGTAGAATTTTTGCACTATACATAAGAACTTATTAATATTAAGAACTGGATTTTTCAGTCTGGAAATAAAAGAGACTGCTTCTTGAAACAGAAGAGCTCCTCAGTCTCTGAAATGTTCAAACAGGCAGAGAGGATTTGGAGGAAATACTTCAAAGAGTTTACATTCCAAATGGGAAGAAAGTCAAGTTCCTCTTCCTTTAGAGTCTACTTTGTTCTATTTTGAAGCTTGCCCAGATGCATGATTAATGTGTTATGAGGGAGCTAATGGACAGTTAGGTGCAGTTCTCAGGTGGCCCTCGGACCCATGAGAAAACAGTTCAATGAAAGGTTCTCCACCTAGATTGTCTGGTTTAGACCTGGAGACCTGTTATCAATCTGATTATTTTCAAGACAGTAAAAATAGAGGTTCAAACATATTATACAGTTTTAAACTAGGAGGCTTTATCTCCAAACAAGTATTTTTTAAAACACCTACCATGTGCCTAACACTCTGAAGAGATGTCACAAACAGAATCTGGAAAGATGTCATGCCATCAGAGTAATGAAGTCATTGTGCCTGTATTGGAAGCTCTGTCTCTCTCAGGCCCTTGAAGTGTGTGACATCTACCTAGTCCTTGCTCTGTCCTAATTATCATCCTACCTCCTGCTCACCAAGTGTCACTTTGGTTAAGTGATTTAATGAATGAAACATATTTCTTTGAATATAAGTCCTGTTTACTTAAGTAGTGGTTGAATATTTCAGTTCATTTTGAGACGGTGTTTGTTGCCATTCTCCTTATTCTACCCCCAAATATGTGTTATGAACTGAATAATTTAGGTACATTGAGTAGCATTGTTTCCTCCACTGTTCCATGTTTGCACTCTAATCTACATATTTTTGTTGAATGATAAATACATTTATTGATTAATAAGCTACGTTGCATCAAATTTAAGAAAAATTGGATCATAGAAACATGTCGCATGTGGCATACATTTCTGTTTCATGTCATTTGTTTCGATCTGTTGCCTGTCCAGATGGACTACAACATATGCCACTTTGAACACTAAAGGTAAATAATGAAAGGATAAACCTACAGTCTGAGGAAAATCATTTTTACTTTTACATTAAATCTAATTTATTTTTCTATAAAAGCAGGGCACAGTTAAAATAAATATTCCTGTTGCTCTCATGTACCAACTTCATTGTCAAGAATCAGTTCTCTGATGAGGGTTGATGGGGGGTGGGAGGGAGGGGAGGGTGGGTGATGGGTATTGAGGAGGGCATCTTTTGGGATGAGCACTGGGTGTTGTATGAAAACCAGTTTGACGATAAACTTCATATATTGAAAAAAAAAAAAGAATCAGTTCTCCGAGAAGCATTATTTCTTCCCTGAAATCTGTCACCACACTGACAGAGATCTCTTTGAACACATTTTAAAGCATCCTCTGGGGATGTGTCAAGTAAGAAATTGCTGCAGCTGAGGTCAGAGAGGTTTTTTTCTTGCTTTCACCTCTAGGGTTTTGATGGTTTCCTGTCTCACATTCAGGTCCTTTATCCATTTTGAGTTTGTTCTTTGAATGGTGTAAGAAAGTGGTCTAGTTTCATCCTTCTGCATGTTGCTGTCCAGTTCTCCCAGCACCATTTGTTAAAGAGACTGTCTTTTTTCCATTGGATGTTCTTTCCTGCTTTGTCAAAGATTAGTTGGCCACACTTTGTGGGTCTAATTCTGGGGTTTCTATTCAATTCCATTGGTCTATGTGTCTGTTTTTGTTCCAATATCATGCTGTCTTGATGATGACAGCTTTGTAGTAGAGGCTAAAGTCTGGGATTGTGATGCCTCCTGCTTTGGTCTTCTTCTTCAAAATTACTTTGGCTATTCGGGGCCTTTTGTGGTTCCATATGAATTTTAGGATTGCTTGTTCTAGTTTTGAGAAGAATGCTGGTGCCATTTTGATTGGGATTGCATTGAATGTGTAGATAGCTTTGGGTAGTATTGACATTTTGACAATATTTATTCTTCCAATCCATGAGCATGGAATGTTTTTCCATTTCTTTATATCTTCTTCAATTTCCTTCATAAGCTTTCTATAGTTTTCAGCATACAGATCTTTTACATCTTTGGTTAGGTTTATTCCTAGGTATTTTATGCTTCTTGGTGCAATTGTGAATGGGATCAGTTTCTTTATTTGTCTTTCTGTTGCTTCATTATTAGTGTATAAGAATACAACTGATTTCTGTACATTGATTTTGTATCCTGCGACTTTGCTGAATTCATGTATCAGTTCTAGCAAACTTATTTGACACATCCCCAAAGGCAAGGGAATTAAAAGCAAAAATGAACTATTTGGACCTCATGAAGATAAAAAGCTTCTGCACTGCAATGGAAACAATCAATGAAACTAAAAGGCAACCAATGGAATGGGAAAAGATATTTGCAAATGACCTATCAGACAAAGGGCTAGTATCCAAAATCTGTAAAGAACTCACCAAACTCCACACCCGAAAAAAACAAATAATCCAGTGAAGAAATGGGCAAAAGACATGAATAGACACTTCTCTAAAGAAGACATCCAGATGGCCAACAGGCACATGAAAAATTGCTCAACGTTACTCCTCATCAGGGAAATACAAGTCAAAACCACACTCAGATATTACCTCACGCCAGTCAGAGTGGCTAAAATGAACAAATCAGGAGACTATAGATGCTGGCGAGGATGTGGAGAAACGGGAACCCTCTTGCACTGTTGGTGGGAATGAAAACTGGTGCAGCCGCTGTGGAAAACAGTGTGGAGGTTCCTCAAAAAATTAAAAATAAACCTACCCTATGACCCAGCAGTAGCACTGCTAGGAGTTTACCCAAGGAATACAGGAGCACTGATGCATAGGGGCACTTGTACCCCAATGTTTATAGTAGCACTCTCAACAATAGCCAAATTATGGAAAGAGCCTAAATGTCTATCAACTGATGAATGGATGAAGAAATTGTGGTTTATATACACAATGGAATACTACGTGGCAATGAGAAAGAATGAAATATGGCCTTTTGTAGCAATGTGGATGGAACTGGAGAGTGTGATGCTAAGTGAAATAAGCCATACAGAGAAAGACAGATACCATATGTTTTCACTCTTATGTGGATCCTGAGAAACTTAACATTTAAGACCATGGGGGAGGGGAAGAAAAAAAAAAAAGGTTAGAGAGGGAGGGAGCCAAAACATAAGAGATTCTTAAAAACTGAGAACAAACTGAGGGTTGATGGGGGGTGGGAGGGAGGGGAGGGTGGGTGATGGGTATTGAGGAGGGCACCTGTTGGGATGAGCACTGGGTGTCGTATGCAAACCAATTTGACAATAAATTCATATTTAAAAAAATACAAAATAAAAAAATAAAGCATCCTCATTCCAGCACGAAGTTTGCTTTAACTTGTAGAAAATGCCATAGGAAACACACTGAATTTCATGATGCTGCTCTTATATATTTTTTTACTTGAAATGGCATTCTTAGATATTGAGCTTATTAGCACAAGATAGGAAAATGCAAATCATTTAAGAGCTATGCATATGAAGAGAGGGAATTTGGTCCCTGTTTCTCTGGCAGTGAGTGGGCTACATCCCTCCCCTAGGAATACCTTCCCAGTGTTTTTTTTTTTTTTTTTTTTTGTCCAGGTTCTCAGAGAAGCAGATGACCAATCCATAGAGCATAGAGTAACTGCCCAACTTGCCCCATGGGTCTGCTGAAAACAAATCAAGTGCCTATGACTAGCCATGATGCCTAGCTGATTCTCCTTTGTGAGCTATGAAATCCAGGCTATTTCTAGAACCTCTAAGTCCTACAGATCAAGCACTGATACAGCACCACTTTTCTCTCTGCTTTACATAGGTCAGGGGGAGGAATTAATCTTAGCCCTTCTAATTAATGCACTGTGGCTAGATGCAGTGAATTTGGAGAAACAATTTCTGAGCCAGGATGTCTACTCATTTTTGTTGTTGCATTTTATTCTCCTGGGTGTATTTCACTTCAGAGCTGCTTGTTTGAAAAGGGACAGAAGCAAGAGGAGTGGTGCTGAATGAGAGGAAATGATTGCCAAGTATTAGGATTTGGGTAGTCTACATCTATAATCCTGTGCTGCTGTTAAGTGCAAAGGGTATAGTGTGCCCGACTGGGAGAGAAGCCCAGAAACATAGGAAAGCAGAAAGCATTTATTCAATACTCGTCATAGAGTAAGAGTTCAGCAGATGCTGGCGAGGTGTAATGGTGTTTGTTTGTTTTAAGTTTATTTATTTATTTTGAAAGAGAGAGAGAACAGGGGAGGGGCCCAGAAAGAGGAGAGAGAGACAATGTCAAGCGGCTCCACACTGTCAGTTCAGAGCCCAAAGCAGGGCTCGATCTCACAAACTGAGATCCTGACCTGAGCTGAAATCAAGAGTCAGATGTCCAACCGACTGAGCCACCCAGCCATCCTGATGGTGTTTTTGATTAATGTTCTCTGTATGCATTAAATGTTTAAATATTATTTAATAACAGTTATATGTGAAAATGGTTAAAATTTTTCTGTACTTTTGAGGAAGACGTAGTACATGATGGTAATCATTGTCTTTGCAACAAGTAGTAAAACGTATTTCCAAATGCTGAAATTTGGAAATTGCCCAGGTAAAAATTCAAGTCTAAATTTTCCTCTCAGTTAATTTTGGCCTGTTTATATAACGGAAATGTCTTTAAGTGAGTATTAAAAGTGCCTTCCAAAAAACCAAAACAAAACTTTCGTTTTCCTGGGTACGTAAGGCGAATAGAGTGCAAAGAGAAAACAAGAGGCTACTTGCAGACAAAGAATTCTCATGGAAATGGATACAAAAAGTCTTGGTTTGTTGCTATGACTAGGGAAATACTAAATACTTAGCCCCTGGGCTAAAAGACATTTCCAACCATTCAGGTGAGACTCTTAAGAATGTTTAATGGATATCCTATCAAGTAGAAACTTACTTAAAGACCTGTCTAAGAATGACCTTTATGATGATTAATTTTATTTGTCAAATTGGAAGATGTTTTTGAATGAGATTAACGTTTAAATCAGTAAGCATATTGCTCTTCATAATGTGGGTGGGCCTCATCCAATCAGTTGAAGGTCTGAATAGAACAAAAAGATTGGACTCCTTGAGTGAGAGGGAAATCTCCAGTAGATTGACCTTGAATTTCATCTGTACTTTTGGCTTTCTGGAGTCTCTGCCTACTGGCCCACCCTGCAGATTTTAGATTTACCAGCCTCCATAATTACATGAGTCAAGTCCTTATAATTAATCTCTTCATATTGTACTGTAGATATACATAGAAGTTAGATATACAAAAGAAGATGTATATGTGTACCTTTTCATTCTGGTTTTTGTTTTTTGTTTTTTGTTTTTTTTTGAGATCCTTGACCAATACAACCACCATCAGCCTTCACATGTTCCTCTTTGTTGCACTAGCCAAAAGAAGGACTGTGGACCTGGGAAACTAACTGGGTGATGAGGCAAAAAGTGAGACAGCAGGAAAAACATTTATGCCTTTGAATTTTGAAACACTGCTTTTGTAATGTTTTGATTGGCTAGTTATGCAATTGCCAGAATGATTTGCCTTTCTTAAAACATGTCTTCAAAGTTAAAAATAAATAGATCATGAGGAATGCAGTAGCAAAGTGAGATCAAGTATTGATCACTGATCTTTTATTTCCCCTTTCCTTCCTTCTTACTGCCTATTGCTCTTGACTGATCTCTATCAAGGACCAACCTTGACTCTGTCAACAGGTTAACTTAATAAGATAATTTGACAATAAAATATCACTGCTCTGCTTAAGTGACTTTGATTACTTTCCATTGCCTTATTGATAAATCTAATTTCCTTGTCATGGCACATTCAGCGTCCCTTGGTGATCTGATTTCAAAACACATTTCTCCTTCCAGGTCTTGCTAGGTTTCTTTTCACTCTCTTACTGCTGTTGACCTAATGATTTACTGATCGTTGCCTGACTTTACTACTATGCTAGCATTTTCCTCCTCTACCTTAAATGTTCTTTTCCTGTTCTTTGGTGGTTGATTAGTTAGGCCCAACTAAAAAGGGATCTGCGTCGTAAAATATTTTCCATTCCATAGAATCAGAAAACCCCCTTCCTTTTTGCTGTCAGAGCACTTTTTTTTATAATTCTGTGATCTCACTGTTACACCAGTTTTAAATAGACTTTGCTGCATGCAAGTCTGACTTTCCCTGAAGCTCTAAAGTAGACAAACCTATGCTACTTGATAGCTGTGTGATGCTGGGAAGTTACTTCCTTGTTAAGGCTCAGTTTCCTCATCTGGAAAATTGTACAAACAATAGAACCATTGGGAAAATTAAATGTTTTAGTACATGAAAGTATTTAGAATAGTGCCTGGCAATATAGAAAGAGCTCTAATATACTACCTTCTATTCATTTATCTTCTGGTTCTTCAAGAAATGTTACTTGTGTGCCTGGCATTGTTTGTCATCATCACCCTTACAAGTTTTGAGTTCATACTCATATTTAAATGCTGAACTTCTAGTCCAATAAATGTCAGGTAGATGTTCATTGTATGCTTATCAATATAAGAATTGCTTTGGTCATTAGGCTTAAACACTGGGAAATTGGATGTTCAATTTTCATTCTATTTATTAGGTGAAAAGATACAGACTATGGCTATGAAAAACATGCTTTATACCCTAAAGTTGTTTTCCTTAATGGTTGAGAATTTAAATAACCTAATTAAAATGAAATAATATCTTCCTTGTATGCAAAATAACTATGTTTATAAAGATGTAACACATTGTGGAATTATCTTGGAAGCATCAATTTATAAATGGTATGATTCTGTATTTTTGTCTTAATGTAATACAGCATTTTAGTATAATTAGATATAAATTTAACTTTTAAAATATTAATAACCTCAACTTTTGAAACAAAGTTAGTATAACTTTGTAATAACGACATATATAACATTAGCTATTAGTAATAACACACGTCAAATGCCAGATGTTTAAATTTAAAAATTTTTGTGTTTACCGTGTCTAACATTTCTCAATCTCTGGTATATTGTAAGTTACACTCAAAATTGTGAGAAACACAAATAACAGTATGTCCTTTCCTACATAGAGATAATGTGCATCTTGTCAGGTATCAAATATTAGGTCTATTAGGTGAGTCTCCCACAGTTCATGTTATGCATGCGACTTTAGTAACAAAGCATGCTCATTGTTATGTGCTCTGATTATGTGGCTTTTCAGATGCCTGAATCTGTCTATTTGAAGATAATTGACATTGATTTGGTCTTACTGTACAGTGTCAAAGTCTTTTCAGGCTAATAGTGCAGATGTTACAAATTCAGTGCTATTTTAGAGGTGGCTATGTTACTTACCTATTCTGATAAAAAAGTTACAGTAGGAGTGGAGCCAAGAAGGAGGTAGGTCTGGGTTCTTTTGCTGCCATTTGAAAATGTTTTAGAATTTTACTGTCTCATTGTCTTAAAAGACAGCAATGCAGCTTAGAGAGAAGGAACCTGGTCATAAAGAGTTTCCTAGTCTGTGAAATGTGGGATACTAAAAAAATAGTTCCTACAACATAGGGTAATCATGATATATTTAAAGTACTTAAGGGGTGCCTGGGTGGCTCAGTCAGTTAAACATATGACTCTTGATTTCAGCTCAGGTCAGGATCTTGTGATTTGTGAGATCGAGCCCCGCAGCAGGCTCTGAGCTGACAGTGAAGAGCCTGCTTGGGTTCTCTCTCCCCAAATTAGTCTCCACCCCCCCCCGCCAAACAAATAAATAAAAATTAAAAAATAGTGTATGTCTAGCACTGTGGCAAACCTATGCCTCTCTCACTCTCTAACAAGAGAGATCCTTCCCGTGTTTGAACAGAGTAATTGGAATCTCCATAGTTTGAAACAAAATCTCATATTTCCCTCCTATTAAGTAGCCGGGATGCTGTAGCTATATTCTCTTCATCATTTTTCCTGGTTCTAGTTAACAAAAGTGCTTAATAAATGCCTATTATCAACTCTATTTTTTAAACCACTTGAAAATCTAATGTTCTTTTAGTGTTTCATTTCATTTAATTTCACAGACATAATTCTTAAAACTTGTGTAGAATCCTTACCATGTAGTACCATGGCAAAACTATCAGTAATTCACATTTTAGATTGAATTTTTTCCTCTTTTTTAAAGTTTATTTATGTATTTTGAGAGAGAGAGTGCATGCAAGAGGAGGAGGGCCAGAGAGAAAGGGAGAAAGAAAATCCCTAGCAGGATTCACTCTGTAAATGTGGAGCCTGATGTGGGTCTTGAACTCACAAACTGAACTGTGAGATCATGACCTGAGCTGAAATCAAGTTGGGCACTTACCTGGCTGAGCCACCCAGGCACTCCTAGATTGAATTTTTATTTAATTTTTACCTAAAAACAGTTTGTTACTAACTATATATGTCAGGCGCTGTGTGTAGGGCACTGCTGATACAAGAATACTACCAGTATAATCTTGACCCAGGGTTAGCTCAGAGCTGATCATTTAATGCAGTGCTTCTAAGTCAAAAGTAGGAGGCCCTGGAAAATTTTGGCATGCTTTGTAGGTGTGGAAGAAGTCGCAGCTATGAGGGGCTTTACACTGAGTGGCTCTGGGGAGGCAGAGATGAGCCTCGTGGCACTGCCTATGGAGAGGATTATAGAGGAAAGGAATCACAAAGGAGAGAAGCCAAGGATGAGAAACTGAGAGACATAGTAAACAGACTTATTTTCACCCGTTTTGCAAGTGTTTGGACTAACAGTCCTAGAAAAGAGGGTTGTTGAGGTTATCCTAACTTGGAGGTTCTCAAAATGTGGTCCTGGGCCAGCAGTATCATCTTTTGAGAACGTGCTAGAGATGCAGATTCTTGGGCCATATTTCAGGCCATCTGAATCAGAAAGTCTGGGGGATGGAATCCAGCAATCTGGTTTTCACAAGCCTTATAGGTAGAACCTCTGTCATAAACTAACCCATACTGTATGCAGATTAATATTCACATTCAGTGCTTATTAAGTTAAAGCTTATGAAACTTATGTCATTGTAATCTCTAAATAATTGCTGCATATAGAAGTCATGTGTTTCTGCTAGTTCTGAAGATCAAGAGGCAGTTATTTTCTGCTCTCATTAGTTATAAAGAAGACAAAAATAGACAGTTAACAATTCAAAGCAGTATTTGCTTAATACCAAATATCTGTTATCCACATCTTTATCCGTGTGTGTGTGTGTGTGTGTGTATGTGTGTGTGTATGTGTGTGTGTATATATATTTATGTATACACAATATATATATTTATGTATACACTATATGTATGTATACACTATATATATGTGTATATATGTGTACACTATATATATGTGTATATATATATACACACCTACACAATAGATATTACTCAGCCACAAAAAGAAGAATGAGATTTTGCAATTTGCAACAATGTGGATGGATCTGGAGGGCATAATGCTAAGTGAAATAAGACAGTCAAAGACAAACACCATATGATTTTACTTATGTGTGGAAATTAAGAAACAAAACAAAGGAAAAAAAAGACAAAAAGTACACTCAAATACAGAGAACAAACTAGTGGTTGCTAGAGGGGAGATGGGTGTAGGGACGGGTGAGAAAGGTGAAGGGGAGGAAGAATGTAGTTACTGTGATGAGTACTGGTTAATGCATAATAGCGGTGACTCATAATATTGTATACCTGAAACTAATATTTAACACTGTATGTTAATTAAACTTCAATAAAAAATAGAACACACCCATTTATTTATTTATAATAATAAATAATAAATAATATGGATATTTAGAGAAAGTAGCAATAACCACAGATGATTGTGGAAGGGGTCAGGAAATGGAATTTAGGAGATGTGAGTTGTCCCATTCTAGCTCTGGGTTTCTAGGTAAGCCTTCTGCTTATTTATTGTTGAGAACAAACCACCCCAAACTTGGTAGCCCACAACAACAATTTATAATTATCTGTCATAACGCTCAGAGTTTATTGGGCTCAGCTAGGAGGCTCTTGCTTAGGGTCTCTTATGTGGTTTCATTTTGAGTGCGGCTGGGTGGAGTTCTCCAGAAGTTTGACTTGGCTGGATGTCACTGAACACTGCTTGTCACACAGATCCTGGCCTCTTTATCTCTGCCTCCAGTGTCTTATCATCTAGGTCATCTCCATATGACTCACGCTTCTCTCAGCATCATGGTGGCAGAGAGGTGCGCCTCTTACCATGCAGCTGGCTTCTGAAAAAGCGACTGGGAGACCTGGAATTGACATAGCATCAGTTCCACCCTGTTCTAATGGTCAAAGCAATCACGGATCAAGTCCTGATTCAAGGGGAGGGGACATACAGGGGTGACTCTTTGGAGGCAAAGTTTGTTACAGGGCCATCTTTCAGAGACTGCCATAAGTCATTGATAATCTCTGAAAAATGTTGGGTTTGACCTAGATGATCTGTGTGGAGTATCCCTGCATGTAGCTTCACCTTTGCATGATCCACAAAACTTCCTTGCATATATTGCAATGCACCAAGGAGAACAGTAACGTGTATCTAGAATAAATATCATCAATGTTCTATTTCTCTGGTGTTTTGTCTTCAACTGGTTACCGGTATGGGCTGATGAAAAAAGAAAAACCAAAGAAATTTTTCTTCAGGTTATCAAGCCACTAGCAACCTCCTAGAAAAATACATCTCTTAGGTTGATGAAACATTGCTTTAATTTCATCTCTAAATTCAGAGCACACTATTACCCCAGGCTATATCAGGATCTCAAAGTGATGACATATAACTAGTGCATTGGGTACGTAAGTTATTTTTTAATTCAATAATACCTTATAAATTCATTTTAGTGTTTTGGGGGGAATTTAGTTCCATTAAAGTCATTATTACTTAAAAATATAATGGTTCTATTCTGACCCAAATGTTTTGAAATACAAGGCTCTGTAGAGAAATAAAATGCCCTTTAGGAAATTCTGTTGAGTGGAAATAAATGTGAATTTTCTTAGTTTTTTTTTTGCATATACAGGCTCTATTGCTCAGAATATCTCATGAGGTAAAGCCAGGTGTCATATCCTTGTATGAAAGTCATTGAAGTTTTAACCGTAGTAGCAAAAATAAAATTCCAATCTCTAAATAATTAAAAGTTACTTTTTAAAGTTGCTTATTCTTTAAAAAGTAGTCAAGCATTTTTAGAAGATTTACATTCAAATCCTTATAAAACATCTTTGCTAGAATGCCAAAACCATATTTTCTTTAATATATTACTGTAATATGTAAAGTTTTAAAATTAAGGAAATGGAAATGTTATGGTTTTTTTATGCTTAGAAATTTTCTTTTACATTATTCAGATTTGAATGCCCAAGCAGAACATTTTTCTCCACAGTTATAATACATAATATGTATACAATAAACTACCTACTGTTCAAATGCACGTCATAGTCATAGCATAGTTATTAATTATATTCTATATCAATTTATTAGGGCATGTGGACTTGTGCATCTCCATAGAAGACATTTTGCTTTCTCATCTAGCCACCTCCACCTTGAAGTCTTCCTAGACCACTCTATATAAGTTGTCAGCCAAAACACCCTTCCCACCCCTGCCCTCCAACTCACTGCTTACCAGCAACCAGCATAGGGCCCAGCATAATAATTTTGTGATTACACCAAAATCATTGTCTCTTTAATTGAATGGAAGGTATTCCTGGTCCCAAATGACTTCACCTTGCACTTTGATTTTAGTTTCTAAGATCGCCTGGACTAGGGATGAGTCTATCAGTTTTTTAATTGCAGCATTTCCCCCATTGAAAGGAAAAGCCTATGAGATTTTTTTTCCCAAAGCCTAAGAGACTGGATTTTTTGGAGAGAAATATTAGAATATCTTTTTAAGAAATAAAATTTAATATGGATACTGACAAGTTATCTTTAGTGTTAACTGTTAAAATGTTCTATTTTTACAGGTACGTAAGTCACATTTTAAACATTTTAATTGACAGTATTTCTTAATTTTAAAGTAAAAAGGAATATTAAAATTTTCCACTTTGCCCCAGAAAATTGGGTCAGGACAATAAACTGAATGGAGCAAATGAAAATCACTAGAGCATACTGAAACAATGAGTATTATCTTCTAAAAACAATGTGTTCTGCTACTTGTAGTGTTCCATCTTGGAGCTCCAAATATGCTAATGAAAATTAGTACAGTTATTCTTGATGCATTTGTACTTTTAGCCTTGCTATATCACAGAAAGCATTTTTAATCTTACTATTTAACTTTGGGGAAAAAGGCGTTAAAGAGAAGTTACGTAAATATTTAGGTCAGAGAATAGCATAGGTATTTGCTAAGAAACGATAATAATCAAGTCTCAACTATGGCAGTTGAGTGTCCCTTTGATCATACCGTGGTGCTCTAGCTAATGGCGAACTGTGATAGAATAAGAGGCCAATTGTGGGTAATAGCACATGACACATTGTTTTTTGTTTTGTTTTGTTAGTATTTTTGGCACACAATGTTTTATTAGTTTCAGGTGTACCACATAGTGGGTAAGCTATTATTCTGTGCTCACTCTAAGTGTAGCTACTATCTGTCCCCATAGATTGCTATTACAATATCATTGACTGTATGACAGCTTTTAAGTGAATGGCATAGTGATGTCATACCATATAACTTTCTTTTATTATTTTCTTTTTTTATTTATGTTTTATTTTTTGTAAGTAATCTCTACTCCCAGCATGAGGCTGGAACTCAGGACCCTGAGATCAGGAGCCTCTTGCTGTACTGACTGAGCCCAATAGGGACCCCTCTTATAACTATTGTCTTGCATCCACTTAAGTGAATGAGAGATTAAAAGATAAATGGTACTCAGAGAGTCTCACATATTAACAGTGGTAGAAACATTTGACTTTTATCATCTTAAATGAAAGCATTAGTGCCCATTTTAAATATAAGAAATAGCAATATCACATGTTAGTTGTCCCTAAGATTGTTAATACTCAATAGACAGCAGGTTCATCTTTGTTATACAGAAGGTCAAGATAGGATTGGCTAATTACTTAATAATTATTCTATAGATGAGTGTATAAGTTTTGTATTGCTGCATATGGACAGAGTTGTGTCCCTCCCAGATTTATAAGTTGTAGCCCTAACCTCCAGTGTGACTGTATTTTGGAGATTGGGCTTCTGTGGAGATAATGAGGATAAATGATGTTATAAGGGTGAGCCCTAATCCAGTAGGATTGGTGTCCTTATGAGAAGAAGAGACTCCACAGAGAGCTGTTTCCACACACGGAGTGAAGGCCATGTGAGGACTAGTGAGAAGGTAGCTGCCCAACAGCCAGAGAGATCTCACCAGAAACCAGCACTGATATAGCTAGCACCTTAATCTTGGACTTGTAGCCACCAGAACTGTAAGAAAATAAATCTCTGTTGTTTAAGCCACCCAGACTTCGGTATTTGGCATCCTGGGAAATCTAATTTAGCTGTTGAATAATCCTACTCCAAATTTTTCTGGCTTTAAACAATCATGATATTATTTGCTCACAAGTCTGAGGATCTAGTGTTTGTGTGTGGTTTGCCAGAGATAGCTCCTCTCTGCTCTCTGTGGTATTGAGTAGAGAGTACCAGCCAGCGGAGGAGATTTCAAGGTGACCTTACTCACGTGTCTGGGGCCTTGGTGCTGGCTATTGGCTGGAGAGTTATAGTTTGTCTCCGTGTGCCCTTTATTTCACATGTTTCGAATTCTCCAGTGATAGGATGGCCCTAGACTCCTTCACATGGCAGATGGGTTCCTTCTCTGTGAAAGTAGAAGGTGCAAATCCTTTTAAAGCCCAGACTCAGAACTCCCAGAATGTCACTTACACTGTATCTATTGGTTAAAACCTGTTATCCCAAATACTCTGAAACTACTGGAAGACTGTGTTTGGTAAAATGAAACAGAACATTATCAAGAATAGCTCTCTTTTTTTTTGTGCAATACTTTCAGCAGATTGTAGATTTTGGTAGACTTTCAATGGCCAGCCTAGGTCACTGAGGAGATGTAAATAACAGAAAGCAAGAAAATAGAATGAAGGTAATGTTCTTAAAGTTGACTTAATATTACTCTTTTCCTAACAAAGGCTAAACTTTATCTGTTCTTTGTTGTATGATCCCAGGTTTTTATCAATATGTAAAATAATCAGTCTTCTATATACAAAGAAACAATTACAAGTATGTATAAGAATCAGTAGGGGCACCTGGGTGGCTCAGTTGGTTGGGTGTCCAACTTCATCTCAGGTCATGATCTCACAGTCTGTGGGTTCGAGCCCCATGTCAGGCTCTGTGCTGACAGCTCAGAGCCTGGAGCCTGCTCTGGATTCTGTGTCTCCCACTCTCTCTGCCCCTACCCTGCTCACGCTCTATCTTTCTCTCCTTCAAAAAATATGTAAACATTAAAAAAATTAAAGAATCGGGGCGCCTGGGTGGCTCAGTTGGTTAAGCAACCGACTTCGGCTCAGGTCATGATCTTGCGGTCTGTGAGTTCAAGCCCCGCGTCAGGCTGTGTGCTGACAGCTCAGAGCCTGGAGCCTATTTCAGATTCTGTGTCTCCCTCTCTCTGACCCTCCCCCGTTCATGCCCTGTCTCTCTCTGTCTCAAAAATAAATAAACATTAAAAAAAAAGTTTAAAAAAAAATTAAAGAATCAATAGAACATAGTCTCTATCAATAGATGAATAAGGATACATATATCTATATTAACATATATAGATATATCTATATATCTATATCTGTATATCACATTCTCTTTATCCATTTGTGTATATATATTTGTGTATATATATTTATACACAATGTGTATATATATCTATACACAATGTATATATACCTACACAATGTGTATATATATCTATACACAATGTATATATACCTACACAATGGAATATTACTCAGCCACAAAAAAAAGAATGGGATCTTGCAATTTGCAACAATGTGGATGGATCTGGAGGGTATAATGCTAAGTGAAATAAGTCAGACAGACAAAGACAAATACCATATGATTTCACTAATGAGTGGAATTTAGGGAACAAAACAGAGGAAAAAAGACAAAAAATTGACTCTTAAATACAGAGAACAAACTAGTGGTTGCTAGAGGGGAGGTGGGTGCAGGGATAGGTGAGAAAGGTGAAGGGGAGGAATAATATGCTTCTTGTGATGAGTGCTGACTAATGTAGAGTAATGGTGACTCATTATATTGTACGCCTAAAGCTAATATTTAACACTGTATGTTAATTATACTTCAGTAAATAATAGAATATATTCATTCATTCATTTACAAAACTAGTAATTATTTATCAAATGCTTACTACCTACTATGTGACAAACTTCTGGATACTGGATATACAGCGGTAAACTATTAAATTTCCCAACTTTATTATCTGTAAGAAAGTCCCTAATAAACTCATTATAGTTTTAAGTTTCTAGTAGGGAGAGACAGATACTAGATATACAATTATGTACTATGTCAGAGGGTATGCACAATTAAAAAAAAAACACACACAAAAAGGAAATAAAGTGATAGCAGTTGAGGAAGGGAAAGGTTGCTATGTTAAATAAAGTGTTCATGTTAAAGGTGTCAGAAAAGGTAAAATTTGAACACCTGAAAGTAACTGGGGAGTTAGAAATGCAGATATGTAGAAGAAGAGCCTCTGTGCAAAGGCCTTGTGACGTAATATTCTAGAATGATCTACCAAGTATGACTGAAACACATGGGAGAAAGATGGAGTTGAGACATATTTAGGGTCCAGACATGCAGAGTCTGTCAAACTATTTTGAGACTGATTTGTATTCTAAACGTTACTGGAAAATTTTTTTTAATTTTTAAATTCTTTTTAACTTTATTTGTTTATTCTGAGAGAGAGAGAGAGAGGAGGGAGAGAGAGGGAGGGAGAGGGAGGGAAAGCGAGGGAGAGAGACTCCCAAGCAGACTCCGCACTGTCAGCGTGGGGCCCAATGTAGGGCTCATACCCACAAACCCACGAGATCCTGACCTGAGCGGAAATCAAGAGTTGGACGTTTAACTGATCCCCACCCAGGCACCCCTGGAAATTATCTGGGTTTTTTAAAGGCTTTCTGAATGTAATATGGAGGATAAACTGTAAAGAAACATGAATTGAACAGAGAGCCCATTAGGAAGCTATTGCAGGTGTCTGAGAAAAGAAATAATTCAGATCAGTATTTGGGTAATACATGTGGATGTACAGAGAGCTGCTCAGATTCACCATATCCAATAGAAGAGTGGATTTGCTTACAAGTTGGAAGTTCGGAGAAAAGATATAAGTTGTCAAAAATGACTTAAAAAACTTTTTTAAGTTGCCTGAGAAACTCAATAATAAGAGCTATTTCCTTGACTGAGAACAATTGAAAAAGCAAGTTTTCTTTTAAAGGAAAGTGAGAGTTTAGTTTGTATGTAGAAGTGGATGCTCCGTCAATTGATATTTTCTTTTCCTCCTTCATAACTTTTCTTCTACAACACAATAAAAGGTATCAAAAAAAAAAAAGTAGCAAAGAGCCAAGCTCTTGACTTGACAGCAAATAAATTCCTGGCATTTTGGCTGGAACTTTTCATCAAGGCAAATTTGAAACCAGTGGATGGCATGCTTTCCTGGGCAACACACTGCCATCTACTCAGTTTTCTACTAGTTTTGTCTTGGCTGCATGAGCTTAGCCAAAAGAACTCCTAAAACCACTGCTAAGATTAATTTCTCATTAGTTACTACACATGTACACAGAATTTCAAAAAGGAAATTTGTTACATTACATTGATGATTGTAGAGTTTAATAAATGTTTTAGAACTTAGTATGGTTTAATTACACAGTGATGATTTTTTCCCAGAGAAAGACTATTCTCAGCTAGAACTCTGAAGTTTCTGTTGGTAAATTCAAATTTAAATGTGTGTTAAAAATGCATAAACTCTATTTACCTTAATACCATTCTTTAATAGTCGAAAATAGTTATTTAAGTAATAAAAGGCACATGAAGTTTGGAGGAAAAAGGAAAATAATATTCTGAGTTTTCTCATAATCTGGATGTAATGGAGACGAATATCCTAGGTCAAATGAGATGGGTAGAAGCAGAGATTCATTTTGACTCAGCACATAGTTATTTTGGCTAAATGTATAACCATCTTAATATGTGTAGTTTTGAAGTCCTTTGATGAGGACACAGCTCTATAGGTGTTATGTCAAATTGAATGAGAAACATATTATTTAAATGCTTATTTAGGTAAGCTCGATAAAAGGTCATTTTGCAACTCTAGATCTATTTGTTCATTTCCCCCCAAATCACTTACCAGTATCTCAACACATAAATTATGCGATTTATTCAAAATGATTTGCATATCGTATATTAAAATTCTATATCTAACAGGATCTATTTTATGGCAATCTTTTTTATTTTGTTGCCCTTATAGAAAATGTTCTCCTTGTATCACCTTTATTTGTTTCTTAGCAGAACAATTAACTAACATAAAAATCTTAGTGCTAATTTACGAATGAGCTGAAAACCTACTGTCTAGTCTCTTCATTCAGACAATGGCCTTCTGGCAACAGTGCTGGCTTCCTTCATTGTTCAATTCAGTAGTGACTTTAATGATGGGATTTCCAATATGCAAAGTGATCATGTGCTGCGGTATTCATGTGGCAGTGGTTATTTCAACAAATATTTTTGAGCCCTCACTAGATGGTAGACATTTTAAGTAGAAACTTATTGAGTGACTGAATGAGTTGAGAAAATCTGATTTAGGACTATGATTTGAGCAGCATTTTCCTTTTTACTTTGGAATTATTTTGGATTTACAGAAAAATTATGAAGATAGTACAGAATGTTCCCATATGCTCATCACCTAGCTTCCCCTAATTTAACATCTTACATAATTGTAGTTTTTACATTTTGCTTTGGTAAAACTTAATAAATTGATATTGCTACTATCCTATTCACTACAGGTTATTTTTTTTTTTTAAAACATTACCACTTATTCCATTCATACCTATATTCATGTCCCAGGATCCAAGCTAGGATACCATATTGAATTTAGTTATCATGTGTCCTTTTCTTTCTACTTGTGACAATTTTTGAGCAAGACTTTTGACATCTATGTACCAAATAGTTGAATTTTTAGAGTTTCTAAGATATTTTATATAAAAATGAAAGTCCTTTCATTTATTTATCAATTCACTGAACACTGATTAAGTATCTATCATAATATACAGTTCTTGGCACCGGGGTATAAACATGGTTATATTCTTATGGTACAGAGGCTCCTCATTTACTGTGAGCAAATGATTCCAGCAATGGCATAAGTACTGTAACAGAGGAATACGGAGGGGAATTGGGAAATGGAAAACATCTGACTTCAACTGGAAGGATTAGGTGTTGAAGGAGAGTGAGACTTCACAGGTAATTAGAAGTGTTTGAGACAGGGAACAGTATATGCAAAGGTGCAGAAGTGAGAAGCATAGCACAGGTACTGACAAGATGGGTATGTGAAGTGAATGCATGAGTGACGAGAAAATATAGTGGCCAGGGGGAGTCAGATCCTGAAGGACATGCATGTTCTGCTGGAAAATGTGGCTGCGTTTCAAAGGTAATGAGAGCCATTGAATTTTTTTTTTTTTTAAGTGGAGTTCCTAACTTTGGCCCTATATTATATGACAGAAATTTTCATAATATCATTAGATTATTCTGGGAAGTTTTTCCTGTTACCAGATTTTCATTCAAAACACTGTATTTTTCTCAAAGATTCATTTTTCCTTAATGTTTAATAAGGATTAGGAAAAATTTTAGGACTAATGCTATCATTCATACACAGTTTCAGAAGTTAACTTTCTCCATAAGTAAATTTTAGTAATAATGAAAAGATACCTGTGTCTCACCTTCATTGTCCAAATTCCCATATTTTCCTACAAATAAGAAACATAATGAGGGGCGCCTGGGTGGTTCAGTTGGTTGTGTGACTAGCTCTTGATTTCAGCTCAGGTCATGAATCCAGGGTCATGAGATTGAGCCCTGCGCTGGGCTCAGTGCTTAACATGAAGCCTGCTTAGGATTATTTCTTTCTCTTTCTGCCCCGCTCTCCCACTCACACACGCACACACTCTCTGTCTAAAAAGAAAGAAAAAAAGAGAGAGAGAGAGAGAGAGAGAGAGAAAGAAATATAATGAGACACCAAAGCAAAGACAACAAAAGCAAAAATAAACAAGTGGACTACATCAAACTAAAAAGGTTCTAAACAGGAAAAGGAAGCTATCAACAAAATGAAAAGGCATCCTAATGAATGGGAGAAAGTATTTGTAATTTATATATCTGATAAGGAGTTAATATTCAAGATATACAAAGAACTCATACAATTCAATAGCAAAAAAAAGTACAAAAACAATCCTAGTAAAAAATGGGAAAAGGATCTATTTTCCAAAAAAGACATACAGATGTTAACAGGTATATCAAAAGGGCCTTTATTATGAATCATCAGGGAAATGCAGATCAAAACCATAATGGAATATCACCTGGCCCCTGTTAGAATGGCTACCCCTCAAGAAGAGAAGAAATAACAAGTGTTGGCATGAATGTGGAGAAACAGGAACCCATTTGCATTGTTGGTGTGAATATAAATTGGTGTAGCCACTCTGGAAAACAGGAGGTTTGTCAAAAGTTAAAAGTAGAACTACCATATGATCAACAATTCCACTTCTGAGCACTTATCTGAAGGAAATGAAACACTAACTTGAAAAAATGTATGCACCCCCATATTTGTTGTGGCACTATTTACAATAGCCAAGACATTCTAAGTGATGATCAGCAGATGAATGAATAAAGAAAAGATCATGTGGACACACACACACACACACACACACACACACACACTGGAGTATTATTCAGCGATAAAAAGAAGGAAATGTTGCCTTTTATGACAACCGCTTGAGGGCGTTATGTTAAGTGAAATAAGTTAGATACAGAAAGACAAATACCATGTGATCTCATTTATATGTGGAATCTAAAACACTTTAGTGGTGCCTGGGTGGCTCAGTCGGTTGAGCTTCCGACTTTGGCTCAAGTCATGATCTCATGGTCTGTGAGTTCAAGCCCCATGTTGGGCTTTGTGCTGACAGCTCAGAGCTTGGAGTCTGCTTCAGATTCTGTCTCCCTCTCTCTCTGACCCTCCCCCATTCATGCTCTGTCTCTCTCTGTCTCAAAAATAAATAAACGTTAAAAAAAATAAAAATAATAAATAAAAAAACCACTTTAATAGTTTTTTGAAATCCCCAAGTCAAACACCAAAGGAAGGGATTTTATTCTGAATTTATATAAGATACACAAATTATCAATTTTCAAGCAAGACCATGCTATCTTTTGTCTCTGTGTTAGAAGCCAGTATTTTTAGACCTTGTTACTTAAGGCATGACCAGCATCACCTGAGAGCTACTGAATCCGTCCCTGCATTTGTAACAGGATTCCTCTGTGGGTCACATGCACATCGTTTCAGAAGCACTAATTTAAGGCATTGTTTATTAGATTTCTAAATTTTTATGAAGAAGTATTTGATAGCAATAAATAAAATCATGGCTATAGTTTATTTTTAAAAGAAGAGAAGTTGTCAAGACAATGTGCATACTAAACTTCTTGAAATGAAAGAGCTTTGCATATGATTATCCATATTTTTAAATATGCATTTTATTTTTACCTAAGAGCATGAAAGGGACAAATGATAAAATTGGTTTTAAGCATCTCTAAATGTCACCTCATTATATTTTACTCCTTCTGATTATTTATTTTTAATGAGTGAATGAGATTTCTTATATCAGTCTTCCTAGAAAGTTTTGTCATGGAACTATAAATGCTGAATTCTTTAAAGTACCACCAAAATATTTGGGTTTATGTTAAGCTAAAACTAGACTTTTAAAAAATTCTTAAAAAATTATTTACTGGGAATTTAATTATGATATCTTAATATATTCTATGTGATTTCTGCAAGAACTAAAACTCCCTACTGTATTTTAAGTGAAATTTTAATTACGAAAGTTAGAAATGATTTACCATTCACAGAACCTATGTCTTTTAATTATTTCTGTATATATATATATATATATATATATATATATATATGCCTTATTATATACACAGTGTCGTTAGAACTACATTGATTTTTGCCTTTAAGAAATTAGCATCAAAATATGGGGCACTAGCTTGCTCATGAATAATTCTGATTCAGTTCTCTATTGTTACTAATCTAAGACAGGGGTCAGTAAGCTTTTTTTTGTAAAGGGCCACATAGTAAATATTTTTTGGTTTTGTGGCTCATACTGCCTCTGTCTTGTATATGCAGTTTTGCCACTGTGGCATAACTGTATAGGCATAGTCAATATATAAATAAGTGAGTCTGCACATATTCCAATAAAACTTTATTCATGAACACCAAAATTTCAATTTCATATAATATTGCTCTTCTTTTAAATTTTTTTAATGGCTTAAAAATGTACAAGACATTTTTAGCTCATGAGCTAGACAAAACAACCAGTGGGTTGGATTTGGACTATAGGCTGTAGTTTGCTGCTTTCTGATATAAGACATTGAGTATATGAATGTATATGGACTGTGGTTCACTATTGACTATAGATTTAATAGGAACCTGATGACTTCCTAGTATGCTAACTGTAACACTGGTATTATGTTTTTGTTGACTTGAAAAGAAAACCAGAAATTGAAAGAGAAAGAAGTACAGAGAACTAAAAATCATTGTGAATTTACTGTGAACAGTGAATTTACTGTTCAGCATTTTATATATTTCATCTTGAAGCTTCACTATCCACTGATGAAACATATAGTATTATTAGCATTTTACACATGAGAACAAGGAAGGCTTAAGTAAGGTTTTGAGGCCATACAGCAAGTCACTGGCAGAATTAAGCCAAGTCTGATTCTGAAACCTGAGATGTTTGCGCTTTACCACACTGGCCATGGGACTCACCCAACAGGAAGGCATGCTATATACTAATAAAAAATTATTTTTAAAGAAAGATAAAGGAGAGTATCAGAAAATGCAATTTGTTTAGAACCTTGAAGTGAAATTCTGACAAGTGGCTGGAAGGAGGGGGAAGACAGTCCAAATTATAGCTCAGCGCCAAGCTCATGAGAATGTAGAAGCTGAAAAATAAGCAGGTAGAAGACCACTTTAAAATTCCCAGTGGACATGACATTGCCTTTCATGTCATTCCCCTTCATTTGTCTTCCTCTTCCCCTTTGTAATGTTTAGCCTTTATTGCCTGATGAAAATAGATTGGTTCACATTCTTCTTTTTAGTAACTTGTCTTTGTTCTTGGCCCACAATTTCAAAAAGTAAACTCATCGGTGCTCATCTGGCAATTCTGTGTTCCCAAGAAAGATTTCAGAAGGACCTTCCAATTTCTACCAATTGTATTTGGCATTGTGCTGTAATGAAAGACAAGGGACGCAGCTGATAGAGGTTGTGTCTTTCACACCCCATTGCCTTTTGTACTTTTCTCAAAGTACATACAGCCCATAGCTATTGAGAGGATATGTAAATTATATTGGTCACAGTATTTGAGCTAAATAATGATTACTACATAGGTACAATGGTGAATATTTTATTAATACAGCTATGTGCCTAACGCGGACTCCCTTTTTGTTGTATGGTGAGCATGCTGAGAAACACAGATCACATTTTCCTCTTAATAACTCAGTCTTATATTTAATGTGTGCTTAATTTTTAGGCATTTTAATTGTTCTTTGTTCAGGAATCCCTCATAGCCAAAAAATCTGAGGTTAAGACAATGAACAAGTTAGCATACAACTAAGATTCTAGAGTAAATGTTACAAAAATTATATGAGAAAGTTACACAGGAACACATTTTGCGTGTCTTTGTATTGATATTTTCTGCAATGTACATGATTATATAGGATAAAGAAAGAATAAAAGAATGTGTGAATCTCTCACAAATAAAATCTACAATATTAAACTGTGTTCAACTTTGATTCAGGAGATGGTAAATATGACTTTATATTTGGAAGAGCACACTTAAATATATATTTCTCATGTCTTAATGTTTAGGGAAAAGTAAGCAATTTTCATGGAGTCTTAAAGAGATAAGAGATCAATAGAATCTTTGTTGCTTCTAATTACTGTCTCCCAAGATTTAAGAAATGTTCTGTCTGCTAAAAATGTTAAATTATATGATGAAATGAAGAATGAAGAAACACAGTCAGGAAATACTTTATGAAAGTATTGACTTCTATAATTCACAGTGTGTAGCATATTTTGAAATAGTAACCTAGGGACTGTCTGCTTATGAAATTGTCATTCTAAGGTACCTGTAGCTATAGCTTGTATAGCATATATATGGGGAGCTCCAGCCCTGAGTCCAACCCTTCTTTCCTAAGTGATATTTTGGGCTGATCTAAGCTCTTCCTAGATCTTCAAACTCACCTGACTTATCCATCTAACCTACCCAGGCAGAAAGGACCCAGAAAGCAAGCTATGAATTGTAGTGTGTGCTTTCAACAATTATTCTGGTCTCCTTTCTGCTCTGTCTTTCTGCTTTTTTTCTCTTGTACTCTCTTCCTTAGTTCTTGGGTTGCAATCCTTACTCCCTTGAAGCTTTCGTTTTGGGACTAGTTGCAATCAGTCACAGAACTTTTCTCTCTCTTATTTGCCAAGACTTTCCTTTCCTTTTTGGTATTAGCTCTGGTTTTAGTTTCAGCCTGTGTATTTTCCACAGGGAAGAATCCTGCTTCCTTAAATAGACATTTTTCAACTCTACTATCCCTTACCTTACCACAGGCTTACTTACACTTGTGTTCACGATTCTTTTCATCTAGATAGCAACCTGCTTTGTAGATGAGAGTTCAGGCCAAGGGTTAAAGGCATCAGAAGAAGAGTAGGGGCTGATGAGAGGTAGATTTAAAGACAAAATTACAGATATCTTGAAGGACAAGTGCAGATACAGTTGACTATTTCTAGAAGTAATAATCCTTTTTATCTCCTTTTTTTTTCTTCTTTTAAGATCAATTTGACTTATTTCATCTAATGTTTCAGTTAAGTTTAGTCTTTTTTTCAGAATACCCTCAAAGTTAGTGAAGTAATATTTTTATGTGCTTTCATTTTTTTTTAAACTTGATTCTGTCTAAGACTTGACATCTCATGCTTTTTCAATAACTGTAGTAGTCTTTAAATTAATTAAAAGTCACTTGGCTCATTGCCTCCCCTGTATAGTGTTCTACGGAGCTGACATCAAGGTGAGGTTATAACGTCAAGAAGAAGTAGGTTTCTTTAGATAAGTTCCTTGAAAATGCACTTTAATAAACATTCATATAATACAAATAATCCTATAAATTAGAATATTTTATCATTTATAATAAGAGTCATTTATAATAGTCAAGCCTCAGAGCAGGGACTACAAGAACTTCATATAATATAATATGGAGCCCTCAGATGGGGCTCCAGGATTAAATCCCTCCAGGATTAAAATCTTGCTCCCCATTCACCCTCCTGTGTAGCCTTGGTGTTTCTGATTTTTGACTTCCACGCTCCTCAAACCATTATACTAATCATTGTTTGTTTATGCTTCCATAATTTCGTTTCCTTGCTCGAGTTTCCATGGTGTTTGCAAGTTACTTCTGACTCCTCCATTAAATGTGGACTTCTCTTCTTGTTTATTCTTAACTTCTATTATTCTACTATACTATCCTTTTTTGAGAAACAAGCTCACCTTGATCCTTCTCTAATTTTTTATGCATATCATCGTTATCGAAATAACTGGAAATTAATCAGATACTTTTCACTAACCTGGGTTGTTTCACTAACTTGAGTTGTTTTCACAACTTGATTATAAATTTCGTATAGGTAAGGAATTGAAGTTTTGCCCTACAAACTCCTAAAATACTAGACATGTATTAAATTCTTAGAAGATGGCTCTTTCTAATAAAAATGAATGTGCTCTCTAGTACTATATTAGAATAGCTACAATCAGCTTAACCTCTAAGAATTTGCTTCTTTTTTAATGTTATTTATTTATTTATTTATTTGAGAGAGAGAGAGAGAGAGAGAGAGAGTGTGTGTGTGTGTGTGTGTGTGTGTGTGTGTGTGTGAGCATGAGCAGGGCTGGGGAAGGAGCAGAGAGAGAGAGAGAGGGAGACACAGAATCTGAAGCACCCTCTAGTCTCTAAGCTGTCAGCATGGAGCCTGACGCAGGGCTCCAACCCACGAACCATGAGGTCATGACCTGAGCTGAAGTCAGACACCTAACCGACTGAGCCACTGAGGCACCCCTGAATTTGCTTCTTAATATGAAAAAACAATGTTGCTAATGACACTACCTGATTTGACAGTAATATTGTTAATGAACCATTAAAATGTAAAAAGTACCATGCCATGACATTTTAGGACATTGAATATTTAGTTTAAGATGCTATTGTATGTTTTATGCATTTAATTTTCTAGCTAGATACTGGTTTTGTACCTCACTGTAGACTTGTAATGTGCTATAGTAGAAGACACAATGTGACAAAGAAATGAAAGTAGTAAGAAGGCAAAGCATGCAATCAAAGGAGAGCAGTGATGGCTGGAGATGAAAGCAGAGAAGTCCACACTGGGAAATATTACTATATGCCTTTGGATTTTGATAATAGTCAACAGAAATAGAAACAGTTAAATCATATGTTTCTCTGTCTTCTAAGAAACTATAGTGACTACAAAGCAGTTTTTAGTCTCTCTCTATGTAATAGAAAAAATAAGATAATCAACATATACAAAAGGAAACTAAGTTACCTAGAAGGATCCTAGACAATGTAAGGTACTCTACTAATTTCTTATTTCTAGTATAAAAAGTTACCACAGATTTAGTGACTCAATATACCACAATTTATTACTTTTCTGGTACTGGATGTCAGAAATCTAAAATTGGTCCACAAGGCTGTGTTCCTTCAGGAGGCTCAAGGAGAGAACCAATTTTCTTGGCTTTTCTACTTTTTAGAAGCTGCATGCATTCCTTGGCTTGTGGCTACACAGAACTCTGACTTTTGCCTCTGTTGTTCTGGCTTCTTCTCTGACTCTGACCCACCTGCCTCTTTTTTATAAGGACCCTGTGATTATATTAGGTTGGCCTGGATAATCTAAGATAGTCTCTTCATCTCCAGGTCCTCCACTTAATCATATTGTCAGAACCCCCCATTACCACATAAGCTAACATGAATTCATAGGTTTCAGGGATTCAGACATAGACATCTGTATGGAAACACTATTCTGGCTACCATAAGTACCAGGGTATTTGGACCATAGTTCATGATCTTCCTACTCTAAGTATTGGAAAGGAGTAACACACACAAGAAAAATGCTTAAGTCTGGAATTTTTAGACCATATTATTAGTAAGTTATTATATAAAGTGAAATACTTTTCTCCAAGTGAATTTAGGTTGAGCATTTTCATGAGGCAAAATTTTCTGATGTATTATTCCTCATTTACACCATTTCTTTGTACACATGCTAATGCAAAAATGTTCAGATATTCATTGTTCACTGAATTTGCTATCTTCATTCATATCCCACAAGTTTGCATGAAAGGCAAAGACATACATTCTGTAAATATATTCTGTATATTTAAATACAGATTTGGAATTTATTTATCTTTGTAGAACATGGTAGATTTTCTAACGGTGTATAGATGTAACATATCAACAAAAGGTTACAGTGAAATGGGCATTTTTATTAATAATGCAAATCCATCCCATGGAAAATAGATCATAGTAATTTTAATTATTTTTTTAATTACTGAGAGGAACTATTAAGATGCTATGGTGACATTAAAAACATGACCATAATCAGGTAAGTTAGCAAGATTATCTAAAAATAAATGAATCAACATTGATTGTCCACTTGTGTTTAGCATCATCTTAAGCCTTCTGGGGAACACAAAATGAATGTAAGCATGATCTATTCTACCAGTCTATTTAATACCAATCTATGTAATATATACCAATCCACATATATTTATGTAAACTAAGTTTCATTAGAAATTGGGAGATGAGCATAAATTGTCTTGGATTAGGGGAGTCAGGAAACTTTTCTGGAGGATACTATTTTAAATTACATACAGGTGCAATGGATAGGCAAAAATGACACCATGGGCTAACACATGGAGTTGACAAAAAGACTAAAGTTAGGAGAAAACCAGGGCTAGAGTGGGATGATATAACAGGGTCTGTTTTGGATAGATATAGTGGGGTCAGATTAACAGGTCATAGACAAGTAGAGGAATTCAGCCTTGATAGTACACAGGGCATTTAAAAATCAAACACACAAAATCCTAGAACATAAGGTCTCCCTACATGACACAGAAAATATGCCTTGGGGTGTGGAGGGGTGAAGATGGGGATTTTTGTCTGTTTGTCTTTGCACTGATATGCCAAGTGCTCAGAACAATGTCTGATATATATTTATTGAATTTTATTGAATGAATGAATTACTTGAACTAATTTTCCATGTTATATTTTTATAAAAAATAAACTTTGAAATTAATGGTTTAGTATAAATGATATAGCATTAATTTGATGCTCTATGGGATTAGGTTTTTTCTTTTTCTCTAGATGTACTGAGAATACCAGAATAAAGAGCTGGGTTTCATGTTTTCTATAGCAGAGACTTAAGAGTAGGAAGGCTGTGGGACCCTGAACTGTCTACTCAGCAAGAAAGTTGACTCTGTTCAGGCTCTTCTATAAGACCAAGCCAAGTTCAGATTCTCTAAGGCAGACAGAAACCTTTTCTAGATAAAAGCCTGTTCCTTAAACTAAGAAGCAGAATATTCTAAAGGTACCTCGGTGGCTCAGTTGGTTAAGCACCGACTTCAACTCAGGTCATGACCTTGCAGTTCATGAGTTCCAGCCCCTCTTTGGGCTCCCTGTGCTGATGGTAAGAAGCCTGCTTGGGATTCTTGCTCTCTCTGCTCCCCCACCCCACACTCACGCTTTCCCTCTCTCTCAAAATAAATAAATAAACTTTAAAAAATATTTTAAAAAGAAGCAGAATATTCTAATAATTTTTCATGATATACCTGTGAATGTATCCCTTTTTTTTATTTATATATGAAATTTATTGTCAAATTGGTTTCCATACAACACCCAGTGCTCATCCCAATAGGTGCCCTCCTCAATACCCATCACCCACCCTCTCCTCCCTCCCACCCCCCATCAACCCTTAGTTTGTTCTCAGTTCTCAACAGTCTCTTATTTAAAATGTACTTTATCCTTTGAAATGTCAAGATAACTCAATGAACTAGCTGTACACAGGGAAAGTGCAATTTTCAATTAAGTTCATATGCAAAATATTGAGCTGCTAATAAGTTACTTTAAAGAACTAATGAAGTTTGCAACTGAGATAAAGATCTGAAATTGTAGCATTGCCAGGACTGAGTTAATAATTAAGACATAGAGGATTTTTGTAACTTAACTATTAAATAAGCTAATTTAGAAATAGTATTTGTGTTGATTTTTATACCATTTGAAAATTATCCTGGGGCGCCTGGGTGGCGCAGTCGGTTAAGCGTCCGACTTCAGCCAGGTCACGATCTCTCGGTCGGTGAGTTCGAGCCCCGCGTCGGGCTCTGGGCTGAAGGCTCAGAGCCTGGAGCCTGTTTCCGATTCTGTGTCTCCCTCTCTCTCTGCCCCTCCCCCGTTCATGCTCTGTCTCTCTCTGTCCCAAAAATAAATAAACGTTGAAAAAAAAATTAAAAAAAAAATTATCCTGTGTGTACCTATCCAACATTATGAACCCCAAACATATTGACAATCATAGGTATTATGCTACTTATAAAATGTTTTATATGACAGCAGAAATTTTTAGTTACCTTTTTTCTTTCTTGTATAGCTACTCTCCAGTTAGTGATCTAAAATAACTCATACATTTTCATGACAAAGAGCCCAAGGAAGAAATTTGGCCAATAACCAGGAGTTCAGAGAAAATTAGGAGAAAACCAGAGATTTTGTAAAGGTAGAAAGAACATATGAGACTTTTTATTTTCTTGAAATCTTTAGGGGTAGAGGCCAATGTAGAAATCAGAGAGGCAGGCTACCTGAGACGCAGCTTTTGTGAGTGTTGCTTATGCGTGTAGGACAACATTTTGTATTTTAGCTGTACATCTACAGTTATACTATAGAATTGGCTTATGAAGATGGAAGGGTGAGCCAGCAACCTGTGCTTGGAGTCCCATGGATATTAATAATTGATACAAGTCATTTTATGATTTTTACCTTCTAGCTGCATCTAATCACTTTAGATGGCTACTAATCCTTGCAAGGCCAGAATCAACCAAATTGTCACGGATGTCTATGGACATGAGGCATGATGGAAAATTAGGAGTAATACTGGATTTCTAGTCAAGTGATAACACGTTCTCATTATATCTATGCCTTTCTATGCCTCTAGTTAATAGGACTTGGAACAGATTCCATTATGGGTATTGCTTCAGTCCCCAAGTATTGCAAGTTGGGTTTTCTGGAGCAGATGTTAAGATGAGTTTGGGGTTTGTGATGTTTCCTAGACATCAACACTTGAGGGGGAAAAAAAGGAGAGAGAGACAGAGAGAGTGTCTGCAGTGCAGACCCAACACAGCTTTGGCTGACCAAACTGAAAGCTCAGGAGAAAATTCTGCACATCAGAGTGCCCCACAACTGGCTGCGGTCCTTGTGCCTTCAACCCCCTCCTTCTTTGCATCCTTAGTCACTGCATGTGGATTGTCTCCAAAGGGGCATCCCATCAGGCAAGGTGGCTTTCTGGAGCTGAAGCAGAAACTTCTGTAAAGGAGGTGACATCTGGAGACAGTCTACAGATCCCATGCACCCCAGCTGGACGAATCCGCCTTCCCAGGGTAGCATCTTTATCTGTATGCCACCCTGACTCAGTAAATGGCAGATTGTAGCGAAGGATTGGGGTAGGCGTTATGAATGATGGTAATGGGTGAATCATAAGATGAATATAAGATTTACCATCTTAAAGCTATGATGGTGGCCATATGAAGCTCAGGGTCAAATTTTCAGGAAGGCTCTAGAGCCAAAGCAAGGACAGATGTCTGGTTTATTTTTTTTTTCATTTTTTTTCATTTTATTTTTTTATTTTTCAAAATTTACATCCAAATAAGTTAGCATATAGTGAAACAATGATTTCAGGAGTAGATTCCTTAATGCCCCTTACCCATATAGCCCAGCCCCCCTCCCACAACTGCTCCAGCAACCCGCAGTTTGTTCTCCATATTTATGAGTCTTTTCTGTTTTGTCACCCTCCCTGTTTTTATATTCTTTTTGTTTCCCTTCCCTTACGTTCATCTGTTTTGTCTCTTAAAGTCCTCATATGAGTGAAGTCATATGATTTTTATCTTTCTCTAATTTCACTTAGCATAATACCCTCCAGCTCCATCCACATAGGTGCAAATGGCAAGATTTCATTTTCTTGATTGCCAAGTAATACTCTTGTATGTATGTGTGTATGTATGTGTGTGTGTGTGTGTGTGTGTGTGTGTGTGTGTGTGTGTATATGGTATCTTCTTTCCCATTCATCCATCGATGGACATTTGGGCTCTTTCCATACTTTAGCTACTGTTAATACTGTTAATAGTGCTGCTATAAACATGGTGCATGTGTCCCTTTGAAACAGCACACCTGTATCCCATGGATAAATGCCTAGTGGTGCAGTTGCTGGGTCGTAGGGCAGTTCTATTTTTAGTTTTTCGAGGAACCTCCATACTGTTTTCCAGAGTGGCTGCACCAACATGCATTCCCACCAACAATGCAAAAGATATCCTCTTTCTCTGCATCCTCGCCAACATCTGTTGTTGCCTGAGTTGTTAATGTTAGCCATTCTGACAGGTGTAAGGTGGTATCTCATAGTGGTTTTGATTTCTATTTCCCCGATGATGAGTGATGTTGAGCATTTTTTCATGTGTCGATTAGCCATCTGGATGTCTTCCTTGGAGAAGTGTCTATTCATGTCTTTTGCCCATTTCTTCACTGGGTTATTTGTTTTTTGGGTGTTGAGTTTGATAAGTTCTTTATAGATTTTGGATACTAACCCTTTATCTGATATGTCATTTGCAAATATGTTTTCCCATTCTGTCGGTTGCCTTTTAGTTTTGCTGATTGTTTCCTTTGCTGTGCAGAAGATTTTTATTTTGATGAGGTCCCAGTAGTTCATTTTTGCTTTTGTTTCCCTTGCCTCCGGAGATGTGTTGAGTAAGAAGTTGCTGCGGTCAAGATCAAAGAGGTTTTTGCCTGCTTTCTCCTCGAGGATTTTGATGGCTTCCTGTCTCACCTTTAGGTCTTTCATCCATTTGAGTTTATTTTTGTGTATGTTGTAAGAAAGTGGTCCAGGTTCATTCTTCTGCATGTCACTGTCCAGTTTTCCCAGCACCACTTGCTGAAGAGACTGTCTTTATTCCACTGGATATTCTCTCCTGCTTTGTCAAAGATCAGTTGGCCATACGTTTGTGAGTCCTTTTCTGGGTTCTCTATTCTGTTCCATTGATCTGAGTGTCTGTTCTTGTGCCAGTCCCATACTGCCTTGATGATTACTGTTTTGTAGTATAGCTTGAAGTCTGGGATTGTGATGCCTCCTGCTTTGGTTTTCTTTTTCAAAATTTCTTTGGCTTTTTGGGGTCTTTTCTGGTTCCATATAAATTTTAGGATTATTTGTTCTAGCTCTGTGAAGAATGCTGGTGTTATTTTGATACGGATTGCATTGATATGTAGATTTCTTTGGGTAGTATCGACATTTTAACAATACTTGTTCTTCCTATTCAGGAGCATGGAATCTTTTTTCCATTTTTTTGTGTCTTGATTCAATTGCTTTCATAAACTTTCTATCATTTTCAGTGTATAGATTTTTCACCTCTTTGGTTAGATTTATTCCTAGGTATTTTATGGTTTTTGGTGTAACTGTAAATGGGATCAGTTCCTTGATTTCTCTTTCTTTCTCTTTATTGTTGGTGTATAGGAATGAAACAGATTTCTGTGCGTTGATTTTATATCCTGCAACTTCACTGAATTCATTAATCAGTTCTAGCAGTTTTTTGGTGGAATCTTTTGGGTTTTCCATATAGAGTATCATGTCATCTGCAAAGAGTGAAAGTTTGACTTCCTCCTGGCCTATTTGGATGCCTTTTATTTCTTTGTGTTGTCTGATTGCAGAAGCTAAGACTTTTAATACTATGTTGAATGACAGTGGTGAGAGTGGACATCCCTGTCTTGTTCCTGACCTTAGGGGAAAAGCTCTCAGTTTTTCGCCATTGAGGATGATATTAGCATTGGGTTGTTCATATATGGCTTTTATGATCTCGAGGTATGCTCCTTCTATCCATACTTTCTTGAGGGTTTTTATCAAGAAAGGATGCTGTATTTTGTCAAATACTTTCTCTGCATCTGTTGAGAGGATCATATAGTTCTTGTCCTTTCTTTTATTAATGTGATAAATCATGTTAATTGTTTTGCAGATATTGAACCAGCCCTGCATCCCAGGTATAAATCCCACTTGGTCGTGGTGAATAATTTTTTTAATGTATTGTTGAATCCGGTTGGCTAATATCTTGTTGACAATTTTTGCATCCATGTTCATCAGGGAAATTGGTCTATACTCTCCTTTTTAGTGGGGTCTGTGTCTGGTTTTGGAATCAAGGTAATGCTGGCTTCATAGAAAGAGTTTGGAAGTTTTCCTTCCATTTCTATTTTTTGGAACAGTTTCAAGAGATAGGTGTTAACTCTTTCTTAAATGTTTGGTAGAATTCCCCTGGAAAGCCATCTGGCCCTGGACTCTTGTTTTTTGGGGGAGATTTTTTAATTACTAATTCAATTTCTTTACTGGTTATAGGTCTGTTTAACTTGCTATTTCTTACTGTTTCAGTTTTGGTAGTGTATATGTTTCTAGGAAATTTTCCATTTCTTCCAGATTTCCCATTTTATTGGCATATTATTGCTCATAATATTCTCTTACTATTGTTTTTATTTCTGTTGGTTGTGATCTCTCCTTTTGCATTCTTGATTTTATTTATTTGGGTCCTTTTCTTTTTCTTCTTGATCAAACTAGCTAGTGGTTTATTAATTTTGTTAATTCTTTCAAGGAACCAGCTTCTGGTTACATTTATCTGTTCTACTGGTTTTGGTTTCGATAGCATTAATTTCTGCTCTAATCTTTATTATTTCCTGTCTTCTGCTGGTTTTGGGTTTTATTTGCTGTTCTTTTTCCAGCTCCTTAAGGCATAAGGTTAGGTTGTGTATCTGAGATCTTTCTTCCTTCTTTAGGAAGGCCTGGATTGCTATATACTTTCCTCTTACGACCGCCTTTGCTGCGTCCCAGAGGTTTGGGGTTGTGGTGTTATCATTTTCATTGACTTCCATATACTTTTTAATTTCCTCTTTAACTGCTTGGTTAGCCAATTCATTCTTTAGTAGGATATTCTTCAGTCTCCAAGTATTTGTTACCCTTCCAAATTTTTTCTTGTGGTTGATTTCAACTTTCATAGTGTTGTGGTCTGAAAATATGCATGGTATGATCTCGATCTTTTCGTACTTACTTAGGGCCCATTTGTGTCCCAGTATATGGTGTCTCTGGAGAATGTTTCTTGTGCACTGCTGAAGAATGTATATTCTGCTGCTTTAGGATGAAATGTTCTGAATATATCTGTGAAGTCAGTCTGGTCCAGTGTGTCATTGAAAGCCATTGTTTCCTTGTTGATTTTTTGATTAGATGATCTGTCCAGTGCTGTGAGTGAGGTGTTGAAGTCTCCTACTATTATGGTATTACTATCAATGAGTTTCTTTATGTTTGTGATTAATTGATTTATATATTTGGGTGCTCCACATTTGGTGCATAAATGTTTACAATTGTTAGGTCTCTTGGTGGATAGATCCCTTGATTATGATAAAATGCCCTTCTGCATCTCTTGATACAGTCTTTATTTTAAAGTCTAGATTGTCTAATGTAAGTACGGCTACTCCGGCTTTCTTTTGTGGACCATTAGCCTGATAGATGGTTTTCCTACCCTTATTTTCAATCTGAAGGTGTCTTTAGGTCTAAAGTGGGTCTCTTGTAAACAGCATATAGATGGATCTTGTTTTCTTATCCATTCTGTTACCCTGTGTCTTTTGATTGGAACATTGAGTCCATTGACGTTTAGAGTGAGCACTGAAAGATATGAATTTATTGCCATTATGATGCTTGTAGAGTTGGAGTTTCTGGTGGTGTTCTCTGGTCCTTCTAATCTTCTGCTGCTTTTGGTGTATATATATATACACCAAAAGCAGCAGAAGATTAGATTAGCAGAAGATTTTATATATATATATATATATATATATATATATACACACACACACGCATACACACACCAATACATACATACATACATATATATTTTTTTTCATCTTTTCTCCCCTCAGAAATTCCCCCTTAAAGTTTCTTCCAAGTCTGGTTTAGTGGTCACAAACTCCTTTAATTTTTGTTTGTCTGGGAGGCTTTTTATCTCTCCTTCAATTTTGAATGACAGCCTTGCTGGATAAAGAATTCTTGGCTGCATATCTTTCTGATTCAGCACATTGAATATATTCTGCCACTCCTTTCTGGCCTGCCGAGTTTCTATGGTTGGTCTGTGCAAACCTGATCTGTCTTCCCTTGTATGTTAGGGACTTTTTTTTTCCCTTGCTGCTTTCATGATTCTCTCCTTGCCTGAGTGTTTTGTGAATTTAACTATGATATGCCTTGTTGATGGTCGGTTTTTGTTGAATCTAATGGGGGTCCTCTGTGCTTCCTGGATTTTGATGTCCCTTCTACCCCTGTTTCTCTCTCTTCCTCTTCTGGGCCCCGTATGATTCTCATGTTGTTCCTTTTTAATGAGTCCCTGATTTCTCTAATTCTTAAATCGTGCTCTTTTGCCTTAATCTCCCTCTTTTTTCTGCTTTATTATTCTCTATAAGTTTGTCCTCTATATCGCTGATTCTCTGTTCTGCCTTGTTGATCCTTTCCACCGCTGCATCCATCTGTGATTGAAGCTCAGTTATAGCATTTTTAATTTCATTCTATTTTTTACTTCTTTTATCTCTGCAGAAAGAGATTCTAGTCTATTTTCCACTCCAACTATTATTATTATTAACGTGATTCTAAATTCTGGTTCAGACATCTTGCTTGTATCTGTGTTGATTAAAACCCTGGCTGTCGTTTCTTCGTGCTCTTTCTTTTGGGGTGAATTCCTTCATTTTGTCATTTTGAAGGGAGAAAAGGAATTAATGAGTTAGAAAAATTGAAATTAAAAAAATTAAAATAAAAAAAATTAAAATTAAAAATTAAATACACACACACACACAAATCTAATAGATGATTCTAGATCCTAGGTGTGTTTTGGTCTGGGTGTTGAAAGTTGTTTGACAAATCAGAGAAAAAAAAGGGGGGAGAGGAGATCGTTTGAGAATTTGAAAAATTGAATATACTGAAGTAGACTAAAATGAGATGATGGGGGTAGAATAGAATTTGAAAAAATATACCCAAAAGTAAAGAATATAGTATAAAAAAAGTTAAAGAAAAATATTTTAATAAAAGTTAAAAATAAATATGAATTTTTTCATTTTTGGTATTTAAAAAAAAGAAATGAAAAAGAGAAAAAATATTTTAAAAAAGGAAACAAAAAGAAAAAAGAAATTGTTTGAAAATTTGAAAAAGTGAATGCACTGTAGTAGACTAAAATAAAATGATGGAAGTAAAATAGAATTTGAAAAAATGTACTTAAAAGCAAAAAATATAGTAATAAAAATAAAATAAAAATATTTTTAATAGAAATTGAAAGTAAAAATGAAGTTTTTCTCTTTCTTCATTCAAGAAAAAGAAAAGAAACGAAAAAGAAAAAAGAAAAGGAAAGAAAAAAAGGAAATTATTTGAAAATTTGAAAAGGTGAGTACTCTGAAGTAGACTAAAATAAAATGATGGAAGTAAAATAGAATTTAAAAAATTTACACAAAAGTAAAAAATATAGTACTACAAATTAAAGAAAGATATTTTTAATAAAAATTGAAAACAAAAATGAATTTTTTCTCTTTCTGTATTCAAGAAAAAGAAAAGAATTGTAAAAGAGAAAAGAAAAAAAAGGAAAGAAAATTGAATAGATGAACCTGCTAGCAGATTGAAGTAGGACTAAAATTGCTTCCTTTTCCCCTAGAAGTCAGTCTATATAGCTCTTTATAGTCCATAAAGTAAGCCCGCTTTGAGACTTGTGTTCTTGAGGAGCAAAGTTGGGCCAGTTGGGCGGGGCTCAGTGTAACAGCTCCGCTCTCCACTAGATGGTGTTGCTAACCTACTGGGGTGGATTTTTGCAGCAGTTGTAAGTGTGTATGCGCATGTGGGGAAGTGGTGAAAATGGCGCCACCAGGTACCCAGGCTGTTCTCCCGGATCAGCAGTCGCACACCCGTCCTCTGTCTTCAGCTCTCGTCCACTCCTCGCTTTTTCACTCTCTGTGACCAGGCTCCAGGCAGTACCTCTGTCCCGAGTTTTGTCTCAGATGCAGATGTTTTTCCCTGGCCCCTTACTTCTGAAGGACTGTGGCTTTTGACCCGTTCTGCCCCTTTGTGGGAGGGTCTCACCGAGAAATGGCCGAATGTCAGCTGCACCCAGGAACGCTTGCTGGACCCTGCTGCTGCTGATGCCCTGAGACTGTGGCCAGGTGCCAGCCCACCCCAGAAAAAGTTCACGGGATAGTGTAGCAGCAGCATTTCAGGGATTATGGAAAATCACAGCACACATCCGGCACCAGGCTTCACCCTTAACAACCTTGCCCCAGCACCAGTGAATGTGGCCGTTTTTCTGGGGTCTGCTAGGACCAGGTGTCTCCAACAGTCTCTACCAAATGTCCTTCCAGCAGTGGAACCGCTGTTCCCCATGTGGCCCGAGAACCTCCCGTACCCCACTCTGTTCCTGGGGATTTGCCCTTCCCACCAGAGCACCACCAGGTATGGAGCTGTGGAGTTGCAGCCTTTGTGCTCCCCTTGTTTACAGTCTTAATGGAATTTAAACCCTCTCCTTTCTCCTTTTCCCTTTTTAGTTTAGTCCCTGCAGCTGTTT
Organism: Puma concolor; assembly: GCF_028749965.1. Taxonomy (NCBI): domain Eukaryota; kingdom Metazoa; phylum Chordata; class Mammalia; order Carnivora; family Felidae; genus Puma; species Puma concolor. Next base: position 64,956,978 of record NC_141670.1, read on the forward strand.
CCAATTTTCCACTTTCTCTCCAGCTGCTTTTGGGGAGGGGTGCTTTTCCTGTACTGTCCCCCACTCCCCAGTCTCTGTCCTCTCTCCGCCCACAAAAGCAGCTCCCTACCTTTTACGTCTTCTTGCTCCCCAAGTTCAGCTCTCTGTGCTGCATACCTGTTGAATTCTGTGGTTCAGGTTGTGCAGATTGTTGTGTTAATCCTTCAATCAGTTTTCTAGGTGTGTAGGATGGTTTAGTGTTGGTCTGGTTGTATTTCATGGACGTGAGACACACAAAAAGCTCCCACGTTGTTCTGCCATCTTGGCTTCTCCCAGAGGTGTAGTTTAAAACACCATAAGCACCTAGCTTGCAGAACATACATGTCAGCATATCCATTAGTGGGTGTCTGCGTTTTTTTTGTCTAGAATGTGAGTCCCTTTCTTCTTGAGAACCGAACATTGATTTTGTTTTGGAAAACTCCTGTTCTCCTGTTGTAGTCAAGTGCTCTGCTCGCTCTTGGCCTAGAAGTAGGCATCTAAGCTCAGCTCAGCCAATGGGGTGGATTTTCCCTAGAACTTGAATTTTGAGAGGAGTGACAAAAGTAGGAAAGAAATGGCTGAGACTGATTCATCAAGATGTAAACCGCCTGAAGAGATTGCTCGCAAGCCTCAGTGCTTCCCTGGGTCTTGCCCTGCTTGAGATTTAGTATTGCAGCTTTGCCTTTTTTTTTAATGTTTATTTTTGAAAGAGAGAGAGAAAAAGTTGGGCAGGGGGATGGTCAGAGAGAGAGGGGACACAGAATCTGAAGCAGGCTCCAGGCTCCAAGTTGTCTGCACAGAGTGCAACATGGGGCTTGAACTCATGAACCCTGAGATCATGAGCTGAGCCAAAGTCAGACGCTTAACCAACTGAGCCACCCAGGTGCCCTAGCTTTGCTTTGATTCTGTGGCCTGTATAATAGTATTCCAATAAATTACTTATTTCTATCCCTTAGTTATCCAGAGTTACTTTGAGTTGTGTACAAGGTAACCCTCTACAGATGGTACCCAGGCTGATCTAAAATAATAACAGTAGTATGACAATTATCATGTACTATAAGCTGGTTTCCTAGATGAGAATGCTGATAGAATCACTATACCCATTTTGGTTTTTTGAAGGAGAACTCTCCGCCAAATAAATACAGTTCCACATTGGAAAGAGGGTAATGGTGGATGGTGTGGAATGCAAAGGAATTAATGAGTGGAAACAAGGAGAAAACTAATTTGAGAGGAAATAATTTTAATTCATTATAGATATGAATTTTCAATCAAAAGAACTGTCCAAAGTATATCTGGGGAGGTAATGAGTTCTTCCTTATTAATCCCTATGGGGAGGAATAAATAGAGGAGAAAAGGATCTTATTTGCATGACTTGGTGAGAATGGATTCCCCTTCAGTTTTCCCATCACTCTATATTCCACGAACACTGTACAATTAGTTGTGAGGAAATGAACCTTTGCGAATCTCTCTGCCCGGATAACAATTCACCTGTGCCTTCAGCTCAAATTCTCAGGAGTTACTGGCTTGTCAATGGAGGCAGCATGAAGTCAGGAAGCTGCTCAAGAGGCTTATAGGACAGTTGAGTTACTATCTTGATGCCTGTCTTAACAGGAATTACAGTTATACAGAGAAACACTGTCTTATCCAGAAAGGCACGCTTCTAGAAACGCTGGATATGAAGGGTATTCTTGAAACCCATGACTAATTTCTTTGCTTCATTATTTTATACTACAGCATATTGGGAATGACTTCCAAATTGGCTATGGTGGATTTGATCACTTTTTCAGGGCAGTGATGATGTGGAATATTACAGCTTCACAGATATTTCACACAGTCAGGCTGTGATTTATGAAAGATGTAAAATAAAACAATAGAAAATAAATATTTTAACATGCTGTTTTATTGTTTATGACCAGAAATACAACAGCTTTTATGGAGAAAGCGTTTCTAGTTTAACTACCCCTTCACACTAAATTTTCTGTACGGTATATTTGACTTTGACCAAAAAGTAAACACAGAAGAAAGTTCTGTGGCTTACAAAACATAATATGGAAAGAAACAGGTTTTACTTTATCTTATTTATATGAACTATTTCTGATGTAAGTTAATACTTCTAAAAATTGAATCATAAATCATACTTTTGTAGCATTTACTATAGGCCAGACACTGTTTTAAGTGCTTTACATATATTGAATCTTCTGGTCACTGCAACAGCTCTGTGACATGGATACTATTATTATCTTCTTTCATAAATGAGAAAACTGAGTTATAGGTATACTGTTCTTCAGGGACAAAAAGGAGGAATGTCTCTGAAAAATCAGTGGTGAAAAGAAATATGTCCATAGAGCAGAATTTGTAGTAGTAGTATATTTTGTTGGTTTTGTATGGATTGAGAAATACCCAAAAAGGTCCCACAGGTCCTAAGTGGAAGGGCCACGATTCATAAGCAGAGAAGGCCATCCAAAATCCAAGCATTTATTCTACACTGCTGTTGAACATACCCCACTAATTCTAGTCAGACAGTGATGTTTCCTAACTGGTGCTACACACATATCATGTTTACTCCTGCCTCAATTACTGCTTGTGTTCCCTCACTTCATTAATTTCTTGAAATACCCTTTTCTTTCCTTTCACTCAATTCCGTTCAATGTTCATTTCAATCCTAGCTCCTTCACAAAGTCTTTCCTGACAATCGTAACTAAGATTGAGTTTGCCCTTTCTATTCACTGTTAAAGCTCACAGTGCTGGTATCTGACTACCACCACGGCTGACCACCTAAGCCTTTTTTTTTTTTTTTAATTTTTTTTTTCAACGTTTATTTATTTTTTTGGGACAGAGAGAGACAGAGCATGAACGGGGAAGGGGCAGAGAGAGAGGGAGACACAGAACCGGAAACAGGCTCCAGGCTCTGAGCCATCAGCCCAGAGCCTGACGCGGGGCTCGAACTCACGGACTGCGAGATCGTGACCTGGCTGAAGTCGGACGCTTAACCGACTGTGCCACCCAGGCGCCCCCACCTAAGCCTTTTAATAGCAGCGATTGATACAAGGCTCCAACATGGCACCTTACTCTAGGGGGACCAGCCAGCCTTGCTATTGTTTAGTGACGGCACTGGACACCTTTCAACAGGGAAGAGCAGTAATTAACCCTCGCTGGAACAGGATTCATATTCTGGATATATGTTAGCCTTCTCTGCCCAAAACGTTTCTACTAGCACCAACACGTGCGTTACTTTTGTTTTATTTCTAGGACATTGCCTAGGACCAAAGTACTCCTTTCACACCAGAAGAAGTGTGCTAAAGGGTTCATGCTCATAGAGTTACCTGGTCTTAATCATGTACTCCATGGGTATAAAGTCAAGTGGCCTGATAGAATGAGGGAATGGTCTATTGAAAACTTAATCACAATGCAGTTTAGAGATGATAGCCTTTAAAAAAGTGAGATTTTATCTTATAAAATGGGGAATATGTTATGAATCTGTGAGCAATGTATCATATCATTTTTTTTTCTATAGCTTTTCTATAGTCCTGGAAATCAAGAGTCAGACATGGAGAGGTATCACTCACTATTTCACTTTATAACCCATTTGCAGAAATTTTGCATTTCTTTCCCATAACTTAGACTCTACTGGTTTGCATTTCTTTCTTCCTAAGGGAAAACTACTTTTACCAGGGGACACAGTGGTTTCATTGAATTAGAAGTTGAGACTGCCGCCTGGCCGTTTTGTGCTTCTCCTGTCAGTGAACCAACCACATTATTGCACTGACTGGCATGATTAATCTCGATGCAGAGAAGAAATTGGGTCACTACTACTAATGGGAGCTGAAGGAATATGTCAGTGAGCCCAGAAGATTATCTGTGATGCCTCCGAGCCCAGTGGCAAAAGTTAGTGACAAATTATAGCAACCCCCAAAATATTTATATATAGGAGACCACTGAGGATTCATATTTTTTAGAAATGAAAATTTCCACACATGCTTCCAGAAACAGAGGGCATATGGAATTGATAGTTGAATAAAGAAGTTAAAAAAATAATTACAGCTTTGTGACCAGCGACAAAATGAGAGCTCCATCAGTATGCATATTTTATTGTATATTTGTGTACGTGAGTATATATACATGTGAGTATATATGTTTGTATGTATGTATTCACTGGTTTCCTTTTCCTCCCACCTCATTTCCTTTATTATTTTATTTAAGGCTTAGTGGTGGTGGTTTACTTCAAAATTTAGTCTTTAGGTTACAGAATATTCAGCTGGGACTGTGACGGAAATAGAAGAGTAGTGAACAGCACTAGAGAGGTATAAACTACTGTTATTAGAGTATATGATGGCTTGGATTTTGCACCTCTCTTTAGGGAGAAGGTTAAAGTATTTCATTTATAGAAATATATTTGCAACTTGTTATACAGAAGCATAAAATTGGTAGTTTTGATGGAGTGGATTGTGCTACAAACTCACTCTTAATACTCTGGAGATGCTGAGCCTGATATTCTGAAAATTACTTTCTTCTTTGTCAGCTAATTCCTGTGAGTTCACCCAGTGAGGGAAACGGGAGGGAGGTGGAGAGGCAGGAAGAAGAATCTTCTTCCTGTCAGTATTCAGACCAAGTTCCTAGTGCCCTTCTCTGAGTTCCTGATGTACTGACATTGGCCACATGTATTATTTAGACTTTTCTAGAGAAACATTAATGATAGGATGTGTGCAACTCCACAGAGAAATCTATTTTAAGGAATTGATTCTTGTAATTATGGCAGGTTGGCAAATACAAAACTTGATAGAGTAGGCTGATAGTCTGGAGACTCAGGGAAGAAATGCAGTTTGACTCCAAAGAAAGTCCACTGGAAAAATTCCTTCTTCTCAGGGGAGGTTAGTCTTTGTTCCGTTAAAACCTTCAACTGATTGGATGAGGCCTACTCATCCTGTAAATCTGCTTTACTCAAAGTCCACCAATTTAAATATTAATCTCATCCAAAACCACAATGTGTTAGCCTGCTTGGGTGCTATGACAAAAGAACCACAGACTTGGTGGCTTAAAAAACAGAAATTTATTTTTTCACGGGTTTAGAAGATTGGAAGTATAAAATCAACATTCTGGCTGATTCAGTTTGTGGTGAGAGCTCTCTTCTGGCTTTCACATAGCCACCTTCTCTCTGTCCTCACATGTCAGAGAGAGATCTTTCTGTTCCTGTTCCTATAAGGCTACCAGTCCCACCTTACGACTCATTTAACCTTAATTTCTTCCTAAACACTATATGCAGGTAGAGTTACATTGGAGGTTAGAACCTCAGTATATTAATTACCAGGGAGAGGGGACACAATTGATTTTATATGGTATTCCTTGTGCCCTCAAAATTCATATCCTTTTCTCATGCAAAATGTATTTATTCCATGCCAACAACCTCCAAAATCTTTTGAAAATTTTTAAGTTTTTATTTGAATTCCAGGTAGTTAACATATGGTGTAATATAAGTTTCAAGTGTACAATTATTGTGATTTGATATACAATACCAATGCTCATCACAAATACCCTCCTTAATCCCCATCACCTATTTTACTCATCCCCCCTTCCTCCTCCCTCCTGGTAACCATCAGTTTGTTCTCTACAGTTAAGAGTGTTTCTTGGTTTGCCTCTCTTCCTCCTTTTTCCCCCCTTTGCTCATTTTTTTTGTTTCTTATTTTCCACATATGATTGAAATTATAAAGTATTTGTCTTTCTCTGATTTATTTCATATACCATTATACTCTCTAGCTCCATCCGTGTCATTGCAAATGGCAAGATTTCATTCTTTTTATGGCTCAGTAATATTCCAGCGTGTGTGTGTGTGTGTGTGTGTGTGTGTGTGTGTGTATAAATGGATAAAGAAGATAAATGGATAAAGAAAAGGTGGTATGTATGTATGTATATTTGTATGTATATGTATATACATACATACATATACAAATATACATACATACATACCACCTTTTCTTTATCCATTTATCAGGTGATGGACACGGGCTGTTTCCATAATTAGCTATTGTAGATAATGCTGCTATAAACATCAGGGTACATGTATCTCTTTGAAAGAATATTTTTGTTTTCTTTGGGTAAATACCTAGTAGTACAATTGCTGGATCATAAGGTAATTCTTTTTCTAATGCTTTGAGGAACGTCCATACTGTTTTCTATCGTGGGTATACCAGTTTGCATTCCCACCAACAGTGCAAGAGGGTTCCTTTTTCTCCACATCCTCGCCAATACCTGTTGTTTCTTGTGTTGTTGATTTTAGCCATTCTGAAAGGTATGGGGTGATATCTCATTATGGTTTTGATTTGTATTAGCCTGATGATCAGTGACATTGAGCATCTTCTATGTGTCTGTTGGCCATCTGTGTATCTTTTTTGGAAAATGTATGTTCATATTTTTTGCCCATTTTTTAATTGCATTATTTGCTTTTTCAGTGTTAAATTTTATAAATTCTTTATGTATTTTGGATACTAACCCTTTATCGGATATGTCATTTGCCGTATCTTCTCCTTTTCCATAGGTTGCCTTTTAGTTTCATTGATTATTTCCTTCACTGTGGAGAAGTTTGTGTTGTTGTGGTTTTTTTTGCTTTTTTTTTTTTTTTTTTTTTTTTTTTTAATTAAGTCCCAGTAGTTTATTTTTATTTTGTTTCCCTTGCCTCCAGGGACATTATCTAGAAGGAAGTTGCCATGGCCAGTGTCAAAATAAGTTGCTGCTTATGTTCTTCTCTAGGATTTTTATGGTTTCAGGTCTCACATTTCGGCATTTATCAATTTTTAATTTGTTTTTGTGTTTGATTTGAGAAAGTGGTCCAGTTTCATTCTTTTGCATGTTGTTGTCCAGTCTTTCCAATACCATTTGTTGAAGAAACTGTCTTTTTCCTGCTGGGTAGTCTTCCCTGAATTGTTCAAAATTGACCGTACATTTGTGGGCTCAATTCTGAGTTTTCTGTTCTGTTCTTTGGATCTTTTTGTGCCTCTCTTGTCTTTCTAACTTTTGGTCTCTTCTTTGCACTCAAAGAGTCCCCTTTAATATTTCTTGCAGGATTGGTTTAGTGGTTACAAACTTCTTTAGTTTTTATTTATCTGAGAATCTCTTTATCTTCTTTCTATTCTGAATGATAGCCTTCCTAGATAGAGTATTCTTGGCTACAGATTTTTCCCATTCAGCACTTTGAATATATCATACCACTCCCTTCTGCCTTGCCAAATTTCTGTTGAAATGGGTTTTCCCTTGTATGTTAAGGACTTCTTTTGTCTTGATGCTTTTAAGATATTTTCTTTATCACTATATTTTGCAAATTTAATTATAATATGTCTTGATGTTGGCTTGCCTTTGTCAATTTTGATGGGATTTCTCTGTGCCTCCTGGATCTGGATGTCTGTTTCCTTCCCCAGATTACAGACATTTTCTGCTATTATTTCTTGAAATAAATTTTCTGTCCCTCTTTCTCTCTCTTATTCTGGGACTCCAATCTGTAATACGAATGCTATTACATTTGATGAAGTCACTAAGTTCCCTAAGTCTATTCTCATGTTGCATAATTCTTTTTTCTCTCTTTTGTTCAGCTTCGTTATTTTCCATTATTTTGTCTTCATTCCTCTATTTCTTCCAGCTTTCTGTTCATTGAATCAAGCCTGTTTCCAATTTCATTAATTTCATTCTTCATCTATGATTCTTTTTTTTTAACTCTTTTATGTCTTTTTAAGGGTCTCACTGATGTCTTCTGTTCTCTCTAAAGCCCAGTTAGTATCCTTATGATCATTGCTTTACATTCTCCATTAAGCATGTTACTTATATCTGTTTTGTTTAGATGTTTGGCCATGGCCTTCTTTTTTTATTTGGGATGAATTCCTTCATCTTGGCATTTTGTTTAAGTCTCTGCCTTCTTGTGTGTTAGAAAAGCCAGTAATGTCTCCTGCCTGTAATGTCCAGGGCCTGGTGCTTCAGGGAGTATCTCAGATGTGTACTGAATGGGCTCTACTATTGTGTTTTGGCTGTTCTATCCTTCATCCAGTTGTCTGCAGAAGCTCTCCTTGCATGCTGTCGGAAGTGTTTGGTCCCTGGCTTCAATGTAGTGAGACCTAACTAGAAATGCTCTGGTCTGCTTGTGAAATGAGACCCGACACCAACTCCACCAGAACTGAGGTGCTGCAGAACTCTCTGGTCAAGAGATGTAGTGTGGGCAGGGATTTGTGCTGGTCTTCTGGAGGAGGATCTGCTAAACTGGGACTGAGGCAAATTTGAGTGAGAAGGGCAGTCTTGCCAGAGCACAGGAGGTGGGGCTTAGTGTAGGCAGGTTAGGCCGGAGTGTCCATGCTGAGCTGCTTATCTAAGGTGGCTCTGTGTTTATGCTGAGGGACAGGGGAGGGAAATGGCACCAGCCTGTTCCTTTGTGAGGCAGAATGCTGCCTCTCAGGGATGTGCTCTAAGAAAAGCAAATAATTTCTCCAATATGTGTCCTGACGTTTTTCAGATCACTGTTTCCATGCTGTCTGCCCCCAGGTTGTTTCCCTGCCTTCTCTCCAGAAGCAGTGAAGTGCCATCCAGGCTTTATCCATGCCAAGCCTGCTGACCTTTAAAACTCTAGGTTTTAAGTCCCAGTGGTTGAAATAATTAAAAAAAAAAAATCCCCTCTCATTTTCCAAGCCAGTGGCTTTGGGGAAACTTTTCTCCTTGTGCATTCTCCTGTGTGTTCCTCTCTCTCTCTCTCTCTCTCTCGACCTTCTTGGCAACCATGGCTCCCTCCCCTCCACAGCACCCATGGTCTGTTTCTTCCCTAAACCTTGTCTCCACACTTTCTATCTTCTTGAATGTAGACTCTTCTCTCCCTTTAATTGTGAAGTTTTTTCTGCCAGTCTTTAGGTTGATTTCTGGGGTATTTAAGATGATTTGGTAGTTATCTAGTTGTGTTTGTGGGACAAGATAGGCCTACGGTCCTCTTCTCTGACACCATCCCTAAAATTTCCTCAGTGAATCAGCCCCCAAAGTCTTAACTCAGTCCAGTATCAACTCAGAAGTCTAAATATAAAGTTCAATGTCTCATTTAAATATCATCTAAATCATATGTGGATGAGACTTGAGGTATGATTCATCCCTGAGGCAAAATTCTTCTCCAGCTGTGAACATGTGAAACTTTATAAATTATACGTGCTTTCAAAATGTGATGATGATACATGCTAGTATAAACAAATGTTTCCCAGAAACATCAAGCATAATGCTTGACCAAATATCTGGGCACCATGGTTCAACCAAGTTGACATATGAAATTGTCATGTAAGATATCATCCTCAAGGATGCAAGTCACAACCCCTTCTTTTAAACTCCTGAGGTAGTATTATCACCTTGACCTTATACCCTTTTCAAAGACCTGAGCCCTAAGTCTGCTGCGACCCTCCTTTGAGGTTCCTTTATTCAAAAGGGTTTGAATCCCAGTACTAAGGTGACCATCCTGAACTTCTAAGGTTTATTGGTATCTTTCATTTTATTTCCACATTCTGGAAAATGATAGTTGTTTCCTTCAGTAATTATCTAACTTTTTGTTTTTGTCCTCATTTTCTTTAACAGTTCTCCAACCCAATTTTACAAATTCCCTATGTTAAATTTTCCACATTAAAATACCTGCTGCCATTTCTATTTTATCTGTTAAACTGTGCATGATATGCCATAATTACCTTAATTCACATTGTTATAACAAAGTTCCCATAGACTGTGTGGCTTATAAACAACAGGAATATATCGCTCTCTTTCTGGAAGCTGGATGTCAGAGATGAGGATATGAGCATGGTGAGGCTCTTACTGGTTTACTACTGGCTGTCTGTTGCCGTGTCATCACATGACAGAGAGCAGAGAGAGTGGTGGAAGCAAGATCTCTCATGTCTTTATAAAGGTACTAATCCCATTTATTCCTGTATATCATTAAAACATAATCACCTCCCAAAGTCTCCACATTCTAATACCATAACACTGGGCACTAGGATTTCAACATATAAATTCTGGGCAAACACAAACATTCAGTCTATTGCAATAATTCTGGTTTTGCTGGGACAGTCCTAATTTATGTTTATTTTTCCAACGTATTTTAATAGTGCTTCTTTCACTCTCAAATGTATCCTAGTTTGACAATAAATTATATGATCATGGCAAAAATTAAGAATAGTGCACAAGAAATCAGGACACTTGGTTGGAATCTTGTCTTGGGTCTGTAAAAAATGTATGTGACCATGAACAAATCGCTTAACCTGAGGAGAAGATGACTATTTCTTCCATTTATTACAGCTCCAAAACTCTTTGATTTTATAATCTATGATGCTATCATATGGTTTGCTTGGATATACTGAAATGTTTTACTACTGCAATATTGATGTAAACCTGAGTAGCTTTAGAAGGTGCCAGAAATGACATGAATTGTGAGAAGGGTTCTGAGAAAGAGAAAAACATATGGTTGCCAAAGAGCAACTGGGAGAATTTTTTAATACTGTGAGGCAGGCATTGTTACTATCTCCATTTCATATATGAAAGATTCAGAGGGGTTAACTAACTTGTGTGAATATACATAACAAGGAAGTGGTGCTACTGAGAATTGTACCCAGTAGCCTAGCTTCATAACTGCCATGTCATAATTTTAATTATCAAGATGAGTATAGCTTTATGTGACATGATGGAAGTGTTAAGTAATGCTATGGCAGTAATCATTTTGTAATATGTAAGTGCATCAAATCAATATATTGTGCCCCTTATGCATTACGTTGTACACAATGTTGCATGTCAATTATATCTCAATAAAGTAGGAAAAAAAATCAATATAGCTAGATATAGAAGACAATTATAATTCAAATTTGATTTGAGAAAATATACCTAAACTCTATTAGAAAATATTTAGACTGTTCTTTTTCAGAATTATAAGAAAACAGTACTGTTAGAGATCAGAATTTTTTGGACTATATGACCCTAGACTTAGCCTAAAATGAATTGTCAGATCCCTGGGCCCTAAATTCAGATTTTCTGATTTAGGAAGCCTTATGTGAGGCCCAGAAATCTGCATTTTAATTACACTTCCAGTGAGTGTTTTGTACCTTAAAGTTTGAAAACAACTATAGTTGACTCTTGAACAACACAGGTTGTTCTGAACTGGGCAGGTTCTTTTATATGCCAATTATTTTCAATAAGTATAGTACAGTACTGTAAATGTATTTTCTCTTCCTTATGATTTTCTTCAGAGTATTTTCTTTTCTCTAACTTACTTTATTGTAAGAAGACAGTATATAATATATATAACATACAAATTATGTGTTCATGACTGTTTATGTTATCATTAAGGCTTCTGCTCAATAGTTGGCTATTAGTAATTAAGTTTTGGGGAGTCAAAAGTTAGGCACAGATTTTTGACTGTGCAGGGGTTTGGCACCCCTAGCCCCCACATTGTTTAAAAGCCCATTGTATTTTATAGCTTTCAGAATATCAAGAAAGCAATGAGTACCTGACAGACATGCTTTATTAGTTTTCTGGACTTCATAATAAATAACATGGACTGGGTGGCTTAAGCAACAGAATTTATTTGTTCTCAATTCTGGAAGCTGGAAATCTGAGATCAGGTGTTGGCGGATTTGGCTTCTCCTGAGAGCTCTCTGTTTGGTTTGCCTTCTCACTGTGCCCTCACATGGTCATCCTTTGTGTCTGTGTTGTCTGTGTCCTAATTTTTTGTTTTGTCTGAACATCAGCTGTATTGGATTAGAGTGCACCCATAACAACCACATTTTAAATTAATTCACCTCTTTAAAGATCCCATCTCTAAATACAGTCAAATTCTGAACTATTGTGGGTCAGGACTTAAATACATTCATTTTGGAAGACACGGGTCAGCCCGTAACACTTGCTGACCATACATCCCAGCCTGTTCAGAATAATCGCAATTTACATCTGATGTGCTGGGAGGATGTTTATGAGAGCCTCTTTTCAATCTCAGAAGAGTTCCATTTTGGACCAGATTTTTGTGGTTTCCCTATTTAAAGGCTACATTGCTTTTATTAAAGGCACAATCTCTCTTATTTTTTTATTTTGTCCCACTGCTACCTTGAGGACAATTCTTTCAGTATAGAATATATTATAACAGTGAAATTTCAAAATTTCTATTAGGTAATTATGTCTTTTAAATTATATTACATTGAAAATTAAAAAAAAAACAAAGGATATCAGAAATTAAAGTGCTTCCAGTAGATTTGATCACTCTCCTTGTATGCAGTTTTTCTTGATTTTGTTACTTTTCATTGTACTTTTTTATAACCACTCTTGATAATATTAATATATAACTTAGGGGCACCTGGGTGGCTCAGTCTTGATTTTGGCTCAGGTCTTGGTTTCACAGTTCGTGAGATCAAGCCCCGTGTCAGGCTCCAAGATGACAGTGTGGAGCCTGCTTGGGATTCTCTCTCTCCCTCTCTCTCTCTCTGTCCCTTCCCCCACTCATTTGCACTTTCTCTTTTTCTCTTCCAAAATAAGTAAACATTTAAAAAATAAAATTATAAAAATTATATTAATATATAACTTAGGATTTTAATGTTTTCCCCCCAAAGGCTGCTAAAAATACAATTAAAATGTCATTTCTGTCCAGTTTTCAGTCAAAAAGAATATGGCACCTCACCTTCCTGAAGTTATGATAATGCAATTTAGATTATCCCAGGCCAATTAAATTCTTTCTGTCCTATGTTACTCTCTGTAAAACATGAGTCATAATACCAACCACCCTAGATTTATAAAAATGGCAAGTTCATATAAATGCTAAGATTTGTCTGCCTCTACCACTAGCTTTTCTTCCCTATTCATTTTCACATTGCCTCTCCTCTAGCACTTGTCATACTGCTTTATCTTCTATTTTTTTTCTGCCGTAGCTATTGAGATATTAGGTTGAGGCAAAGGCCTGTGTTGGTGTGTTCTTTTTTATACTTTGGACCCTGCAGAATGATTGGCATATAGATAAAAGTAAATATTCGTGGAGGGGAAGAGTAAATTAATGAAAAAAGAATGAGTGCATGAAATGGATAAAGGCAATTTGCCTCAATTTTCTGTACTGTAGAGAATTACATAAAAGAATTGCATTAGAGATCTTTCAAGGGCTTGAGTAAACTGTACATATGCCATTCAAACATCAAATGCTTAATTCAGAAATGCACAATCATAAAAAGAAGAGAACTTAGGAGAAAAGAAATGTACAACTTTTCTTCCTCATACTTCAACTGGCAGAAAAAGTTTTCAACCTCGGTATTAGCACAAAAGTTCTTTGCCCTTGAATCTTTGGTTGCATGAGTGCATCTGATCTGTATTCAAACCAAATGCTAATCTGAAAAATTGGCTTGATCTAATATTTTATCTTAGAATTTTTATAAAATGGATACATATTAACTCCAGGGCATAATTTTTAATTTAACAAGAATTTATAGAAGTTCTTCCAGCTTTCTTTTTTGAGGACAATTTGTTCATTGTTAGTTTCATCTTTGTATATAGTCTGCTTTAAAATTACTCTGCATACCACTCTCAACAGTAGCCAAATTATGGAAGGAACCTAAATGTCTATCAACTGATGAATGGATAAAGAAATTGTGGTTTTGGAGTACTACGTGGCAATGAGAAAAAATGAAATATGGCCTTTTGTAGCAACGTGGATGGAACTGGAGAGTGTGATGCTAAGTGAAATAAGCCATACAGAGAAAGACAGATACCATATGGTTTCACTCTTATGTGGATCCTGAGAAACTTAAGAGAAACCCATGGGGGAGGGGAACAAAAAAAAAAAAAAAAAAAAAAGAGGTTAGAGTGGGAGAGAGCCAAAGCCAAAGCATAAGAGACTGTTGAGAACTGAGAACAAACTAAGGGTTGATGGGGGGTGGGAGGGAGGAGAGGGTGGGTGATGGGTACTGAGGAGGGCACCTTTTGGGATGAGCACTGGGTGTTGTATGGAAACCAATTTGACAATAAATTTCATATATAAATAAAAAAAAATATATAAAAAAAAAAAAAAAAAAAAAAAGAAATTGTGGTTTATATACACAATGGAGTACTACGTGGCAATGAGAAAGAACGAAATATGGCCCTTTGTAGCAACATGGATGGAACTGGAGAGTGTTATGCTAAGTGAAATAAACCATACAGAGAAAGGCAGATACCATATGGTTTCACTCTTATGTGGATCCTGAGAAACTTAACAGAAACCCATGGGGGAGAGGAAGGAAAAAAAAAAGAGGTTAGATTGGAAGAGAGCCAAAGCATAAGAGACTCTTAAAAACTGAGAACAAACTGAGGGTTGATGGGGGGTGGGAGGGAGGGGAGGGTGGGTGATGGGTATTGAGGAGGGCACCTTTTGGGATGAGCACTGGGTGTTGTATGGAAACCAATTTGACAATAAACGTCATATATTGAAAAAAAATTACTCTGCATACTAAACAAACCTGTTTCATTTTAGTAGCGGAAAAGCTATTTCTTGAGCTTGTTAGGATCATTTAAAATGAAGTATAAGAATCATGAAACTGTAATAAAAATATTCTGGATTTCACTTTGAAAATATAAGTAGGTACTTCTACAACTTAAAATTTGCATGGCTTCATTAGTATAGAACAACCTGTTCCCTGTTTTTAAAAAAATTTTCTCACATGAAAGCATTGGCTGAATATGATATGTAGATTCTGACACTAAACTCTAGTTTCAATAACTATAACTACTTTGGCCAGTTCCTTGCAAGGTTAGTCCTGGCAATTTATTTAAAATTGAAATTTCTCTTAGCTACAAGGCCTGAATTATGAATCCTGTTAGGTCTGTCTCATCTGGAGTCATGTGAAACATGAAATCCAGCTGGCAGTTGGAACTGATACAGTGTAAGAAGGAGATGCTAATCACATCAAGTTGTGTGGTCTCATTTTACATGTCAAAGTGTGAAGTCTCATTATAAAAAAGAAGAAAAAGACCAACGTTTAAGTTTCTCTTAGGTAAAAAAAGGAATGGAATCATATCTGATAATTTATCTTTCCCAATCTAGGATGTGTATCTAAACCTAGCAATGGTTGGCAGAACAACATCTGGATAACTTAAAATTAGGATTGATGACTCCAAACTGGCTTTTTCATCAATGGTTTTTAGTAATATTTAACTGATCTCTGCAATATACATTCTATTATCATTTGCAAGAGAATAGAATGTTTCTATTAGAATTGTATTAAATAGAATAACTGGAATGCTTCTAGAGAATTGCTTCTCTGTTGTCCATTCTCATTTTGCTAGAACTTTCTGGATAATAAAGTTAGTCCTCTCCCTTGGAAGACATTTTCACGTATCAGTGAAGTTTCACGTATCACGTAGAAGTTTATCCTGATACCTGCCCAAGTTTTAGTTTGGAAGTAGCACACTTTTCCTCTTTTAAGTCTCCTTAAAATTTAAATGTCTTAGTATCAGAGAAATGCAAAGTAGATCCCAAGTGAGATTCTGATACTACTACATATACCAGAATATATAAAATTATATATATATATATATATATATATATATATATATATATATATATATATCTGACAATTCTAAGTATTTGTGAAGATGTAGGGCAACTGGAATTCTCATGCAGTGTGAGGGAAGTATATATTGATGAAACCATTTTGGAAAATGACTAGATAGAATTACTAAAACTGAGCATATATATATACACTCTTTCTCAGAAATTTCCTTTCTTCTTTTTTAATATTGAGAGTTTTGTTTTTGTTTTTTAAGTTTATCAATTTCCTTTGAGAGAGAGAGAGCATCCCAAGCCTGCTCTGCACTCAGAGTGGAGCCTAATGTAGGGCTCGAACTCACGAACCATGAGATCATGACCTGAGCTGAAATCAAGAGTCAGACGCTTTAACTGACTGAGCCTCCCAGGCACCCCTGAAATTTCATTTCTATGTATGTGCCCAACAGAGAAGAGTACATGTCAGCTAAAAGACAAGTACAAAAATGCTCTTAGCAGCTTTATTCATCATAGTCCCTAACTGGAAGTAACCAATATATCCATGAACAATTGATGGATAGAGAATAAAACAAAGCAAAACAAAACTACAACTGTTTGCAAAAATGTGAGTGAATCTCACAAAATGTTAAATGAAGGAAGTTAGGCACTAAAACATACATCATGTATGATTTCATTTATATGTATTGCAAAAAGACACAAAACCTATAGTTATTTGAAGTCATAATAATGTTTTTCTCTATAGGGGATGTTAACTGGATGTTCTACATCTTGATCTAGGTTATAATTACATAGTTAGGCTAATTTGTTAAATGAAACAAGGGGTATTTTAAAATTTATCTACTTTATGTATATAATACCTCAGTTAAGGAATTTAAATATTTCATATGACTGTTATTATTTGCGTAGTGAACTTGAAAGGATCTCAAAAACCTCATCACTTTGGACCTAAATACTTCTTGGTATAGGGGAAGCTTTGGGAAAGTATTTCTAAATTTTAATCATTACTTTTTTTTATGTTGGACATTTATTTTCTGTTCTTTACTGGGTAGGATACATTTATTAATCTCAGATTTTCTTTTCACATGTTAATTATCAAGAAAGTAATGTGTTATTAACTAATAATTAAACTATACCCCTCAAAATAAGTAGTTACTCTGATTCAGTTTAGTAAATATCTGTCACACTTATATCCAGTCTTGTCCATCTTCTTACGTTCCACCCAAGTGTTTATCCTCTATTCTCATGAAAATTGTTAGATTTTTTTGGTTTGTTTTTGGTATTTTTTTTAATTCAGTCTCTAAGCTTCTTTGAACTGGTAACAAGTACAGATTTTCATAGGTAAGTATTTATTTTGAACAAAATTCTGGATATGTCCCACTTGATCTCCTTTTTTTTTAAAAAGCATCTTATATGTGTGGTAAATACAAAAAATAATGTAGTAATGTGAGATTTAGAAGAATTGTTTATAAGAATTGTTTAGAAGATGATTTAGAAGATTATTTAGAAGAATTATTTCCATTGCCAAATAAGTATCTCTTAATAGTTATTAAAGATAGAGAGGTTAACTAAAGATAATTTCTGCTTGGAATTACATGCTACATTGGGTTATTGAGTTCTCTGTTAGGTTTGGGGAATGTGTCATCCCATAAGTGACGTAAATTTGTGGACCCCTGAGTCCCCAACAAATGCTGCATATATGCACCTCTGGTCTGAATGACTTCATGTATGAACAAAACTTTATATTGTTTTTCCTAATACTCTTCTCCTTTCCTCTCTTGAATGGGGTAATTCTGCCAGAAAATATTGTCAGATAAATAGAAAAACAAATTTCAAAGCTGCCAGTCTTTGGCCAACCATGGTCATTGCCCATGACAACGTCTTACAGAGTTTATTAGTGATTGCAGTCCTGCTTGGGGAGACCAAATTGAAATCCACTGGAAAACAAGAATAGGAGAATTAATTTGTTTCTTTTGGACCTTAGAAAACTCTTTGGGACTTAGGATTCTGCAGCGTTTGGCTCATGACTACAAGTTATGGTCATGTTACTTTATATATGTATAGGGTTACACCAAAAATAAATTGGCTGGTGGAGACAACGAGGTATCTCTGGAAATAAACTTTGTTTTTTAAAATTTTTTTTTCAACGTTTATTTATTTTTGGGACATAGACAGAGCATGAACGGGGGAGGGGCAGAGAGAGAGGGAGACACAGAATCGGAAACAGGCTCCAGGCTCTGAGCCATCAGCCCAGAGCCTGACGCGGGGCTCGAACTCCCGGACCGTGAGATCGTGACCTGGCTGAAGTCGGACGCTTAACTGACTGAGCCACCCAGGTGCCCCTCTGGAAATAAACTTTGTATAAATACGTATCACATTCCTGTTTAATTTCTTTTTCTTCAAGTTTATTACATTATGAATTAATAATAAATGGAAGTGGGGGAAGACAGGCAGCATAGCACAGCGCTTGAGAGCTTGGACTTCAGAGTGAAACTGTCCAAGTTTGACATGTAGCTCTGGTACCTGCTAGTTGTGTCCCCTTGGTCAGGTTTCTAATCCTCTCTATCCTTCAGTTTCTTCATCTGAAGTAGTTACACCTACCCCATATTGTCCAACTCATCAAATTAATTTATGTTTATGAAGTCGCAAGAGGGGCATCTGGGTGGCTCAGTTGGTTAAGCATCCGACTTCAGCTCTGGTAATGATCTCGTGGTTCGTGAGTTCAAGCCCTGCGTCAGACTCTGTGCTGACAGCTCAGAGCCTGGAGCCTGTTTCAGATTCTGTGTCTCCCTCTCTCTCTGACCCTCCCCCGTTCATGCTCTGTCTCTCTCTGTCTCAAAAATAAGTAAACGTTAAAAAAAATTAAAGTCGCAAGAGAACTTCTTGACACTATGCATGCTTTATTAAATGAAATTAAAAATAAAACCTCTAAATAATTAAGAGGGACAATAACTCATAGCCCCACTTTAACTTTGTTACCGTGTTCTTCTCTGTCATTGCTCTTTGTTTTATAAGACTTTTATGCACATGGATCTGAATGTATTATACTATATTTTCTGAGACATTTTGTCCATGTTTTATAGGTGTATCCTGCTTCTTTTCCTTAGCTTATGCTGTCTCTTCACTTGCAATGCGTGTTCTCAATTTTACATGTGCAAAATCCAGCCAGCCTTGAATATTTTGCTCAGATATATTGACACCTTCTCCTATTACTCTCTAAAAGACCATGTTAATTTCTTCCTCCTTTGAAATTATGAATGAAGCATGGTGTTATTTTATAAGATTTAAGTGCTTCCTATCTTATGTTTTAGCCTCTTGAGTATAACACATCATTTCCTAGATTGTAGATCTGAGAATATTGTGTAAATCTTTCTATATTCTGTGTACTGAGCACAATTCCTTCCACATAGTATAGATGCACAGCATAGATGCACAGCAAATATTTGTGGAGTGAATTAATGAAAGTTTAATTGAAACATATTTTAACACTAAAATATATTGTTTTTAAGTCATATATTCTAAGAATTGTATTTCTTGAAAATTTTTAATGTTTATTTTTGAAGAGAGAGAGAGATAATGTGAGTAAGAGTAGGGCATAGAGAGAGGCAGATGCAGGATCCAAAGTAGGCTCCAGGTTCTAAGCTGTCACCACAGAGCCTGATGTGGGGCTCGAACTCACAAACTGCAAGATCATGACTTGAACCAAGTTGGTCGCTTAACCGACTGAGCCACCCAGGTGTCCCTGTAAGAATACTTATTGACAAGACAAAGTACAATTTAATGTTAAGCAATGTAAAACTCTATAAGCAGCATGACTCCAATTTCCTAGAATAAAATATGTATTCACTTCTTATCTATCAAACTTACCTATTGTGAAAAGACTGGGTAAAAGCTTCCAATATGTTGACAGTATTTATGTCTATATTATAGAATGCTGGTGATTTAAATTTTACTTTTTTGATAAAGTGTGTATAATTTCAACATATCACCTTTATAATTGTAAAAACTTAATATTGCAACATAAGTGCCTATATAAAAATAAGGTTATGTTAGCCTAGAAAAATGAGAAATACACCATCATCTTTGAGTAGTTTAACAGTAGGTTAAATAGATTAAATAGAATAAATAAATTCATCTTCTGGCTTTTAGCACATCGATCTAATTAGATTTGCTGAGGTGAGACAACCTAAAGATGGAGTTCTTCTCTCTTATTCTAAGTACATAACTAGTTTGTAATAAAAACTGAATGGTCAGCTTGAACAGATAAAAAATAATTTCGATTAGAAATCTTAAAAGAATTACTAAATATTTTCCATATAGAACTTTTAATTTTGAAAGCAAAATGTAGTTTTAACTTGCTCTAAACATGAGAAAGCAAAAAAAGCATGGAGAGGGAACTTAAGGAAAGGAAGTTGGTGATATATATCTGTAGAATGTTTTTTAAATGATTCATTTTTAAAACGGTTTTCATACTAGCATACTTACAAAGGAACAAAGAACACATATTTTGTTGATTTGAGGAAAAAATATTTGTCAGTTCAAGAACATAATTAGGAGTTTAACTGATCTTCCAAAATTTATTTTCCAGATTATTATATTAAGTATGATCATCTTGTGCAGTTAAGCAACCCTGGTCACAATTAGTGTGCTCTTCAAATACATATTTTACACCTTTGCTCAGTAGGTCTTTAAGCCCTCTAAGAGGTACACATACTTGACATTTATTTACTTCAGTAATTCTTTGATCTTTGACAAGGTTTCTTTTATTTCTGTAGCTCTTCTTAGAATAAGATTTTGTTATGATTTATTTGACCCAGCTGAATTTAACTTTATTGGTGAGTGATTTTTCTCAATAAATGCCCTGAAAGAAAATGCATTTGTTATGTATCTAGTGAAAGAAAAAACTCCACAGGAAGGAAAAGGAAACAAAGGAGTTTGCTCAATAAAGAATATCTATTGACGTGTCGTTGACATGTGGCATTAAAAGGGAGAGTTAATTACTCTTTGCGACCTTGCTTTATTCAGCCGAAATATCTATCAAATGTAGTTATGCAAATACATTAGAGAATCACATTTGAAATTCTAATGATATAAAATCAAACACCACTAATTCAACACCCAAGTCATGAATTGTTCACAGAATTTCAAATTAACAATAGTTGTGTGTAACAGATGGATGAATTGAATTTGTTCAACAATCTTACTGTATGTTATGGGAAGCCTGACTGCCAGAGATGTTTTGGTAAAGTACAGCAGGCCAGCGTGATTCAATATACAATAGCCAAAGGAAAACTTTTTGTCACATACAGAAAATTGGTCTAAAATGGAAAAAAAAAAAAAAAAAACATAAAACAACAACCTTGTGTTCTTGTTGTTTTGTTCTTTTTAAAAAATTTTTAATGTGTATTCATTTTTTGTGAGATAGAAAGCACAAGCAGGGAAGGGGCAGAGAGAGTGGGAGACACAGAATCCGAAGCAGGCTCCAGGCTCTGAGCTGTCAGCACAGAACCTGACACGGAGCTTGAACTCACAACCGCGATACCGTGACCTGAGACAAAGTCGGACAATTAACAGACTGAACCACCCAGGAACCCCTCTTTTTTTATTATATAGGAAATATTAAAGTATCTTTTCAAGTGTTCAAGATTACTGAGAATTTCTTCCCAACTTAGAAGTATATTAAATAATTTAGAAGAATAAAGGAAAACAACAATCACTTTTTCCTCCAAAAATCAATCCTGGCTTTTCTGAGAGTTAAATAGTTCTGATAAATCATAAATTATTATTTTTTCATTTATCATGGTATCACCTTTACATCTTTTTTCATTCAATACAGCTGTAATATTCTGGAAAAAAAAAGAACCATTGACAAAAATCCCTGAAGTATGTTTTTTCTATTTCTTATCTAATTGTAAATAATTACATTATCTTACTTTGCTCTCTTACAATTCTAAGTCATTATGAGACAGTTCTAGTCATGGTCACATTGTTAATTGTTTATAAAACACCACCATCGGGGCACCTGGGTGGCTCAGTCGGTTAAGTGTCGACTTGACCTCAGGTCATGATGTCACAATCCGTGAGTTCAAGCCCCGCGTCGGGCTCTGTGCTGACAGCTCAGAGGCTGGAGCCTACTTCAGATTCTGTGTCTCTCTCTCTCTGCCCCTCCCCTGCTCATACTCTGTATCTCTCTGTCTCAAAATAAATAAAAACATTAAAATTTTTTTTTAAAAAATAAATAAAACACCACCATCTATGATGGTTCTTTTTCTTAGAAGCTACTACATATTGCCCTCGGATTGAACACAAAAAATATAAAATGAATATAAATTTCCAGATCTACAAACTTTCTTTTGAGCTGATGACTTAAATCAACCTAACATAAGCTCATAAACATCTAAAGTCTGACTCATTGAGAAGATTTTTAGTTTCATCTTTAGGCAAGATTATACTTAAGCTCTCCAAATGAATGAGGGTCTCCATTTCCAAACATCTGTGGGAGAATTAGAACCTGTGACAATGCATAGTATCATATACTGTTAAAGAACATTTCCATCAGGCTGTGTTTTTTTCTTCTTATTTGTATTTCTTACTTGGTATTTTAAACTGATTTAACTGATTTAACCTGAGTTTGCTCTCCTTGGAAACAAAGACATTTGCTATCACTTCTGTTGGAAAAAAGTGCTTTGATATAGTTCAAGACTTGAACATGATAAGCCTTTTCAAATTATATGTCTTTTAAAATTTGACATTATTCAAACTTAACAGGTTTTATTTTCTAAATTTTAGCCAATTTGGTATCTTTTGGTTGAATCCTTTTTAATTTTTATGAGCTTGTGTTTATAAGATGTTCTTACATTGTTCAGTTGAGACTCCTTAAGAATCTGTGTAGTCCTGGAAATTTACCCTAAAATACAGAGGCATAGTTATCCTTAATGTTTATTTCTTGCGAGAAGATTCAGTAACTCATTTCACTCAACATATTCCAAAAGTTCAATTAAAATTTGAAGCTATGGCAAAAATGCTTCCAAACTCCTGACCCTTCTGTCTCTTTCAGCTCATCTTTTGTCAGTAGGACCACAGGCAGTGCAGGTGAGCTCAGAAGTTGAGATCATGGATCATACTCAGAACATAAGGTGGGAGATCATTCCTGGGACCACACTGAGGGAAGCACACAGGAGTCACATAACACAGGACTGGCAGTCTACCTTCAGAAAACTGTAGCACAACACCACCATTCTTCAAGAATCTGCAAAGCATAGAGTAATGGAAAGGAAAGCAGAGTTATAAAAGGCCAATGACTTAAGAGTTATTGGAGGTGAAAGCAAAATGTAAAACCAACAGGAAAAAGGGCCAAGGAAGCAGCATCAAGGTTCAACAATACCAAGCCTAGCACATCTTTGGCCAACCAGGAGAGTTCATCCCTGATCAATCCTCAGAGTTTTTAATGCAACCAATTCTTGCAAGAGAGTGAACAAATGAATGTCTTGGTACTTAACCATGAACAGCCTTAAGTCCATGTTTCTAGCTGGACCAGGGTGTTTATGGTGGTGAAAGAAATCAGATCTTGACTTCACACCATTTCTTTTTTTTCTTTCTATCTTTTTAAAATATTTTTGAGAGACAGAAAGAGTGTGAGCAGGGGAGGGGCAGAGAGAGAGAGAGAGAGGAAGACACAGAATCCAAAACAGGCTCCAGGCTCTGAGCTGTCTGCACAGAGCCCGATTTGGGACTTGAACTCACGAAGCAGACCTGACACCATTTCTAACTATACCATTTACCATTTCCTAACTGGTCTGGGAGCCACAAAGTGGTCCTGCCTTTTGAATACCATCTCTTTGCCAGATCTGACACATGTGATCATCTCATTTTAATTTAATCCTCCTAATAAACTTTTTAAAGAAGCCTCTGAATTATTAGTCATTATGCTCGTTTTGAAGGCAAAGATACACCCTTACGAAGACTCACTTACCAAGATCACACTCAGTGAAGAGCAGAAGCTGGATTCAAATCAGGCGTGTGCTCTTTTTCTTAGTGACACATATGGTTTTCTGCATATTGCTAGATATAATGTCATACACTTCCTATTAAATGCCATTAAAATGGAGGAGTACTTATGACACAGTGCTAAAATCAGTTTTCTAGCTGCAGGGACTTGTTAAATATCTTTGTATATTTTCAGTTTTTAAAACAATTTAGTAAGCTCTTTTGAAAACACATGTATTGCTATAATAGAATTTATGTTCCTTTTATTTACAGTTCATTAGACTGAGCTACATAATTGGGTGTACTAATAGGAAACATGGAAGTCATTTAAAATGTATCTTTAAAATTGAAAAAAATCAACCTATTTCTAATTATAAGTAATTTCCATTCATGATACAAAAGTAGGTAAAATAAAGTAAAATAGAAAGATACATACACATAAACTTTCTAATTCAAGATGTTGCCATTTTTATATCCTTCCCAGTTGTACAGATAGAATATTGATCTTTTGGTTAACTTCTATTCCTTGGTAAAATATTTTAGATATTTCATATTTTACTTCCTTTGTGTGAATTATTTACTTGTATCACTTTCATATTTTGTTGTTACCCTTACCTTTCTTGAAGGACTTTTTCTCCTGTCTCACCAACTCTGGCCAATGCTAACCTCTTTCTTCAGTATTTTCACAACAGATTTCAAGCAAATGAAACATGTTTTGACATTTGCTTTTCAAATGAAAACAAATTCATGATAGCATTTGTAAGTCATTGATAATACCCTGGATTTCTGCTCATGATTTTTTTTTTTTTAATTTTTTTTTTCAACGTTTTTTATTTATTTTTGGGACAGAGAGAGACAGAGCATGAATGGGGGAGGGTCAGAGAGAGAGGGAGACACAGAATCGGAAACAGGCTCCAGGCTCTGAGCCATCAGCCCAGAGCCCGACACGGGGCTCGAACTCACGGACCGTGAGATCGTGACCTGGCTGAAGTCGGACGCTTAACCGACTGCGCCACCCAGGCGCCCCGACTGCTCATGATTTTAAGAAGAAATTAATATCATCTCATAGATCATGCGTCAATATAATTTTTTTAAATATGAAATTTATTATCAAATTGGTTTCCATACAGCACCCAGTGCTCATTCCAACAAATACCCTCCTCAATGCCCATTACCCACCCTCTCCCTCCCACCACCCATCAACCCTCAGATTGTTCTCAGTTTTTTAAGAGTCTTTTATGGTTTGGCTCCCTACAGCCTTTTGCTTTAGAAATGTTTATGACCTTGCAACAGCATATCTTCCTATAGGAAAAAAAAAATTAAAAAACAAACTCAATTCAGAAACAAATGAATTTCTCACAGATCCATATTACAGGAGAAGAGTATTTATTCCGACCAAATTGTTAACAGACATCCATACGTAAATTCCACACTGATGGGAAAAATATAAATTGCTGCAGAAAGTATTTTATTTTTCTCACAGAGCTTATCTTGAATGGATAATGCATGTACCTTTTGTTCATCACTGCTGATTTATAATCAATTAATTTTCAGTCAATCCACAGACTAGCAAAAATAAACACTAAATAAATAAATAAATAGTAAATTGACTTTTAGATATAAGCTTTTTATTGCCAGACAGAGGAAAATGTTACAAGCATTTTAATGGACAAAATCATCCATAATTATGAAGTAAAGTCCAATTCTGAAGACATAATTTTTTCCCATCACTTAATTTTTATTTGCATACCACCTCCCCAAAATCAAACATGCCTAATTTCCACAACCATCTCACCTTTGGCGCCCCCCTTTCCTAACACTCTTCAAGTTAATTGCAGGTGTCTTCGTATATTTCTTCACCTAACCTTGTGTTCTTGTAGAATACATACCATAAAAAATATAACACAGTCAAGAGAATGGTAAGAAAATCCACAGATGGGGATAAAGTATTTGCAAATGACATACCTTACAAAACTCTTATATATAAAATATACAAAGAACTCTTGAAACTCTACAATAAGAAAATAAATGACCTGGTTTAAAAATGAGCGAAAGATATCCCACCAAAAAAGATATAAAGATGGCAAATAATTATATGAAAAGATTTTCAACATCGTAAGTTGTGAATTAAAACAACATAATACCACTATGCATCTATCAAAATGGCCCAAATCCTGGCAGTACCAACACTGACAATATCAAATACTGTGGAGGATGTAAAACTCTCATTCATGACTGTGGGGATGCAAGATGGTACAGCCATTTTGGAAAACAGTCTGGCAGTTTCTTATAAAACTAAACATACTCTTAGCATATGACCCAGGAATGTGTGCCTTGGTATTTACCCAAGGAACGTGAAAACATTGTCCGCACAAAAAGCTGCACACGTATATTTATAGCAACTTTATTCAGAATTGCCAAAGCTTGGAAGCAACCAGGATGCCCTTCACAGGTAAACTGTGATACATCCAAACCATGAAAAGACATGGAAGAAATTCAAATGCATACTACTAAGTGAAAGAGGCCAATCTGAGAAGTCTACATGTATGATTCCAACAAAAGGATATCTGGTATAGGCAAAACTGTAGAGACCTATGAAAGGATCACTGGTTGCAGGGGTTATCAGGGAAGGATGGAATGGAGGAATTAGTGAAGCACAGAGGATTTTTCAGGCAGTGAAACTACTTTATATGATGGCGTAGTGGTGAGTACATGACATCATACGTTTGTCAAAATTCAGAATGTACAACACCGAGAATGAACTCTTGACAAGAGTCACAAGAGTGACACACAACATGAGTCAGTGTAGGTTCATCAGTTGTAAGGAAGGTACCCCTCTGGTGGGGGACTGATAGTAGAGGAGGGAGTGTGTGCATGGGACAGGGGGCAGGGAGTATGTGAGGAATCTGTACTTTCTGGTCAATTTTGCTGTGAACCAAAAATTTCTTTGTAAAATACAGCCTATAAAAAGAAATAATGCTATAGCATGACTTGTCTGATAGTGCCATAGAGGATTTAACCCACTTAGTATCTGAGCCTAGTAAGATAATTTCTGTGACTCGTGGGACCATCATGAAAAAAGTGAGCATATTTCTGGCCATTTGGACCATATCTTCGGAACTTCCTTTTCTCTTACTTTCTTTTGCTTGTTCTCTGCTCTCATGGCCTCACAACCTGTGCACCTGCTGCCAGTCTTATCTCAGATTCTGGCCTGTCATGATTCTTTTTTTTTTTTTTAATTTTTTTTTTCAACGTTTTTATTTATTTTTGGGACAGAGAGAGACAGAGCATGAACGGGGGAGGGGCAGAGAGAGAGGGAGACACAGAATCAGAAACAGGCTCCAGGCTCCGAGCCATCAGCCCAGAGCCTGACGCGGGGCTCGAACTCACGGACCGCGAGATCGTGACCTGGCTGAAGTCGGACGCTCAACCGACTGCGCCACCCAGGCGCCCCAGGCCTGCCATGATTCTTAAATGACCTCTATTGTGCTAGAGTGGGATAACTCCCAACTTTGGTGCCAGTTTTCCTTACCTTGGTGTCTAGGGGTACGTTAGAGAAGGTCACTGGGTCTGAAACAAATGCACTAGGGCCTGGAACACTTTATGGGGGCTCATTTTTGAAAGGCTGTGGGAAACCCACACTAAATTTAAGAAAGTGAATTCTGCTTTCTTCCTTCCCTGGTTTAGATCATAATTACATGAACGTGTACATATATTTTCCAGAGATGTGTATAATTTTGCCTGATCCTGGCGTTTAGTCATGCTCTGAGTTCTGAGCTCCATGGCCTTTCTGAGGCAGTTTGCAACAGATTCAACTCAGCTTCTTACAGAGTTCAGTGGTAAGACAATTAATTAACATACTTCATAAACCACCCAGTGGGGTACTAGAATTAAATACTCTATGCCCAGGTTTTTAAAGCAGAAGGTTTTTTAGATCAAACTACTGGCCAATTAGGAAATTAAGTAAAGGTCTCTCTGACCTAGGCCAGCACTAACTAATTCTACCAACTGACTATTTAGGGGTCTCATATGTTAGATTGTTTTAAAAGCAATCCCTAATTTTAATAAATATGGTTCGATAAACTATGCATTTTTTTATTAATAGACTTTATTTTTAGAACAGTTATAGATTTATAGAAAAACTGAGCAGATAGTACAGGTATTTCCCTTGTTATTAAAATTTTATTACATCGGGTATGCAATCTTACTATATGGTGGCTCAGTCAGTTAAGTGTCCTCCTCTTGATTTCAGCTTGGGCCCTGATCCCAGGGTTGTGGGATCAAGTCCCATGTCAGACTCTTCACTGAGCATGGAGCCTGCTTGGGATTCTCTCTCTCTCTCTCTCTCTCTCTCTCTCTCTCTCTCTCTCTCCCTCTCTCTCCCCCCTCCCCTCCCCTCCCCTCCCCTCCCCTCCCCTCCCCTCCCCCCATGCTCTAAGATAAAATTATAAAATCATATTATATTAATATGGTAAACTTATGGTAATTAATGAACATTTATTGATACATTATTATTAACTGAAGTCCATAGTTTATTCAGATTTCTTTTTTTTTTTTTTTTTATCTGATGTCCTTTTTCTGTTCCAGGATCTCATTCAGGATACCACATTATATTCAGTTGTCATGTCTCCTTAGGATTCTCTTGGTAGTTACAGTTTTTCAAGCTTTCCTTTTAGATGACCTTGACAATTTTGAGGTAGGATGCTCCTCTACTATAATTTTTCCTGACATTTTTTCATAGTTAAACTGAAGTTATGGGTTTAAGGGAGGAAGAGCACAGTGATAAGGCTCCATTTTCATCACATCATATCAAGGAAGCATCTGTTTCCTTTTTTTTTGTTTTTTGTTTTTTGTTTGGTCTAAACTACCTATGAATTTTCTTAAATTTATTTTTTCTTTTCTCTATACACCCTTCCAATCTTGCCCTCTCATAATCTAAACATTAGAGCAAAAGATACTTTCTGTTCTTTAAATAAAACAAAGCAAGTACCTGTTTAAATACCCTCCTCCCCCTAATGCATTCCTTTACCAGGATAGTAAAATATACCAAAACCTCCCTTTGTTTTGTAATGCCCCTGCCTCTCTCTCTATCCCTATTTTGACTATTCTCCCTGCCTCACTTTGTCCCAGACATGCTCTTCCTAAAACACACTCCTCCAAGTACTCAACACACACATTATGCAATAGTACCTGAAAGACTCACTATAATTAGTCAGTCCCTAGTTAATGGTGGACACTTACACAGGAGACAAAAATGCCAGAAGCAGTAAAGGAGAACTGGTATTCTACAGGAGCTTCACTAATTATTCTTTTATTCTCCCCAAGGATTTTAGATATTCTAACTAGTTTTCCAAATAAACTTTAGAAACTTACCAGTCTCTCAATGAAATAAACACCACTGGTATTTTTATTGCTTCTATTTATAAAGTAATTGGAAGTATTTGATATATTTGTTGTATTTTCCAAATGGTGCATATTTAATTCTGATATTAAAAAAAAACTTTCTGATTTATCAATTTTACTTGTGTTGTTTTTATTCTAAAAATAATAAAGTATTGGGGCACCTGGGTGGTTCAGTTGGTTAAGCGTCTGACTTTGGCTCAGCTCATGATCTCATGGTTCGTGGGTTCAAGCCCCACGTTGGGCTTTGTTCTGACAGCTCTTAGCCTGGAGCTTGCTTCAGATTCTGTGTCTCTCTCTCTCTCTTAACCCTCCCCCACTCATGCTGTGTCTCTCTCTCAAAAATAAATAAACACTTAAAAAAATAAAATAAATAAAAATAAAGTATTATTTCTCTTTTTAAAGCTCGTTTATTTTGCTTTCAATCTTTAATCTTTTTTATTTTTTAAGATTTGTTGCTAGCTTTTTGAAACTATATTCATTCTTTTATGTTTAAAACAAAAACTTAAAAAAAAATTTGCCTGTAAATATAGTCTGATCACTTTCCTTATATTCCTTTTATTTGTTTGAATATCATACTTTTATTTTAAAAAATTGTATTTTTAAGCTTTGCTTTCTTTTCAACCAAAAATGTCTTCAAGAAAAAGTCTTTTAAATGTATTATAAGGTTCTATTTTTATTATATTACTAAAAATATTGTATCTATAAAATTTTTGATTTGGAGAGTATTTTTAGGTATTCTTAGTGACTTAATATGAGTGATTTTTATATAAATATTTATCATCTGCTTGAAATGTACTCCTAATAAGATACAAAGCTCATTTTTTCCCCTGAATTTAATTTTAACCACCATAAAACCATATACTCTTGTTCTTTTCACTTTTTTTTTGTCTGATTTTGGGAAAATAGGCATGTTTTAAATTCCATACTGTAACAAGTGTATTTTTGTAAATATTTCTTCTTATAACTGGCAGTTTTATTGTATGTATGCATTTAATAGTATGTATGAAGAGAATTAAAGTTTTATGACTACTTATAGGTATTCATCTTCTCTCATATGCATTGCTTTTTTTTTTAATATATGAAATTTATTGTCAAATTGGTTTCCATACAACACCCAGTGCTCTCATATGCATTGCTTTCTGAAAACACTTGTAAAAGTCAAGCAGTTTCTTTCTGCTTATAAGCCCTTAGCTTAGAGCAGGGAAAAATTACTTGGGAAAAGTCTTTTTTTTTTTTTTCAAAAGATTTTCATAATTATATTTATTGTGAAAAAATTATCATTACTTTCATGAAATGATATTTTACTTAGGATTTGATTAGAATGTCTATAAAACAAAAGAGAATTAGATAGTTAACATTTTAGAGGAACCTGTAAAAAGTTACTTTTAAATTGACCTTTTCATAAGTTTTCCTGTCTTTTCTCTCCTAAATGGAAAGAGAATGAAAATTCTTCTACACACTATGTAAATTATGTAAAACTTGAATAATAATCATACAAATATTATTTATTTCTATGAATACACAACAAATTGAAGAATGGAGATCACTGTGCAGCCAGTCCCTCATGTTACTCTTGTCTGCTTTAATAGCCTGCCATCACCTGCTGTGCAAATGTTAAAAAAACATATAATCAGGGAGACTGAAAGGCAAAATTCTAATCAATTAACACTTACTGGTCCTCAGGATATGCTGAGTTCATGCACTTAGACTGTGGTGACTATTAAAATAAGTGATAGTAAGAGGCATCTGGGTGGCTCAGTTGGTTAAGCATCAGAGTCTTGATTTCAGCTCAGGTCATGATCTCATGGTTCCTGTGCATCTGCTCTATGCTCACTGTGCAGATCCTGCCTTGGATCTTCTGTCTCCCCCTTTCTGGGTCTTTCCCTCTCCTTCTCCTGCTCATGCATGTGCTCGCTCTCTCTTTCGCTCGCTCCCTCTGTCTCTCAAAACTAAATGTTAAAAAAATTAAAAATATTTAAAAAGCTAAATTATAAAATTAAAAAAAACAATTAAAAAAGCAATTAAGTGGCAGTAAGTGATGTCAGAGGGAAGGGCACAGGAGCACCAGTGTCCAGGAAGCAGAGTTGGTGTTATGACAGTTTCACTTGTCTAATGCAAGTGTGGCCATTACAAGGTAGAGCTTAGTTTCTCCTTGACTATCTTCATCTTTATCAAAAGCATGCTAGACATTGATTAGTAAGTTGCACAGGTCAAATACCCTAGTTTATAGTGCAAATTGTAGACTGGGGTAAGGGGAATTCCCTGGCCCCTGCCCATGAGAAATTTAAGATTCCACCGAGAGGGTGAGATTGCAAGACTCATTTGTAGGGAAAATAGGCAATGTCCTTCATAAAGAAAGAAGGTTCTAGACATTAGAAGATAGCATTGAAAATGCTTAATATTTATATGATAGGGTCCTAAAGAAGGGTATACTCTGAAGGGTCCTGAAGAAGGGTAAAGGCTAGTGTAGTTTATTTTTATCACAAATTAAAGTAGCGACACATCTCTCTTTGGGGACACAAAAAAATTAATGAAGAACCCCCCTATAGTTATCAAAGAGAGAGAAGCTAACATCAAGTTCTCTACTTCCATCTTTTATTTTAACTTTGTAATTAAAACAAAAAAAATAAGGCTTTAATCTTTAAATGTCTGAAAAATCTGTATACTATTATCAACAGACTGTGTTCCACAAAGAAATCTTACATTTGATTGCAAATTATACTAGAGCATTTTAACATTCATGATGCATCATTTATCTAGGAAAGCCTGTCTGTGACTTGTTTTAAATTAGGAGTGGGGACACCTGGGTGGCTCAGTCAGTTAAGCTCCAACTGGCTCAGGTCATGATGTCGCAGTTTGTGAGTTCGAGCCCCACATGGGGCTGTCTGCTGTCAGCACAGAGCCCC
Source organism: Puma concolor (assembly GCF_028749965.1). NCBI lineage: Eukaryota > Metazoa > Chordata > Mammalia > Carnivora > Felidae > Puma > Puma concolor. The sequence goes on from NC_141670.1 coordinate 64,988,784, forward strand.
CTTTGGATCCTCTGTCTCCCTCTCTCTGCCCCCGCCCCTGCTCTTGCTCTCACTCTGTCTCTCAAAAATAAACATTAAAAAAAATAAATATGAGTTACTTGCTTTATAATAATGTATCTTTTAATTTACATAGTTCTTTATAACTGTCAAAATATTTGTCAAAGTATTACATGCTTTATTTCATATGGCATTACCTATAGTGACTTCCTAAATAATTTTTTCTTATTCCTGCAGCATTACATTTTGGTTTCCATGGATTTAGACTAGGGTTAGAGCCACTAGCCAATTTTGAAAATGCTATTGTTATATTGACAGGCCATGTGAATATTTTGTTCTGTTTTGCTTATTCCACTATAGCAGACAAGAACAATAAATGTTAGCTGTCTTAATGATCAATGTGGATAACTACATAATTGAGTTGAAGCTAAAAAATGGTAATAACCAGAAAAATGATCAAAACAATCAAATTAGCCATGCTTAAAACCACTTCAGAAGCTAGCTCTTGTGGGTTTTAAGGATTCTTATATGCAAATGTCTTTTTTCCACTCCTGTCTGTCTTTGAAAGCAATCCCAAATGCCTCTTCTTTCCCCATTCCATACATTACTCTGAATAAACCTACATTTAAAGGTTGCTCGCTAGTTAGGATGTAATTATATAACACTTTGTTCGTCTTTTCCTTGGTTCAGACTCAGATAAGAGATAATTTCTTGTGTGTCAGTATCTATTCTCTTCTCCTTAAATAAGAGAACCTTGAGTTTTTAGCTGGGCACATGATTTCCTAAATATTGACCACATTGTCCCTCTCAACAACTAGGAGTGACAGTGTGTCTAAGTTCTGCCTACGGTTTGTAAGCAGAAACGTCCTCATGAGAAGGAAGCCCAGGTTCCTCTCCCATTTCTTTTTCTTTCTCTTGGCTGGAATGCAGATGCCATGGCTGGATTTGAAACATGGAAAGAATCTGCATTCCTGAAGACTTCATGATGTCTATCAGCTCTAGACTAAGGATTTTTTTTCCTAAGAGAAGAAATATCTGTCTTACTTGGACCACCCTATTAGTTTTCTAGGGCTGCCATAACAAAGTACCACATACTTTGGACAGTTTAAACAACATACTTTCTCACAACTCTGAAGGCTAGAATTCTGATGGTGAGGTGTTAACAGGATGGTTTCTTCTGAGGCCTCTTCCTTGGCTTATGATGGCCATCTTCACTATGTCTTCACACTGTTTTTCCACACTGTGTTTGTGTGTGTCCAAATTTCCTCTTCTTACATGGAAGCCAATCATATTGGGTTAGGGCCCACCTGCATGATCTCACTTTACCTAATGACCTTTTTAAAGCCCTATCTCCTAAGACAGTCACATTCTGAAGTACTAGATGTTAGGACTTCAGCATATGAATTTTGGCAGAACATAATATAGTCCTAACACATTCTCTTCTTTCTTTTTTTCACTTGTAGCCAAAGGTATTCCTGACTGATACAATACAGGGGATATCCAAGTGCTGTAATCACTGGTCAGAGATGGATCATTAGATGACCTGGCTCAGATGTATGGACATGGTAGGCTTCCTAGACCTTTATCCTCAGTAGCACTGACTTCCCACCTGTCTCAGTCCCATGCCTCCCCATGACAGGGAAAACCTGAAAGAGTACCAAAACCTAAAAGAGTAAACAAAATTGATAAACTCCTAGCCAGACTTCTCAAAAAGAAAGCTTATTGCAGAGCAGAGAGCAAACAGAAAATGTGCTTCTGTGTTCTGGGAAGGAAATCAGATCCAGAAGGTGCTAAACTGTATGTGTGCAATTTCTCCCAAAGCCACCAAACAGATTATTCATTTACTCCCATCTTCTGAAGAGAAGTGATGAAAAGAGAGGGACAAACCTCAAGTCTCTAATTAAAAATTCTTTAAATGGATGACTCTTGATCTTGGGGTTGTGAGTTCAAGCCCCACAAATGGGAGTAGAGATTACTTTAAAAGCATTCTCTGCATGGAAACAGGAAACAAGGAGAAAAGACATTTCTCTCAGTAATAATGCAGAATAAATAAATACCTTACATATGTCTGCCAACCATTACTAATATTTTTTCATGTTATTTTGTATTTAATTTTCTGTTAAAGACTGATACCTTATTGCAAACCAGAAGTCTTGAACATATGACCAAAAAACTTATATTTATTATTATTTACTCAAACTCGGTCTTGTAGGTGAGACTTTTCAGCGGCACTTTTAAAGATTACTATTTGGGAAATTTTGTAAAATTTATAATATCTGAGATGTTATATCATAAGAATAAAATGTAATACACATGGAAAAGAACATACCATTGAGAAAATGTCAAGGCCATTGGAAATTGTGTACTGTCTGGATTTAGTTCATTTGCTGGCATGGATCTGAGTTTGGCAAATGATGGCCTATGTGCCAGATCCTGCCCTGTGTCTAATTTTGCAAATAGTTTTATTGGAATACATTGTTTGTATAACATTTATGGCTGCTTTCTGCTAAAACAACAAAGTTGATTTATTGTAAAAGACATTGTGTTGCCCACAAAGCCTATAATATTTACTACATAGACCTTCCTGAATATATTTGCTCACCTGGGCCTAGAAGAGAGTCATCTGAAATAATCTTATTTTTACATAATGTAACTTTACAACTAAAGGAACTAGGGAGGCAGCAGCAAAGAAAGCTCAAATCAGCAGAAGAAGATAAATAATAAAGATTAGAGCAGAAATAAACAATATAGAATAAAAAAACCCACAACAACAGTGGAGCAGATCAGTGAATCTAAGAGCTGGTTTTTTTGAAAGAGTAAACAAAATTGATAAACTCCTAACCAGACTTCTCAAAAAGAAAGACAGGGACCCAAATATATAAAATCACGAATAAAAGAGGAGAGATCACAACCAAAACCAAAGAAATACAAACAATTATTAGAGAATACCATGAAAAATTATATGCCAACAAACATGACAATCTGGAAGAAATGGATAAATTCCTAGACACCCACACACTACCAAAAGTCAAAAGGGAAGAAATAGAAAATTTGTACAGACCTATAACCAGCAAATAAGTTGAATCAGTTATCAAAAATCTCCCAACAAGTAAGAGTCCTGGGCCAGATGGCTTCTCAGGGGAATTCTACCAAACATTTAAAGAAGAGTTAATATCTGTTCTTCTCAAGCTGTTCCAGAAAATAAAAGTGGAAGTAAAGCTTCCAGACTCATTCTATGAAGTCACAATTATCTTGATTTCCAAGCCAAAGACCCCACTAAAAAGGAGAATTACAGGCCAATATCCCTGATGGACGTGGATGCAAAAATTCTCAATGGTATATTAAAAAAAAATTATTCACTATGATCAAGTGGGATTCATTCCTGGGCTACAGGGACTGGTTCAAAATTCACAAATCAATCAGTGTGATACATCACCTTAATAGAAGAATAAGAACCATATGATTCTGTCAATAGATGTAGAAAAAGCATTTGACAAAATACAGCATCCTTTCTTAATAAAAACCCTCAAGAAAGTTGGGATAGAAGGAACATACTTTAACATCATAAAAACCATATATGAAAGGCCTACAGCTAATATCCTTAATGGGGAAAAACTGAGAGCTTTTCCCCTGAGATCAGGAACACAACAGGGGTGTCCACTCTCACCACAGCTGTTTAACATAGTGTTGGAGGTCCTATCCTCAGCAGTCAGACAACAAAATGAAATAAAAGGCATCCAGAGTGGCAAAGAAAAAGTCAAACTTTCACTTTCACAGATGATGATACTATACATGGAAAACCCAAAAGACTCCACCAAAAAACTCCTAGAACTGATCCATGAATTAAGCAAAGTCACAGGATATAAAATCAATGTACAGAAATTGGTTGCATTTCTATACACCAATAATGCAGCAACAGAAAGAGATATCAAGGAATCAGTCCCGTTTACAAGTGCACCAGGAAGCATAAAATGCCTAGGAATAACCTAATCAAAGAGGTAACATTTTTGTATGCTGAAAACTACAGAAAGCTTTTGAAAGAAATTGAAGAAGACACAAAGAAATGGAAAAACATTCCATGCTCATGGATTGGAAGAACAGATATTGTTAAAATGTCGATAGCACCCAAAGCAATCTACACATTCAGTGCAATCCCAATAAAATAGCAGCAGCATTCTGCACAAAGCTAGAACAAACAATCCTAAAAATTGGTATGAAACCACAAAAGACCCCGAACAGCCAAAGTAATGTTGAAAAAGAAAATCAAATTCAGAGGCATGACAATCCCGGACTTTAGCCTGTATTACAAAGCTGTGATCATCAAGACAGTATGGTATTGCCACAAAAACAGGCACATAGACCAGTGGAATAGAATAGAGAACCCAGAAATTGGCCCATAAATATATGGCCAAATAATCTTTGACAAAAGAGCAAAGAGTATACAATGGAATAAAGACTGTCTCTTTAGCAAATGGGTCTGGGAGAACTGGACAGTGACATGCAGAAAAATGAACCTGGACCACTTTCTTACACTATACTTAAAAATAAATTCAAAATGAATGAAAGACCTAAATGTGAGACAGAAAAACATCAAAATCCTACAGGATAAAACGGGCACCAACCTCTTTGACCTCGGCCGTGTTAACTTGTAACTTGTGTCTCCAGAGGCAAGGGAAATAAAAGCAAAAGTGAACTATTGGGACCTCATCAAGATAAAAAGTTTCTGCACAGCAAAGGAAACAATAAAACTAAAGGCAACTGACGGAATGGGAAAAAATATTTGCAAATGACATATCAGATAAAGGGCTAGTATCAAAAATCTATAAAGAACTTACCAAACTTAACACCCAAAAAAAATAATCCAGTGAAGAAATGGACAGAAGACACGAATAGACATTTTTCCAAAGGAGACATCAGATGGCAAACAGACACATGAAAAGATGCTCAACATTGCTCATCATCAGGGAAACACAAATGAAAACCACCTCATTGAGATACCACCTCACACTGGCTAAAATTAGCAACTCCCGAAACAACAGACATTGATGAGGATGCAGAGAAAGGAGAACCCTCTTGCACTGTTGATAGGAATGCAAACTTGTGCAGCCACTCTGAAAAACAGTATGGAGGTTCCTTGAAAAATTAGAATTACTCTACGGCCCAGTAATAGCACTATTAAGAATTTATTCACAGGATACAAGAGTGCTGATTTGTAGGGGCACATGTACCCCCAATGTTTATAGCAGTGCTATCAACAAGAGCCAAATTATGGAAGAAGCCCAAATGACCATTAATTGATGAGCGGATAAAGAAGGTACACACACACACACACACACACACACACACACACACACACACACACACAGGCAATGGAATACTACTTGGCAACAAAAAAGAATGAAATCTTGCCATTTTCAACAACATGGGTGGAACTGGAGGGTATTATGCTAAGTGAAATAAGTCAGGCAGAGAAATGCACATAATCGTATGATTTCACTCATATGTGGAATTTGAGAAACTTAACAGAAGAGCATAGGGGAAGGGAAGGAAAAATAAGATACAAACAGAGAGGGAGGCAAACCATAAAAGACTCTTATATACAGAGAACAAATTGAGGGTTGATGGGGGTGGAAGGTTAGGGGGTGGAGAAAATGGGTGATGGGCATTGATCACTTGTTGGGATGAGCACTAGGTGTTGTCTGAATCACCAGAATCTATTCCTAAAGCCAAGACTACACTGTATGTTATCTAACTTGACAAGAAAGAAAGAAAGAAAGAAAGAAAGAAAGAAAGAAAGAAAGAAAGAAAGAAAGAAAGAAAGAAAGAAAGAAAGAAAGAAAGAAAGAAAGAAGGAAGGAAGGAAGGAAGGAAGGAAGGAAGGAAGGAAGAAAAAGAAAGAAAGAAAAAGAAAGAAAGAAAGAAAGAAAGAAAGAAAGAAAGAAAGAAAGAAAGAAAAGGAAAGAAAGGAAGGAAGGAAGAAAGGGAGAGAAAGAAAGAAAAGAAATAAATACTTTCATTTTTAGCTATTATTTTGCCTTTTTAAATGCTAAATTATATAATTGGTTATATATAATTTATTCATAGAACATTTTGATAGATTAATTCAGAGATAAACAAATGAATTCTACATTTGTTCACAAACTGAGGATTTGTTCCTGGTAATGCTTAAAAAATTATGATGCTTCTTAATCTAGGCTAAGAACCCATGTTCTAGTTAAGAAACAATTAGATCATTTTATTTCCAGTGCATCCTAATGAGAAAAATGTGTTGATAATTTTTTAAATTGGTTTAACAAGGTAGCTAGTGAATTTCTTTCAGTATATTAACAAGTAAAGATACTTATTCACTGACATGTCTCAGTTTTATTAGTTTCAAATACAAGCTAATTCTCAGATAACTATCTTTTAACTATATGTAACCAAATGACCGGATTGTTTTCCAGTACATGATAAAAACAACAACAAAACAACAAAGAACTCTGAAGTAATTTAATATGGGCTACCCCGTTTTGCTTTCTATGAAATTAAAGTTCTTTAATGCTTCAAAATCTATTCAGAGTTCAATCAGTAGTATAATATATTAGATTATGGAAGATAAGCCTTTAGTTTTAGCTTATAAATCTGAATATGACATCTGATTTAATGTTGGCTAGTGAAAGATAAAATTTAGTGTTGTGTTATAAAGCTTACCCCTCCACTGTGCTGTTAAACCCACTCCCTTATAGAGGGCAAACATTTTCAATTACATACATAAAGCTCTTTCTGTCTCCCTTGAAAATATTTTGTGGTGTTTCATGGTAATTACAGTATGAGTGTGGATTAAACATGATTATAAGTGTCATTTATATTTACCACAGTAGGATACAACTTATGAGCTTGTACTGATAGAAATACTTATGTTTGTGCAGATGAAAGATAATGTTAAGCCTTTGAAATCAGAATCCTGGAGTGCTACAAGAGTTTATTATCATCTCATATTCAAATGCTTACTGCTTCTGTTGTGTTACTGCTGGTAGCTTTCCATAATAACCACTACCTGAACACAATTTAATTACATTATTTAGCAATTTTAATTAAATTAAGTTAATCTAGAATGGGCTATTTAAAGAAAAATATTATACTACAGTGTATCAGTTAACTCTTATTAAAAGCAATTTTTAAGCCTAGGAGTGCCACAACAAACTATATTGTTGGGGAAAATTATAATGTTAAAAAAGAGAAAATAATGAAGTGTGTTACTGACTTTCTTTTTTAAAGTTATATTCTGGCAGAATGAGATAAACTATTGATCCACTGTTTTTGTACTCTCTATCGTCCCTATAGACTGATAATTCTTTACTTAGCATATGTTAACAAATGTGTGTGTGTGTGTGTGTGTGTGTTGTTTTTTAACTGTATAGCCTTTAAATCCATTAATTCTTCTTAAAGGAATGTGAATGCAAATTTTAGATAGAAGAATGCCCATCATGGATTACTTATGATGAAAAAAAGTCAACCTAGGCAATATATTACATCAGTTGTGATCCAGTCCTATGATGAAATTTTGCACAGCTATTTTAAAAAAGCTTTTTAATTAAATAAATTAATCAAATCAGTTTAAAATGTTTAATTAAATCAATAATTCCCATAAATTATAAGTTAAAACATAAAAATACACTGATATATAAAATATGTATAATATAAAAATATATAATATATAATTATAAAATATATATAACTATATAAAAATAAATAATATGTAAAATTTGTAAGCATATTAATATTGCTTATTTGTCATTACTAGGGTATAACATTTGCGTTTTTTTCTTCTCTTTTATATTTTCCCAGTTTTCTTCACTGACTATGTATTTGTTATTGAATAACACAATTGGGAAGTACATTCACAATTTAAAAGAATTCTAGGAATACTTGCTTTGTGTAGGACACATTTTTTGCTATGATACACCTGGTCAGTTCACACTCTCAAAGATACAGTGAACAGGGGCGCCTGGGTGGCGCAGTCGGTTGAGCGTCCGACTTCAGCCAGGTCACGATCTCGCGGTCCGTGAGTTCGAGCCCCGCGTCAGGCTCTGGGCTGATGGCTCAGAGCCTGGAGCCTGTTTCTGATTCTGTGTCTCCCTCTCTCTCTGCCCCTCCCCCGTTCATGCTCTGTCTCTCTCTGTCCCAAAAATAAATAAATGTTGAAAAAAAAAATTAAAAAAAAAAAAAAGATACAGTGAACATATTGCCTAGTCATCTATGTACAATTACCCTTTCAGTTTGAAACAGTGATTGTTACCTCTGTTCAGATGCAGCGGAAAAGATACATTGTGTTCATAGTGAGCATTTCATTAGCATGTCAACCATTTACAGAAATTTAAACATTTTAAAGTGATGTGCTTTTTCACTTCAGGAAAAAAAAAGCTAATAGAATCAATAAATTAGGTAGCAGAAAATTATCTTTTTAATCATCTGTTCTTCCCTTTTTATTTCCAGCTGTAGAAATTGAGAATTGGGGTGATTATATCTTGTTTGAAGGGACCAACATACCTCAGAACCAAAGACCATGCTTGTCACTTCCCAGAATTTCACTAATATGTGTGTTAGACTGCATACATGAAGCTGTGCTTTTACTATATCTTTTTTTTTTTTTTTTTCAGTCTAAGGTTACCAACTATCTTGGTCTGCTTAGGAGTCTTGATTTTGTCATTGATAATCCTGTATCCTGATGGTCCCATTAATTACCAGTAGATACTGTTGAGATAGGTTATTTATCATCCATGTATCCAATCTTGCCATTTGCACTAGAGAATCACTTTGATAACTTTTTGCATTCCATGTCCCACACATCATGGCTCACCATTAGTCCTCTAATTCATCAGACTCATGTAAAGCTGCCTTGTTGGATGTGTCCTCCATTTTGGGTAACGTAAATTCATTGACTTCTTTATAGCACTTCTTGGTTTTGACTTTTGTGATTTAACACCTGCTACTTCATCTTCCCAGAATTTCTGTCATCTAATTTACATGTTTGACCTCCTTGAGAATCCAGCACAAAATTGCCCACCTACGGGATATGTATACATGATCACAACTCATTGTACTCCACTGGACATTTAATGAATTTGCAATTTTATTGATAATGTTTTCCATGAAAGTATATTTTAGTGTCTAATACATTCTTCATAAGCAGCTTATAAGTTTCTTTTTTTCTCTTTTTCCAGGTTTGAGATATAAGTGACATATAGCATTGTATAAGTTTGAGATCTACAACATAATGATTTGATATATCTCTATATTTAGATATATATCACATATATTGTGATATATCACAATTTTGTTATTGTGCAAAATAATTAGCACAATAACATTAGATAATACAGCCGTCACATTACATAATTATAATTTTTTGTTGAGAACCTCAAAACTCTACTTTCTTAACAACTTTCAAATATATAATAGAGTATTATTTTTTTTATTAAAAAAAATTTTTTTTTCAACGTTTATTTATTTTTGGGACAGAGAGAGACAGAGCATGAACGGGGGAGGGGCAGAGAGAGAGGGAGACACAGAATGTGAAACAGGCTCCAGGCTCTGAGCCATCAGCCCAGAGCCCGATGCGGGGCTCGAACTCACGGACCGTGAGATCGTGACCTGGCTGAAGTCGGACGCTTAACCGACTGCGCCACCCAGGCGCCCCTATAATAGAGTATTATTAATATAATCACCACGTTGTACATGAAATCCACAGAAATTATTCATCTTATACCTGGAAGTTTGTACCCTTTGGCTACCTTCATCCATTCCCCCATCCCCACCATCCAACCCTCACAGCCAACAATCTGTTCTCTACTTCTGTTGATTAATTTTTCTTTACATGCCACATATCTTACAGTATTTTTCCTTGACTGACATATTTCACTTAGCATAATGCCTTCAGGGTTCATCCATGTTGTCACAAATAGCAAAATTTACTTATTTTTATGCCTGAATACTATTCCATTATATATATTCATTCATCCGTTTGTGGAGGCATAGGTTGTTTCTGTCTTGGCTGTTGTAAATAATGCTGCAGTGAATATCAGAGTGCAGACAATTCTTCGAGACAGTGATTTCATTTTGATAGGATATATACCTAGAAGTAGAATTGCTGGGTCATGAGGTAGTTAGACTTTTAATTTCTTGAGGAACCTCCATAATGTTTTCCATAGTGGCTGTACTTATTTGCATTTTTATCAGCACTTGCACATGGAATCCTTTTTCTCCACATCTTTTCCACTACTTAATATCTCTTGCCTTTTGATAATAGCCATTCTAAAAGGTCTTTAAGGTGAGTTCTCACTGTGGGTTTGATTTGTATTTCCCTGTGAGTCTTGAACACTTTTAATGTTCCTGTTGCCACTTGTATGTCTTTTTTTTGAAAAATGTCAATTCAGGTCTTTTGCCCATTTTGTAATTAGATTATTTGGCTTTTTTTTTTATATTGAATTGTATGAATTTTTTACATATTTTGGATTTAAGCTTTTATGCACTATGTGGTTTGCAAATATTTTGTCCCGTTTTGTAGATTGTTTTCATTTTGCTGATGGTTTCCTTTGCCATGCAGAAGCATTTTAGTTTGATGTACTATTTATTTTTTATTTCATTGCTTGTGCTTTTGGTGTCATATATATAAAATCATTGCCGTGACAAATTTTAAGGAGATTTTCCCTATGTTTCTTCTAGGAGATTCATGGAGTTAGGTGTAACATAAAGGTCTTTAATCCATTTTGAGTTAACTTTTGTGAATGGTGTAAGACAGGGTTCTAATTTCATTGTTTTACATGTGAATATCTAGTTCTCCCAGTGCCATTTATTGAAGGCCATCTTTTCTCCGTTGAGTATTCTTGATCCCTGGGCTCTCCATTCTGTTAAATTGGCCTATGTGCCTGTTTTTATGCCAGTACCATACTTTTTATATTACTTTGGCTTTGAAATACAATTTGAAATCAGGAATAGTTACGCCTCCAGCTTTGTTCTTTATCAGGATTGCTTTGGCTATTTGGGGTCTTTGTGGTTCCATATGAATTTTAGGATTGTGTTTTTTTCTCTTTCTGTAAAATATGCCATTAGAATCTTGATACTGATGCCACTGAGTTTATAGATTACTTTGGGAAGTACAGACCTTTTACTAATACCAGTTATTCAATCCATGAGCATAGAATATCTTTCCATTTACTTGTGTCTTCTACAGTGTCTTTCATCAGTGTCTTATAATTAACAGCGTACGGACTTTTTACCTCCTTGGTTAAATTTATTCCTAAGTATTTAGTTGTTTTTATGCTATTGCAAATGGGATATGTTTCTTTATTTATTTTTCAGATACTTTATAATTACTCTGCAATATCACAGGTTAGTTGTGATTGTTGATTTTGTATTATACAACTTTACTGTACTCATTTATTCTTTTTTTTATGTTTCGTTATTTATTTTTGACAGAGAGAGAGGGACAGAGCATGAGTGGGGGAGGGACAGAGAGAGGGAGACACAGAATCCAAAGCAAGCTCCAGGCTCTGAGCTGTCAGCACAGAGCCTGACGTGGGGCTTGAACCCATGGACTGCGAGATCATGACCTGACTCGAAGTCGGATGCTCAACCAACTGAGCCACCCAGGCGCCCCTCATTTATTAGTTCTAACAACTTTGTAGTAGAGGTTTTTTTTTAATTTTTTTAATGTTTATTTATTTCTGAGACAGAGAGAGACAGAGCATGAGTGGGGGAGGGGCAGAGAGAGAGGGAGACACAGAATCCAAAGCAGGCTCCAGGCTCTGAGCTGTCAGCACAGAGCCAGACGCGGGGCTCGAACCCACAAACCGTCAGATCATGACCTGAGCTAAGTCGGTGGCTCAACCTACTGAGCCACCCAGGCGCTCCTGTAGTAGAGTTTTTAGGGCTTTCTATATATAATATGTTATCAGCAAAAAGAGACAATTTTACTTGTGTTTTTTTCGTGTGTGTGTGTGTGTGTGTGTGTCTGTGTTTCTTATTGGGATGCACTACATTTTTTGTTTCTCTTACCTTGCTGCTCTGTCTGGACTTACAGTACTATGTTGAATAAGAGTGGTGAGAGTGGGCACCCTTGTTTTGTTCTTGACCTTAGAGGAAAAACTGTTAACGTTTTGTCATTGTATATCATATTAACTGTGAGCTTGTCATATGTGGCTTTATTATGTTGAGGTATATTGCTTCTATACCCAATTTTTGGAGAATTTTATCATAAAATGTTGAATTTTGTCAAATGTTTTTTTCCCTCTATTGAGGTGATCATGTGATATTGTTAAATTTTTATTTTATTTCCATATAATTAATATACAATGTTACATTAATTTAAGGTGTACAGTATAATGATTCAACAGTTCTATACATTACACAGTGCTTATCACAATAAATGTACTCTTAATCTCGTCACCTCTTTCACCTATCCCCCTGCCCACCTCCCCTCTGGTAACCAGCAGTTTGTTCTCTATATTTAAGAGTCTGTCTTTTGTTTGTGTTTTGTTTGTTTGTTTGTTTGTTTTGTTTGTTTTTTGGTTTGTTTTTTCAATTCCAAGATGATCATATGATTTTATCCTTTATTCTGTTACTGTGAGTATCGCCCTTACTGATTTGCACATGTTGAACCATCCTTAAATACCAGGGGTAAATTCTACTTGTTTATGGTATATAATCATTTTAATATTCTGTTGAATTCAGTTTGCTGGTATTTTGTTGAGAATATTTGCACTTATATTCATCAGGGATATGGACTGTAGTTTTCTTGTAGTGTACTTATTTAGCTTTGGTATCAAGGTAATTTTGGCATAAAATCAGTTTTTGGAACAGTTTGGGAAGGATTGGTATTAATTCTTTAAATGTTTATAGAATTAGTGAAGCCATTTGGTCCTGGGATTTTCTTTATTGGAAGGTTTTGATTATTGATTCAATCTCCTTGCACATTTGTTTGTTCAGATTTTCTATTTCTTCATGATTTGGTCTTAATAGGTTGTATGCTTCTAGGAATTTGTACACTTATTCTAGGTTGTCCAATTTGTTGGCTTACAGTCATAGTAGTATCTTATAATCCTTAGTATTTCTGTGGTATCCCCTAAAATTTGGTATATTTCCATTTTTATTTGTTTTAAGATTTTTAAAATTTCCCTTTTGATTTCTTATTGGACCTACTGGTTGTTCAGGAATGTATTGTTTAATTTCCATTTATTTGTGAATTTTTCAGCCTTATTCCTGTTACTGATTTCTAGTTTAATTCCATTGTGATCAGAAAAGGTATTTGGTATAATTTCTATTCTTGAATTGGTTGAGACTTGTTTTGTGGTCTGACTTATTACATATCCTAAAAATGATTTATGTGCATATGAGAAGAATGTATATCCAGCTGCTATTGGATGGAATGTTCTGTTAGGGCCATTTGATTTATAGTATTGTTCATATCTGCTGTTTCCTTATTGAGCCTTTGTTGAAAGTGGAATATCAAAATCCCCAGCCATTATTGTATTGCTGTTTATTTTTCCTTTAAGTTCTATTAGTACTTGTTTTATATATATTTTTTTATTATTATTATTATTATTTTTTTTTTATTTATATATGAAATTTATTGTCAAATTGGTTTCCATACAACACCCAGTGCTCATCCCAAAAGGTGCTCTCCTCAGTACCCATCACCCACCCTCTCCTCCCTCCCACCCCCCATCAACCCTTAGTTTGTTCTCAGTTCTCAACAGTCTCTTATGCTTTGGCTCTCTCCCACTCTAACCTCTTTTTTTTTTTTTTTTGTTCCCCTCCCCCATGGGTTTCTCTTAAGTTTCTCAGGATCCACATAAGAGTGAAACCATATGGTATCTGTCTTTCTCTGTATGGCTTATTTCACTTAGCATCACACTCTCCAGTTCCATCCACGTTGCTACAAAAGGCCATATTTCATTTTTTCTCATTGCCACGTAGTACTCCATTGTGTATATAAACCACAATTTCTTTATCCATTCATCAGTTGATGGACATTTAGGCTCTTTCCATAATTTGGCTATTGTTGAGAGTGCTGCTATGAACATTGGGGTACAAGTGCCCCTATGCATCAGTACTCCTGTGTCCCTTGGATAAATTCCTAGCAGTGCTATTGCTGGGTCATAGGGTAGGTCTATTTTTAATTTTCTGAGGAACCTCCACACTGCTTTCCAGAGCGGCTGCACCAATTTGCATTCCCACCAACAGTGCAAGAGGGTTCCCGTTTCTCCACATCCTCTCCAGCATCTATAGTCTCCTGATTTGTTCATTTTGGCCACTCTGACTGGCGTGAGGTGATATCTGAGTGTGGTTTTGATTTGTATTTCCCTGATAAGGAGCGACGCTGAACATCTTTTCATGTGCCTGTTGGCCATCCGGATGTCTTCTTTAGAGAAGTGTCTATTCATGTCTTCTGCCCATTTCTTCACTGGGTTATTTGCTTTTCGGGTGTGGAGTTTGGTGAGTTTATAGATTTTGGATACTAGCCCTTTGTCCGATATGTCATTTGCAAATATCTTTTCCCATTCCGTTGGTTGCCTTTTAGTTTTGTTGGTTGTTTCCTTTGCTGTGCAGAAGCTTTTGATCTTCATAAGGTCCCAGTAATTCACTTTTGCTTTTAATTCCCTTGCCTTTGGGGATGTGTCGAGTAAGAGATTGCTACGGCTGAGGTCAGAGAGGTCTTTTCCTGCTTTCTCCTCTAAGGTTTTGATGGTTTCGTGTCTCACATTCAGGTCCTTTATCCATTTTGAGTTTATTTTTGTGAATGGTGTGAGAAAGTGGTCTAGTTTCAACCTTCTGCATGTTGCTGTCCAGTTCTCCCAGCACCATTTGTTAAAGAGACTGTCTTTTTTCCATTGGATGTTCTTTCCTGCTTTGTCAAAGATGAGTTGGCCATACGTTTGTGGGTCTAGTTCTGGGGTTTCTATTCTATTCCATTGGTCTATGTGTCTGTTTTTGTGCCAATACCATGCTGTCTTGATGATGACAGCTTTGTAGTAGAGGCTAAAGTCTGGGATTGTGATGCCTCCTGCTTTGGTCTTCTTCTTCAAAATTACTTTGGCTATTCGGGGCCTTTTGTGGTTCCATATGAATTTTAGGATTGCTTGTTCTAGTTTCGAGAAGAATGCTGGTGCAATTTTGATTGGGATTGCATTGAATGTGTAGATAGCTTTGGGTAGTATTGACATTTTGATAATATTTATTCTTCCAGTCCATGAGCAGGGAATGTCTTTCCATTTCTTTAAATCTTCTTCAATTACCTTCATAAGCTTTCTATAGTTTTCAGCATACAGATCCTTTACATCTTTGGTTAGATTTATTCCTAGGTATTTTATGCTTCTTGGTGCAATTGTGAATGGGATCAGTTTCTTTACTTGTCTTTCTGTTGCTTCATTGTTAGTGTATAAGAATGCAACTGATTTCTGTACATTGATTTTGTATCCTGCAACTTTGCTGAATTCATGGATCAGTTCTAGCAGACTTTTGGTGGAGTCTATCGGATTTTCCATGTATAATATCATGTCATCTGCAAAGAGCGAAAGCTTGACTTCATCTTTGCCAATTTTGACGCCTTTGATTTCCTTTTGTTGTCTGATTGCTGATGCTAGAACTTCCAGCACTATGTTAAACAACAGCGGTGAGAGTGGGCATCCCTGTCGTGTTCCTGATCTCAGGGAAAAAGCTCTCAGCTTTTCCCCGTTGAGGATGATGTTAGCTGTGGGCTTTTCATAAATGGCTTTTATGATCTTTAAGTATGTTCCTTCTATCCCGACTTTCTCAAGAGTTTTTATTAAGAAAGGGTGCTGGATTTTGTCAAAGGCCTTTTCTGCATCGATTGACAGGATCATATGGTTCTTCTCTTTTTTTTTTGTTAATGTGATGTATCACGTTGATTGATTTGCGAATGTTGAACCAGCCCTGCATCCCAGGAATGAATCCCACTTGATCATGGTGAATAATTCTTTTTATATGCCGTTGAATTCGATTTGCTAGTATCTTATTGAGAATTTTTGCATCCATATTCATCAGGGATATTGGCCTGTAGTTCTCTTTTTTTACTGGGTCTCTGTCTGGTTTAGGAATCAAAGTAATACTGGCTTCATAGAATGAGTCTGGAAGTTTTCCTTCCCTTTCTATTTCTTGGAATAGCTTGAGAAGGATAGGTATTATCTCTGCTTTAAACGTCTGGTAGAACTCTCCTGGGAAGCCATCTGGTCCTGGACTCTTATTTGTTGGGAGATTTTTGATAACCGATTCAATTTCTTCGCTGGTGATGGGTCTGTTCAAGCTTTCTATTTCCTCCTGATTGAGTTTTGGAAGAGTGTGGGTGTTCAGGAATTTGTCCATTTCTTCCAGGTTGTCCAATTTGTTGGCATATAATTTTTCATAGTATTCCCTGATAATTGTTTGTATCTCTGAGGGATTGGTTGTAATAATTCCATTTTCATTCATGATTTTATCTATTTGGGTCATCTCCCTTTTCTTTTTGAGAAGCCTGGCTAGAGGTTTGTCAATTTTGTTTATTTTTTCAAAAAACCAACTTTTGGTTTCATTGATCTGCTCTACAGTTTTTTTAGATTCTATATTGTTTATTTCTGCTCTGATCTTTATTATTTCTCTTCTTCTGCTGGGTTTAGGCTGCCTTTGCTGTTCTGCTTCTATTTCCTTAAGGTGTGCTGTTAGATTTTGTATTTGGGATTTTTCTTGTTTCTTGAGATAGGCCTGGATTGCAATGTATTTTCCTCTCAGGACTGCCTTTGCTGCGTCCCAAAGCGTTTGGATTGTTGTATTTTCATTTTCGTTTGTTTCCATATATTTTTTAATTTCTTCTCTAATTGCCTGGTTGACCCACTCATTCGTTAGTAGGGTGTTCTTTAACCTCCATGCTTTTGGAGGTTTTCCAGACTTTTTTCTGTGGTTGATTTCAAGCTTCATAGCATTGTGGTCTGAAAGTATGCATGGTATGATTTCAATTCTTGTAAACTTATGAAGGGCTGTTTTGTGACCCAGTATATGATCTATCTTGGAGAATGTTCCATGTGCACTCGAGAAGAAAGTATATTCTGTTGCTTTGGGATGCAGAGTTCTAAATATATCTGTCAAGTCCATCTGATCCAATGTATCATTCAGGGCCCTTGTTTCTTTATTGATCGTGTGTCTAGATGATCTATCCATTTCTGTAAGTGGGGTGTTAAAGTCCCCTGCAATTACCACATTCTTATCAATAAGGTTGCTTGTGTTTATGAGTAATTGTTTTATATATTTGGGCGCTCCGGTATTCGGCGCATAGACATTTATAATTGTTAGCTCTTCCTGATGGATAGACCCTGTCACTATTATATAATGTCCTTCTTCATCTCTTGTTACAGCCTTTAATTTAAAGTCTAGTTTGTCTGATATAAGTATGGCTACTCCAGCTTTCTTTTGGCTTCCAGTAGCATGATAAATAGTTCTCCATCCCCTCACTCTCAATCTAAAGGTGTCCTCAGGTCTAAAATGAGTCTCTTGTAGACAGCAAATAGATGGGTCTTGTTTTTTTATCCATTCTGATACCCTATGTCTTTTGGTTGGCGCATTTAATCCATTTACATTCAGTGTTATTATAGAAAGATATGGGTTTAGAGTCATTGTGATGTCTGTATGTTTTATGCTTGTAGTGATGTCTCTGGTACTTTGTCTCACAGGGTCCCCCTTAGGATCTCTTGGAGGGCTGGTTTAGTGGTGACAAATTCCTTCAGTTTTTGTTTGTTTGGGAAGACCTTTATCTCTCCTTCTATTCTAAATGACAGACTTGCTGGATAAAGGATTCTCGGCTGCATATTTTTTCTGTCTAGCACACTGAAAATCTCGTGCCAATTCTTTCTGGCCTGCCAAGTTTCAAAAGAGAGATCAGTCACGAGTCTTATAGGTCTCCCTTTATATGTGAGGGCACGTTTACCCCTTGCTGCTTTCAGAATTTTCTCTTTATCCTTGTATTTTGCCAGTTTCACTATGATATGTCGTGCAGAAGATCGATTCAAGTTACGTCTGAAGGGAGTTCTCTGTGCCTCTTGGATTTCAATGCCTTTTTCCTTCCCCAGTTCAGGGAAGTTCTCAGCTATTATTTCTTCAAGTACCCCTTCAGCACCTTTCCCTCTCTCTTCCTCCTCTGGGATACCAATGATGCGTATATTATTTCTTTTTAGTGTATCACTTAGTTCTCTAATTTTCCCCTCATATTCCTGGATTTTTTTATCCCTCTTTTTCTCAGCTTCCTCTTTTTCCATAACTTTATCTTCTAGTTCACCTATTCTCTCCTCTGCCTCTTCAATCCGAGCCGTGGTGGTTTCCATTTTGTTATGCATTTCGTTTAAAGCGTTTTTCAGCTCCTCGTGACTGTTCCTTAGTCCCTTGATCTCTGTAGCAAGAGATTCTCTGCTGTCAGCTATACTGTTTTCAAGCCCAGCGATTAATTTTATGACTATTATTCTAAATTCACTTTCTGTTATATTATTTAAATCCTTTTTGATCAGCTCATTAGCTGTTGTTATTTCCTGGAGATTCTTCTGAGGGGAATTCTTCCGCTTGGTCATTTTGGATAGTCCCTGGCGTGGTGAGGATCTGCAGGGCACTTCCCCTGTGCTGTGGTGTATAACTGGAGTTGGTGGGCGGAGCCGCAGTCAGACCTGATGTCTGCTCCCAGCCCACCTCTGGGGCCACAGTCAGACTGGTGCGTGCCTTCTCTTCCCCTCTCCTAGGGGCGGGATTCACTGTGGGGTGGGGTGGTCTGTCTGGGCTACTTGCACACTGCCAGGCTTGTGATGCTGGGGATCTGGCGTCTTAGCTGGGGTGGGTAGGCAAGGTGCACAGGGGCAGGAGGGGCAGGCTTAGCTTGCTTCTCCTTAGGTGATCCACTTCAGGAGGGGCCCTGTGGCAGCAGGAGGGAGTCAGATCCGCTGCCGGAGGTTTGGCTCCGCAGAAGCGCAGAGTTGGGTGTTTGCGCGCGGAGCCAGCAAGTTCCCTGGCAGGAACTGGTTCTCTTTGGGATTTTGGCTGGGGGATGGGCGGGGAAGATGGCGCTGGCGAGCGCCTTTGTTCCCCACCAAACTGAGCTCTGTCGTCCGGGGGCTCAGCAGCTCTCCTTCCCTTTGTCCTCCAGCCTTCCCGCTTTCTGAACAGAGCTGTTAACTTATGACTTCCCAGACGCTAAGTCGCGCTTGCTGTCGGAACACAGTCCGTCAGGCCCCTCCGCTTTTTGCAAGCCAGACTCGGGGGCTCTGCTTGGCCGGCGAGCCGCCCCTCCGCCCCGGCTCCCTCCCGCCAGTCCGTGGAGCGCGCACCGCCTCGCCGCCCTTCCTACCCTCTTCCGTGGGCCTCTCGTCTGCGCTTGGCTCCGGCGACTCCGTTCTGCTAATCCTCTGGTGGTTTTCTGGGTTATTTAGGCAGGTGTAGGTGGAATCTAAGTGATCAGCAGGACGCGCGGTGAGCCCAGCGTCCTCCTACGCCGCCATCTTCCGCCAGTTCCTTGTTTTATATATTTAGCTGCTCTAATGTTGGGTACATAAATGTTTACAATTATTATATCTTCTTGTTAGACCACTTTATCATTATATAATGACTTTCTTTGTCTCTTTGGATCATTTTAAATTTAAAGTATTTTTCTCTGATAAATTTATAGTTTCCCCTGCTTTCTTTTTGTTTCCATTTGCTTGAAATATCTCTTTCCATCTCTTTACTCTAAGTCTACCTCGATTCTTAAAGCTAAAGTATCTTGTAGGCAGTATATCATAGGATCTTATTTTTATCCATTCAGCCACTTTGTATCTTTTAATTAGAAAATTTAGTCCATTAACATTTAAAGTAATTATTCTTGGCCAAGAACTTATAATTGCCATTTTGTTAAATTTTTCTCTTTGCAGGTTCTTTGTTCTTTGCTTCCTTTCTTGCTGTCTTTGTGACTTGATTGCTATTTGTAATGGTATATTTTCACTCCATTATTGTAATCTATTGTGTATCTCTGCAGTTGGATGGGGTCACTATATAGAGTCACTTGTCAGTTGGGGCCACATAATATGCTCCACAATTGGATGTAGCTACTGGCTGGGCTCCCTGCCTGGACAATGTCACATGCTGTATTCAGCGATTAGACAAGGCTATTGGCTAGATTCTGTTGCATGGCAAGAGTGTAGACTGGGCTCCGTGGCTGAGTTATAATGTAGACTGGGTACTGAGGCTGCCCAAGGTCACTGTTTAGACTTTCTGGTTATTTGGGACCAGAAGCTACACTTAAGAACTAGGCAGGGCTGCTGGCTCAATTCTTTGCCCAAAGCCCAAAGCAGGATGGGCTAAGGCTGCCTGAATTCTCTGGTCGCATGGGACTGGCAGCCAGTCTTAGCAAACGGACAGGGCTGTGAGTTTGCTTCCATGCCAAGGCAGGGTGTCAGAGCTGGCTCACTAGCTAGTAAGGCCCATTGGTAAGAAACCTGAATGAGCCAGAACTGCCTACTGAGCTTCCGTCAGGGCCCGATGGGCAGAGCTGCTTGCTGTGATTTCTGCTTGCTGTGATTTCGTGCTACTTCAAGCATGGCTCTAGGATGGGCCACATAGCTGCCCACATTCTCTGTCCAAGCTTCCTGGTAGGGTGTGACTGCAGGCTATCCTCAGATGTATGCAGGGCTTTGAAGTTGCTTCCCTGCCCAGGTAGGTCCATAGAGCAGCCTCCATGGCCATTATAGGCCCAATGACTGGGAACCTGAATCAGGGAGAACTGCCCACTGAGGTCCCTGTCCAGACAGGGCCATTGGCTCCAATAAGCAGATGGGCAGAACCACTGGCTGGGATCTCTGCTTAGGTGCATCTTTGAGGAGATAAGCAGTTTATAAACGTCTGATCACTGGTTGTTCTCCCCCCTGTTCTCCTTTTTCTGTTTTATATCTAATCTTCAGTGGTCAAGCCCCACAGATTTCCTCAGTGATTCCTGTGAGGCAAGACCCAGATATGCTTTCCGGGAAGCACCTGCAATGGTGAAAAAGTTTTATGTCCACTTTGGGCTCTTTTTGCCTCACTGAAGAAACCACAGGCCTGGGTGGTTGCTCTTTATGCAGCATTGTGCCAACCTGGGGGAGAGGTAACATGGTCCAATGTAGCTGCTCCTCTTGCCCTTCTAATATAGTCCTTCTCAGTCTCTGTGGTCCAGCAGTATGCTTCAGTATCATTCCTGGTTTCCGGATTTTCACAGTTATGTCTTATTTATCAATAGTTGCTAGCTGGTCTTCTGGTAAGGGGACTGAAGGCAAGAATGACCTGTGTTGCCATAGGTCTCTCCTAACTTACAAGTTTCTAGGTCTAAAAATATGGATTAGCAAATATATTTTCTGTCTCTTTGCCTCTCTCTTTCTCTGATGGTGTCAATAGAGTATCTTTAAGTAATGCATGCAACAAACATTTTGAATGTCATAGGACATCATTAATACTGTTCACTGAAACCTTTTATCTATGGTAAGGTGAAATTTCATTTGATATGTGCAAAAGATGGTTATATTAGCTGCTGATTAAAGCATTTTGTGTTGGCAGGATATAGGCTGAGCTTTAATCTTCTTAATCTTGTTTACCAAGCTATATTAGTAAATTAATCCTGTGATATGTGCCATCAAGACTGCATATCTTCTCATATGCTTGCAATATACAGGCATCAACTTGTAGTAACATTTGGATAAGCAAGAATAAAATGTGTTCTGTGTGGCTAGTTGAGTTGTGATTTTCAAAGGAATGCAACAAATGTATCTCAACACCGATCTCCAGTCTCTTGTTTTATTCTCAAGATACCTTACTACTGTTGTTATAGCAGCATTCTCAACAATAGCCAAATTGTGGAAAGAGCCTAAATGTCCATCAACTGATGAATGGATAAAGAAATTGTGGTTTATATACACAATGGAGTACTACGTGGCAATGAGAAAGAATGAAATATGGCCCTTTGTAGCAACTGGAGAGCAAGGTGGAGAGTGTTATGCTAAGTGAAATAAGCCATACAGAGAAAGACAGATACCATATGTGTTCACTCTTATGTGGATCCTGAGAAACTTAACAGAAACCCATGGGGGAGGGGAAGGAAAAAAAAAAGAGGTTAGAGTGGGAGAGAGCCAAAGCATAAGAGACTCTTAAAAACTGAGAACAAACTGAGGGTTGATGGGGGGTGGGAGGGAGGGGAGGGTAGGTGATGGGCATTGAAGAGGGCATCTTTTGGGATGAGCACTGGGTGTTCTATGGAAACCAATTTGACAATAAATTTCATATATTTAAAAGAAAAAGATACTACTGTTGGTGTTGGAATATAACAGGGGAGCCAGGTGCTAGGAAGTCTTGCATGAGAGTTGGAGAAATTACCTGGGAGTCAGACTTTCTTAATAACTGATACAGTTTAGTTTGATTTAATGTGTAAATAGGAGAAATAAATCACAAAGGACAGGGAATACTGACCAGGTCAAATACGAAATTACAATTCCAATTCATTTCAGCCTGTCAGTTCATCTAAAGGTGTTTCCCCTTGTACACCATTATTATCTTATTTGATTGAAAATGCAATCTAAAAGGTAAGGTTATTGCAGAATGTTCTCATATCCAAACTCTGTACAAATATTTGATTGGTTTAGAATGAAATGATTTATTCTTTTATGATCTAGGTACTTTGTTTAGATGGAACATTGACAGACAAATGAGGTAGGCAACATTTTCTAACCTATATATTTTCCTTCAGAACATTACTAAATTTTATATTGTAACTTATTACTACTTTTACAACTCATTTGTCACCTGTATACTCCCTAGTTTTTCGTAAAAGAAAACTAGCTAGAGTGATACAAACACACACAAAAAACCAGCAAGCTTTTACTGACACATAAAATGTATATTACATTCATTTACAGTTTATTTGTTGAGAAAGGTGTAAAATAAAGATCTTACAGTACATATATAGAATTTTAAAAAAATAAAAAATAGGAAATCCATCTATATAAAATATATAGTACATATGAGCATAAAATTTAGCTCCATGCTTCCAAAAGCAAGGCAAGTATAGACATACAATATATGTGTTGTAACATACATCAGTTATTGAAGGAATTCCACTATTTCTGGCATCAGACTTTATAATGGAATTTATCACGTGGATCCAGGAATGAGTCAAAGACCCTAAATGATAATATCTTAACAATGAATTTGTAAAAGGTATAGAAAGTATTCTTCATAAAAATATTTTATCTATTGATTTTCAGTGAAAGCCAAAAGCAAGTGATTACATTAATACTGACTGAATGTATGTTGTGAATTTGGTGTGTGTTGTGTGTGCATGCGTGTGTATGTTCTACCTGACATCAAAGTCAAGCTTTAGACACCTGGTTTCTAAAGAACAGAGATAGTGTGTTCCTTAAATAGTCCTTGTCAAATCCTGATTTTCATGAGTCAGACTTTGACAGGATCAAGTGAGTCATCAATTCAAAGTTAAGCTTCATGTCCCTAGCCCAAGGTACAAAAAAGATGCAAACCTGCTGTAATGCTGAAAAAGGAAGGAATGTGTTATTTGGATTCTAGCCAGATACATATCAAGCTTTCTATTCTCTCTTCTAGATCCCCCTCATCTTCATTTTAGTCTTTTGTTTCTCTTCATCCTGAGCAATATTCTGACTCTCCTAGGCAAATCCGAGGCAAAGCCTGGATACTTCTCAGATTCTCCCTCAATACCCCATTTTTCTCTGTTGCACATTAAGGCCCAAGAGAGACACTCAATTCTCTGTGAATAGAAGTTGGTGGGAAGAGATGAGTAACAGCCAGTGGTCAACAAGAAATTCCTCCTGTGGAAGATGGAATGAAGCTATAACTACTTAACCATTAACACTTTGGTACTAAATAAGCTATCTGTAGTTATAATGGTTCAGAAATGAAATATATTGATACTGTTCCATGTATCAATAGGATAAATTTTAAGCTTTCCATACAACACCACAGAGATTTAGCATTTTAATATATATATTTGTCTGTCTGAAAGACATAGAATTAGTATGACTTATTAAGCCGCATATGTTAACAGGGAAAGAATGGGAAACATTTTTGAGCTTTTTATGTAAGTTAGAAGATCCAATAATAGAGTTTTCTGATGGTAACTAGCTGACTACATGACTAGAATACACTATCAACATAAGATATGCATTTAGTCGTGCTATTTTAAGGTTGCACTTCCAGAAATCAGATTGAGAAGGCATTAGAAAATGAAGATCTTCCCACCTAAAGGATTATCTTAAGAATCTGATAATCATCTTAGCCTTCATACACATCACAATTAGCATTAGAAGATGCTCAGAAATAAAACAACAATAAAGGTTGCCTAAATTTGTGACAGTGTCTTCAGAGATTTGGATTGGACATCATTTACCTAGCAGAACTGTCCCTATCCCTACTTTCAGCAGACATTCTTTCTGAAAATAGTTTCTTTCCAGTTTTTCTATGATACAACTCAGATTTATATCCTTGAAAATAATTGCAAAATAAACTTGAGATTGACGTTAGCTCAATATTGGGATAGCCATGTTCTATTTCAAAAGTTTAAGTCAGTAGTCTTTGGAGAAAGTTTGGAGAAGAGTCATTAAGAGAGCATATGAAGTTTGCTTTAGTTTTAGTAGGTTGTTCAAATAAATCATTAACTATGTTAGTGAATGTCCATATTGGGCACTTAATAAATATTTGTTGAACGGGATTGAAAATTATAATAGGCTTGCCTTTTAGAATTATTTTTAAATTTTATTCCCTTTCTTGGTTCAAAATTAAAGTATAATAATGGTCATTACGTCCCAGTTTCTTCATCTGTAGTATTAGAGATACATGCTCCCTCTAATGGATGTTTGTAAGCCTGTTAAGTATCATTATAAGGCACTTAGGAATCATTTTCCAACATATTTGTTCTAAAACATGAACAAAAATTTTTTGTTAATGATATCTCTTAAACTCTTAAAATCTAGGAAAGAATTATTGTGAGGCATAATAGTAACAATATTTTTTGCTTTTGTAGCAAAGCAGGTTTTAGTTATTTGCTTTCCTTAAGCAATGTGAAGTACAGTTTAGAAATCATGTATACTAATCCACTGCCTAACTGCATGCATTTGTTATATGGCAAAAGAACCAGCATTGGGAGATTCAAAATGGCTTAAAAAGTGCATGCACACAGGCATGCCTGGGTGGCTCTAAGTCCGTTAAGCGTCTGACTTTGGCTCAGGTCATGATCTCACAGTTTGTGGGTTTGAGCCTGCATTGGGCTCTGTGCTGACAGCTCAGAGCCTGGAGCCTGCTTCAGATTCTGGGTTTCCCACTATCTCTGCCCCTCCCCACCTCATGCTCTGTCTCTCTCTCTCTCAAAAATGAATAAATATTAAAAAAAATTCCCCCATAATTTGGCTATTGTTGAAGTGAAATAAGTCATACAGAGAAAGACAGATACCATGTGTTTTCACTGTTATGTGGATCCTAAGGAACTTAACAGAAGACCATGGGGGAGGGGAAGGAAAAAAAATGTTAGAGAGGGAGGGAGGCAAACCATAAGAGACTCTTAAAAGCTGAGAATAAACTGAAGGTTGATGGGGGGTGGGAGGGACGGGGGTGGGTGGGTGATGGGCATCAAGGAGGGGACCTGTTGGGAGGAGCAGTGGGTGTTGTATGGAAACCAATTTGACAATAAATTTCATATTAAGAAAAAAAAATTTTTTTTTCAACGTTTATTTATTTTTGGGACAGAGAGAGACAGAGCATGAACGGGGGAGGGGCAGAGAGAGAGGGAGACACAGAATCGGAAACAGGCTCCAGGCTCCGAGCCATCAGCCCAGAGCCTGACGGGGGGCTCGAACTCACGGACCGCGAGATCGTGACCTGGTTGAAGTCGGACTCTTAACCGACTGCGCCACCCAGGCGCCCCAGAAAAAAAATTTTAAATACAAAAGTGCATGCACACACACATACAAACACACATACTTTTTTTTTTAATTTAAAAATATCCAGGATATACATTAACTATTGCTCCACCTAAAGTGGGGCATAGGACTGTTTGGTTCACAACAGTGGAGGGATATTCACAAGGTAAACTGTTGTCTGCTCTTTGCAGACAATACAAGTTATTCTGGTTTCAGTGTCAGCAGCGTTGAAGACAGCAAGGAGAGCCTTGGTGAATAGAGAAGTTCCGAAAGCATTTCATCTGAGGAAATTGAAGTTTACTTATTTCTGGTCCTCCTTCTCAAAGTTCTAGTTCAGCTTTGAAAGCTATGATGCTGCTTATCTTAAGATATTTCTGTTTAATATGTGAAATTAAAGATGGTTTAGTTGGAAAAATAAAAAATAAAAAAAAATAAAGATGGTTTAATTGGTAATTATTTCAGTTGGTGATTATACCTATTTAACTCATTTAAATAAAGGGAGATAAGCAAAGAATTGTTTAGTTTGCTTTTGTAGTTGAAAATTTTATCATTATTTTAAATTAATGGATTGGATTTCTTAAACCTAAAATTTCCAATTAGTAATGAACATAAAGTTTATGTAGAATATTTAAGTCAGTAGAATAACAGAGTTTTCATTCTACATAAAGTTTTAAAATATCTTCCTACTGTGCAGTGATTTAAATAAAATATGTGTAGTGATTGACATGATTGTACTTAAATCTGTCCTGTTCAAAAAGGATAAATATAGAACATCTGAAAAGCATAGCACCAGGGACAATTACTCTTTAATATATGGCATGTTTATAATTCCTTAACTGTTTTCCATTTGGCTAATAATATTTTCTGTTCTAAAATTATATGAGAAAAATAAGTTTAAGGCAAATTCCTATAGATATTACCCACTTAGAATTCAGCCTTGATATCTTGTAAAACTGCTTTGAATCATAGAGCCCCCAAAAACATGCAGAACAAATTAACTAATTGTTAGAAAGTTCTGGAAGTTAGAATGCTCCCTGTTTCACAGCTTTTGAGAATTCTTTTATCATGGGTATGTCAGGACAGTATTAGGATTTGAAGTTCAAGATCCTTAGAAAGGAAGTATATAGAGGAAGCTTAAAATCAGAAATCTCTACCCTAATGAGGCAGACCCTGAGTGTGGAAAGAAATTCAGCCACTAAGGAAGAAAATGATAGTGTGTCAGGTAGACAACCTGCAAATGGGGAAAGTCTAATGAGAGGAATGGAATGCTTGGTGGGAGACTGAGCTCAGCTGGAGGAAATGCATATTTAGAGATCTAGTGCTCCACACAGTAGATATTAGAGAAAGTCTTTTATCAGGTAGCAAGACCCTATTCCAAAGTAGTAAATGTCTATGTAGCATTTATAGCAGTGTGTTTCAGTATCTAGGGGTCTTCCTTGAAGTAGCTTATATTTTATTTTCTGTTTGGCTTTACATGCAGAAGGGGAGGAGTATAAATTAAAAAACAAAAATCACTCTCCCTATCGACATAAAAGTTAAACATTTGGGACTCATTCCAATGAGCCTTGCAAGATTATATGATTTGCCTAAATGGCAATGGTCAGAGCCTTCTGGTTCTTCAACTTTGAAATTCTAGTATTTATTAGGAATCATTTTAGAAATGGAGGTCATTGGTAATGGTCTTTAGGGTATGAAGGGAAGAGGTGTATTTGGAAGTATGATTTTGAAGGTAACGGGTCGGAGAAGATGACATGCCTCTGAAAAGAGGAGAAAGGGACAAGTATTGGAGGAGGACAATAGCCCACACTACGCCATAGCCTTCACTGGCTCCCTAAAGTAGGAGTGATGGTAGAGTTGGAAATAGTTTTGGAGAACTCAGCTATTACATGTAGCAGGGAATAGGACAAATGATGTTCAGAGGCTGGAAAGAGCATTCATTTGCAGAGGTTAATAATAATATGCCTACTGTGATTGTCAGTTGGGCCCATTCTAGAAACAAAGAGAATCGATTATAATTATTTCCTTTTGATAGAATAAACTACAGTTACTCTCCCAGTCTGTGAATCCAGAATCTGACAGCTTTGGCTTTTCTAGAACAGTACACTGAGAATTTCCTACCTGAAGCTCTTTGTTTAGGCATGAAAAAGGCATTAAAGATGCAATCGGTGGTTTTAACAAATGTATGCAAATTACATTACGATGAAAATTGTGTCTCCAAGATTTTCTCATTAAGAGAAGGGCCAACAATCAGTAAGTATAAAATACCTCATGTCTGCAGTTTGATATATTCACTGTTTCAGCACCACTTAGGGTACTCTGTGAGCCAGCGATAGCATTCTCTTGGTCTGTGTGATCAACTGTCTCTAATTATGGTATCAAATCACTTGAAAAGAGGCAGGTTCTTGTATCTGTGTGTATTGCCTTTTTAATATTTAAGTAGATTTTTTAAATTCTCATTCTCTAATGGTAATGCTCACATATTACAGCTGCTAGAGCTAATGGAGAGATCCCGATGGGGTTAGAGCTAATTGAGAGATCCCGGTGGGGTATAAAGGTGTGCTTGGTATTAACCATGATGGTCTGCTTTGATATTTCATCAATTATAGCTTTTTGTAGAGCATTGTTGAGTATATCTTAACAGTGCTTTTGACATGTGTTACCATCCATTCCCACAGACTTGTCATTATCCCTCTTTAAGGAGTTATTGGGGGAAATGAAAAATACTAATGAGCAGAGTTTGTTCCCTACTGGCAATGTTTTTCTGCTCATCCAGCGGTTTTACAGCAGAATTTCTCATTTAAATGATGCAGTATAATTTCATTGTCCACATGGAAAATGGAATTTATTTAATATTAATTTTAAGGAGCTAGAGCTTTTAGACATAAAGACAACATCAGCAAAGCACTTGATGTAGAGCTGCACTTGCCCTGTTGTTTATTCTGAAGTTCCTGAAATGAGTGCTTCAATAGAGAGGATAAAGGGGGGGATTATAGATGCCTTGGTTATTCCCATAAATTTTGCAAAACCTCTGAATATCTGAAGTAGAATACAGCAATTGCTCTACAGGGAAGAGAAATGCCATTCCCGCTGTAAATCTTTACTGCCCATGCCTTTGCAACCCATTTGTCAGTCTGAGCCTTTCTATAACAATTTTAACTCTGAAAAAATATCCCCAAGGCTGAAAACTTATTAAAACTCTGTGTGGAATAAGTATACTGCTTTGGGTGCTCTATGGAGCTGCAAAAAGAGAGAAGACTGGTCTTACCCCTAGGGGCAGTAAATCTGATGAGAGCCAGAGGCAAATAAAAAGGGCTGTGTGTACAACACAGGTGACCAAGTATTAATAAAGACACCAACATTCATAAAATAGGCTGGATGGAAAGTTTGCCATTGGGTTAGTGAGCTGTAATACACTCAGAACAGGACATACACTAGCCCTACTGCTACTAATAATAGCTACCACTGAACTTTTCTGTATAGTAGACACCTTCTTTACATTGTATTAAATCTCTACTACAACCTCGTAAGATAGTGTAATCCTTCATTTATAGAAGAGAAAGGTAAGCTGTTTTAATGAAGACTTTATTTTTTAAGAGTAGTTTAAGGTTCACAACAAAATTGAGGGGAACATGCCGAGATTTTCCATATACCCTCTGCCCAACACATGCCTAGCCTCCCCCTTTTTCAATATCCCCCACCAAAATGGTTACCTTTGTTACAGTTGATGAACCTGTATCAACACATCATCACCAGATTCCATAGTTTACCTTAAGGTTTACTCTTGGTGTTGTACATTCTTTGGGGATGAATAATGGCATATATCCATCATTATGGTATTATGTAGACTATTTTCACTGCCCTAAAAATCCCTCTGTGCTCCTTCTATGTATCCCTCCCTCCAGCTCCCAGCCCCTGGCAGCTGTTTATCTTTTTACTGTTTCCATAATTTTACCTTTATCAGAATGTCATACACTTGTAATCTATAAGGTATGTAGTCTTCTCAGACTGGCCTCTTTCACTCAGTAATATGCATTTAAGTTTCCTCCCTGTTGTTTCATACCTTGATAGCTCCTTCTATTTTAGCACTGAATAATACATCCCATTGTCTCAATGCACTAAAGTTTATTTATCCATTCAGTTACTGAAGGGCATCTTATTGCTTCCAAGTTTTGGTGATTATGAGTAAAGTAGCTATAACTATCTGTGTGCAGATTCTTTCCATATACATAATTTTACAGCTCCTTTGGGTAAATGCAAATGAGCATTATTGCTGGATTGTATGGTAAGAGTATGCTTAATATTATAAGAAACTGCCAAATTGTCTTCAAAAGTAGCTGTACCATTTTGCATTCTGAGAAACAGTGAATGAGAGTTCCTGTTGCTCTATACCCTTGTCAGCATTTGATGTTGTCAGTTTTCTGGATTTGGTCATTCTAATAAGTATATAGTGGTATTTCGTTCTTTCAGTTTTCAATGCCTTGATGACATACGATGTGGAATACTTTTTCATATGCTTCTTGCCATATGTGTACCTTCTTTGGTGATATTTCTGTTAAGAAATTTGACACATTTTTAAATCAGGTTGTTTCTTTTCATATTGTTAAGTTTTGAGAGTTTTTTGTATATTTTGGGTAATCATTCATCAAACATGTCTTTTGTAAATATTTCCTGAATATTGTCTTCTTGTCATTCTCTTGACATTATCTTTCAGAGAGCAGAAGTTTTTAATTTTAATGAATTCTTATGAATTCTTTGTGGATTGTGCCTTTGGTGTTGTATTTAAATTGTCATTGCCATAACCAAGGTCATCTGGGTTTTCTCTTATATGATTGCCTAGGAGTTTTATAGTTTTGCATTTTATATATAAGTCTGTGATCAATTTTGAGTTAATTTTCATGAACAGTTTAAGATCTGTGTCTAGATTCATTTTTTGCACGTGAATGTCCATTTGCTCCAGTGCCTTTTGTTGAAAAGACTACCTTTGCTCAATTGTATTGCTTTGCTCTTTTGTCAAAGCTCAATTGACTATGAAAAGTAAGATTTTATGAGGAAAATTTACTTCACAAAAATAATCCAACTTCTTTATCACTGTCAAAGCCAGTTTGAACCTAGGTCATCCATTTACGACCCTATATTGCTTCCACAGTATGCATCATTTACAGTCAGTAAGTGTGATTAGGGAGGTTCTTACCAATTTGGCATAAAGTTGTACAGTGAACTAAAGGATAGCAAAATGCTGTCTAATGTGTTTTATGGTAGACAGACCCCAACCTGCTATAAATATCTGGCATTGCTTTAAACAGTTTTGTTTTTTGACATCTTGGAACCATTCTTAAAATTAAATGTTAATGATTAAACCACTGTATTGATATTTAATTAATTATTGGTCCCTTGATACACATGTTTATGATATGATTAATCTCTAAGAACCAACAGGTCTTTATTCCTTCAGTGTCTACCACAATATTGAGCACAGGTTAGCTTTCTAACATATGTTAAACCAAACTGAATTGAAGACAGAATATATAAACTGGGAATTTTTCATTCATTCTGTCATCTGCAATGTCGATTTTCTATCAAATACCTATCCTTGGTTACCTTTCTATAAGCAATAGATGGCAACATAACATCAAAAGATGTTTATGGAGTAGATTTAGATAAATAGTAATTAGTCAAGATTAAAGAGATCTTTAACCTTCTTTTTATTGCTTACCTTATTAGACTTATTACCAGGAGCAAACTACAGGACAAGTCCTTAAGTGCTTTTTTTTTTTTAATGCATGAGCCTGTATGTGGGCATTGCATTTCCTGTGATAGAGGTTACAGAAGCAAGAGAAATTGTTAGATCAGAAAGGTCACCATGTGGAAACATTGAAAAAGAAGATTTTTTAAGAAATAAATCCTGTATGTAGGAATATCATATGTCTGCTTGCCAGTTCTCCATTAATAAATTCTTAAATTTAATAGAGTTGCAGTCAGAATTCATTCATTCAACAAATATATTTTCAGAGTCTGCTATGTACCAGCCATTGTTATGAACATGAGGTTTCGCAGAACACAAAACTTCATGGAGTTCATTTTCTAGTGGGGTAGAAAGGCAATAAAAATTAGTATCAAACACTTATCTATTGGATAAAAGCAAATCAGAAGAGAAATATAAGGATTTCTGGGAAAGGGGATCAATGGAGATCTCACTGAGAAGATGACATTTGAGCAAAGACAAAGGACATGAAAGGAGCAAGCTATGTTGATACTGGAAAACAGACTTGAAGGCTGAGGAAGATCATTGCAAAAGCCCTGACTTGAAGCATTCCTGGTGTGTTTGAAAAATAGCATAACTTGAATAGCAAAATGTATCATGTTGCTATTTAGTAAGAAAGAGAAACCTGTGGGAAAAGCCTGTGTGTGTGTGCATGTGTGCGCATGCATGCATGTGTAGTGGTGGGTGAGATTGAGAGTCTGTTTCCAAACATATTATGTTTGAGCTATTTATTATACATCCCAATGGGGATATCACATATTCAGTATACATATGAATCTAGAAGTCAGGTTAGAGGTCTAGGATATGGACACTTAGGAATCATCCACATTTAGATGGTATTTAAAGCAGTGAGACAGTTGATATCAGTCAAAAACTTAGCCCAGATAAAGAAGAAAGGAGGTCTGAGGACAGAGCCTTGGAGTTTTCATATGTTTAGAAAGGAAAATGAAGTAGAATTGACAAAGAAGATGGACATAGGGGACAAAGATGTAGGAGGAAAATGAGGAGAGTACTATGTCTTAGAAGCCAGATGAAGAGTGTTTCAAAACTAAGGAGTAATCAGTCATATAAAGTGATGTTTAAAAATTGAAAATTGACAGCCAACCACCAAATTTAACTATGTGGAGTCATTTTGTGACCTTGATAGGGGAAGTTTTAGTCAAATGGTAGAAGTAAGGATCTATTTGCAGTTGGATAATTAAATGAAGGAAAAGGAAGTAATTCAAGAAAAGGAAATATGGACAGCTTTTTGATGAATAGCAATCAAAGAAATGCTTAGCTGCTAGAAGATAAAGTAGTTTGTCTATTTCATATTAAGAAATTAAAATGTACCTGTACATTAATGGGAAGACTGAAGTAGTTAGAAAAACAATGGTGATGTAGGAAGAAGCAGAAAATAGTTGGAATGATGTCCTAGGTAACGGGAAATGAGTGGTGCTCGAGCAGAGCACTAGAGACATGGGCTACATAGGATCAGGGAAAATTTATCTATAGGAAGAGCAGGAAGGTAGACATATGGACACAGCTGCAGTTTTTTTGGATAGATGGAGTGGTGGGAATATCTAGAAGTCCTTATATTTTCTCAGAGCCATAGGAAGCCAAGTCATAGTCTGAGCACAAGGATAGTGAGGAAGTGCTAGAAGGGTGAGGAAAGAGGACTTGTTACAGACACGGTGTGATTTCTGGGTCCACTTGAAATAAGTACACTTAATTGGTAGAGACCAGTTAGCATGGTTAGTTATTTTTTGTTTGCTTCGTTTTTTTCCCCTAACATCTTCAGGTAGGCAGGTACTGAGTAGGCATCAAGATGGAATTTACCGATGTTGGGATTTTTTCCAGATGTGAAAAGACATGAGAATGCAAGGACTATGAGGGATAAGTGAGTACAATGATGGATTTTGGAATTTAAGTTTTGTAGGGATAGAGGTGAGAATATAAGTTAGGCAAGGGACAGAAAAAGAGAGAAGGTTCAGAAAATTATATATACCAGTGGGATTGAAGAATTATTGGTGTCAGATACGTAAAGCTAGAAAGATGTGAAGTATTAGGCAAAGAGTAGATGTCTGACCTTGAGATTAGGGATGTAATACAGTTTTTGCAGATGACAAGGAACATATAGTGTGATTCAGTAGAGGTTGGTCATGATGTAGTGAAGGTATGAGATAAAAGGGATGAGTGGCACAGAGAGGCCACTGTGTTTGAATGGTTATATGTGTGGATATTGAAATTATTAAGATTTATTTAGGAGTTGTAGAGAGAGTGAGCAATGAGATGAGAGCTCAAATATTCCACAAATGAAGGGGAATGGACCAAGGGTGAATTGGCTGCAATTGAATTAATAAGGGTGGTGCAGTTTGGTGACATGCATTTGAAAACTGAGGAGTTTTAGGGAGGAGAATTATCTATGAAGGGCTATGAGGAACCTGGATGACTCTCACCTCTCAATTGTGTGGTACAAGGGCTGTGGGGGAGAAGAGTCATTATTGTATATATAAGAGTAATTTCGCATCTTGTTCAATGATCTTTTTTAGGCACTTGAGAAAAGTAACAATTTTTGATTAGAATAGTGCCAGGAAAGGAGTCAGGAAGACTGATATGCCAACTGTGGCTGGAACAGATGGCAGGCAGAGGAGAGGGTAGGAGAGAGATCAACAATAAGGCTATTATACACGTGTAGGTGAGAAGTTACAAGAATTTTAGAAGGAGAATTTGGGGGAAAACCAAGAAAAATAATTTCTGATGAAGGAATTCCAAGAAGGTAATTGACATTCTTAGATTCTCAGAAATCCCTAAAAAAAATAAGGATGGAATGCCTTATATTGCCATTTACAGACCAGAAAACTGAAGCACAAAGAAACAAAATGATTAATCCAAATTGCTTGGCTGATTACTACCAAGCTGGAAGCCGAGTTCAACCTTCCTGTCTGTCAGATAGTGCTATAGAACAAACAAAACAATCAAATCCCAACTGATTCCTTAGTTTCTGTTCTTTATGGTTTTATCATCACTATTACTGTTATAATTAACTACATGCTAATAAACCCTAACTGGAATAGAACAGGAAATTATTCTTGATTCTTTTCGACACAATATATATTTAACATGAATTCAACAGAAAACAAGAAGACACAATCAAAGAAAAATATGAACGTGTAATCAGAGAGAAGTGTTCGCACACTATACTTTTATGATTGGTTTTAGAAAATCATTTTTATTTCACAAAACAGTGATTTCAGTGCCCAACAGCGTTATTCACAGAGAAGTCATTGAACCACTTTTGCTGGGAGCTTTTATTTCCCATTTTCATATGTGTTTATTGTCAGGTAGTGGGGTCATGCCTGTTGAATGACTAAACAGTGCAGGCAAATGGAAGGGTGAGGGGTTAGTCCCGAGAAAGGCAAGGGGCATTTCCTGTGCATTACCTGCATCTAAGTGAAAACTCAGGTACTCACTGAGCATGCCCACTGCCAATGTATGCAATCAAAGTATCTGCTTATAAATCAGTAAATTCAAAAGATAAAAACAAAAACTGGCTACCTCAACCTTCTCTATGGAACCTTAAGATCAGAAGATCTTTCACAGTATCAAGCAGGAGACTTTCCTAAGTGTGTGGGAAAGCAAACTTAGAGATGTAAACCCTCAAAAACATCATCTATCCTTCCTGCCTCCACCGGCACTGTCTGCCTCAGACTTTGCAAGGGCGGTGGCTAACCACATGAACAATTAACTGTAGGGAAATATGTTTAGCCTCAGTTTTGTTTCAGATTGAAGTTATGTTTAGGTTGAGATGGTTGCCTTTCCATAGCAAATGTACTACTTCTCATCTGCCAGGCATAACCTTTTGTGCCAGTTCATCAAACACTCAAGAAGTGTAGCTATCTCAGGAAAGCAGCTTGTCCTAAAATGATTTATTCCTATTCAGAGGAAGGTATAATTGGCATTT
The DNA here is from genome assembly GCF_028749965.1 of Puma concolor. Classification (NCBI taxonomy): domain Eukaryota; kingdom Metazoa; phylum Chordata; class Mammalia; order Carnivora; family Felidae; genus Puma; species Puma concolor. The sequence goes on from NC_141670.1 coordinate 65,024,431, forward strand.
TGAAATAAGTAAAGTAGTAGGGGTAGTAATGAAGCTAAACAATTCCAAGTGTCTGTTACCATAATTGCATAAGTAGACGTCTTAATCATTTTGGCTGCTGGAAACTTTGGTGCTGCAAATTTTCTAGTCATTGCGAATGCAATGCACTGTTTGTAGGTGGAACTGCATATATGTGCGCATATGTGAATGAGCGCACTTCTTACCTATCAGCAAGATGGTTTTAAAATGACCTGATATGTACCTGTCTTTATTCTTACAGGGGCTGACAATGAAACTTATTTCTTCATTGATTAATCTTTGATTATATAAATCTACATAGCTTTGTACTGAGCATATTTAGTGTGAGGCCAAGATTATGGCTCAGTTCTTACTTTAAATGTACTTAAATCCTTATGTGGAGATTTAGACAAATAAATGGACAACTATAAGATAAATTACCAAATGCTACAATCAGGAGGCTACAATAACATAGAGGAAAATTGCCAAACCAATCCAGCCTAGGAAGAAGGTTTCTTCTTACAGTTAGCCGAATCCTGAAGAATTATGGATGTTAGCCCACTGTCCCTAATAGGAAATAATATTACTTTGTACCTGAGAGCCATTGGTCATGTAATTCTGAATCACCATCTCACCCTGCTTTGTTTTCTGGGATTATTCAAGAAAAAGGGGAAGTGGGTGAAATGATTTAATTGAGGTGTCAAAAGTTAGCTTAGTACAAATTATTGAGGAACATCATGAGTTGCCTATGCTGTTTGACCAGAGATCAAATTTTGAGTAGATACTCGATCGATTCCTTTTCTAGCTGAATTATTCATGCTGCCTGTGAGCACTTCTCTGACGGTGTTGGTTCCTGCCTTCCTGACATATGGTGGCTCTTTGGTTAGCTCTTGATGTGTTCTAATGAGGCTTCAGTGAATGTTTTAGGGATGCTACTAAATGTTCCTTCATCTTGACTTAAAAGAAAACCATTACTATTAATTCATACATTTATTCAAGAGACACTTATTAAGCTTCAACTATGTGTCAAAGGCTCAGTTACAGTCCCTTAATTTTTCTCATATAAATTTTAGAAATAGTAATTAGCTATTCAAAAATGGAGACAATATTATGTCAATTTTTAATAATGATTTACCCAGGTCCCCTTTGTATTTGTATGCTTAATGTGTTAGAAGACAATTCCCCATGGGTGTCTTGCATTTCTGAATATCTTGTGAGCAGAGACACTGTCTGCCTTCATTCCAAACTATCTTTTCAGAGATGTTTGTATAGCAGACAGCCATGGAAGATGGAAGTAATGTCTCCATTGAGAGCAAAGTCAGGTTTGTTCACTGTCTAGTGTAATAAAGATAACGTCTCCCTCAGGGCGAAGGTGAGGCAAGTTTACGGTCCTTCATAAAAAACCTAGGTTCTCTAAGCTCAGAGTTCCTCTCCTATAATGCAATCCACTGAGGGTGCAGATATCACCAGTTCCTCTTTGCATTAACTTGTGGAAATATGGTTTCAACGAACTGGCACAAATGTTAACGAACTGGCTATGGCTGTTGCTATGAGGAGTAAGGTTGTTTGCCTCTGACCTTCGAATCTCATGTCTTGTGCCAACATGAAACTATGGTGGCCAACTAATTCTCTTGCAAGTGGAGTAAAATCTCAAGACCCTTTACCATTCCTGACATAATGGTATTCCTGACATTCCTGACATAATGTTCTCTTCAATTGTTTTTCTTCTATCATCATTTTCTTTCCATATAATGAAAAACATAAGTACACAAATTAATCATTCTTTTTTTCAACAAAACTCGCTTAATATAATGGTTTCTTTATACCTGTATTCTTCATGACAGATATTTGCTACATCATAAGAAGTATAGCAGCTTGTATCTTCACAACTCAAGCAGCAGATTTCTTAAGGGGTATTTTTTTGAAAGTTCAAATATGTTTATTACATGGACACAATCATGATAAAGAATTAAAACTGTATATTTCTTTTAACGTTTATTTATTTTTGAGACAGAGAGAGACAGAGCATGAACGGGGGAGGGGCAGAGAGAGAGGGAGACACAGAATCGGAAGCAGGCTCCAGGCTCTGAGCCATCAGCCCAGAGCCCGACGCGGGGCTTGAACTCACGGACGGTGAGATCGTAACCTGAGCAGAAGTCGGACGCTTAACCGACTGAGCCACCCAGGCGCCCCTAAAACTGTATATTTCTAAGTAACGTCAACATTCATTTCCCCCAAAGTTTCTTGTAGTAATGTGGCCAACTGCCATTTTTCCCATTACCCTTTCCCAAAGCATGTAAGATTAAAAATGTAATAAAAAGAAGTCTTATCCTAAGACCATATTCTCAAGGAGCATTTTTTAAAATGCTTATTTATTTATTTTGAGAGAGGGAATGAGAGTGCCTGTGAACAGGGGAGCAGGGGGAGGGCTGAAAGAGAGAGAAAGAGAGAATCCCAAGCAAGCTCCACACTGTCAGCATGGAGCCTAGTGCGGGGCTTGATCCCATGAACCATGGATCATGACTTGAACTGAAATCAATAGTCAAATGCTTAACCTACTGAGCTACCCAGGTGCTTCTTGAGGAGTATTTTTTTTAAAACTAAGCTCTATAGAGCCTCAGTGGGCCATCTGGTTGGATTGTGAGCAAGCTTGAAAGGTTTGCTCCCATTTCAAACATAGCAGTTTCACTCATATATGTTCTCTATATTACATGTCTGTCTAAGATTTTAGGCATAAATGAAAGAATGAAGGAAGGAAATAGTAATGAGGATATATTTTGAATCACTGCTCTAGATTATGAATTTAAAAGGTTTCTAGTCTGGGAGAGAACTGAGTAGGACAGTGATCATGCTTTTTCTCCCTATTTGTTAACTTAAAATGTGAAACTGAGTATGCGAAGAAGTTTGACATTTTTATTTTGAATCTTCTACATGTTTAAAACTAAATAGTGAAAATACTAATGGGCTCCTGAGCCCATTAGTTTGCTAAATTTTCCTCAGTTTTTTGTTTGTTTGCTTCCTTGCTTTTTCTTTGTTTTTAATCTGTAGGGACCATTTACTGTATGTTTCATTGAAAAAGGAGAGGTTAATGCAGGTAATATCATTTGATGATTGTGAAATACAAAGCAGGACACAATCTTGTACCAACAATTACTTGCTAATAAAAGAAAAGGCCATAGTATATATTATTAATCATCTTTAGGAGAATAGTTATCATGTAACATATATTAGGAGAGGAAAAACAAAAGTGCCGGGCAATTTGTTGTTGTGCTTTCTTCCGTAAACTACTTTGGCTGTATTTGGATTATAGCCCTTGGATGATAAAAAGGAATCAATGTTCCACTAATTCACAGTAGTGAGCAAGTCAGGGGGAAAAATTCCAGATGCTTAGGGAACAGTGCAATGTATTATGGGAATGCACTAGAAAGCCCTTGCTTGTCCTGTGCAATGATGACAGCTTTTTTTGTTTTCCTTTATTTTTGTAAGTTGAGAGAGTTCATAAACTCCTGTAGGCAAAAGTAGTCCTTTGTGAAACGTATTTTGGGGAATAAATGCTGTGGATCTATATCCACTGGAAATTTACGTTAATCTTTAAAAATGAGAAAACAAAATACAAAGCAGGAACAATGTGAAAATAATTAGGAATTTTGGTTTGTGTTCTTTAGTTAACACTTTCTGTTCTAGATTTTCCTCTTACAAATTCAGGCATTAGAATTATTTACCGTGGGCACATGGGTGGTTCAGTTGCTTAAGCGACCAGTTCATGATTTCAGCTAAGGTCATGATCTCACAGTTTGTGGGTTCATGCCCTGCACCAGGCTCTGTGCTGATGACTTGGGAGCCAGCTTGGGATTCTCTGTCTCCCTCTCTCTCTGCCCTGCCCTGCCCTGCCCTGCTCTGCTCATGCTTACTTGCTCGCTCTCTCTCTCTCTCTCTCTCTCTGTCTCTCTCTCAAAAATAAATAAACATATAAAAAAATTATTTACAGTATGAGCTAGTAAAGTCATTTGTCTCTGTGGGACCTAAGTAAGAAATCAGGAGGACAATTACTCACTTTCTCAGAGTAAAATTTTAATTACTGTGTGTATGTTGCCAAGCGCATGGAAATAATTATTACGAAAACATATACAACAAGAGCTCTCAAAATTGTGACCTGACAAGATTTTGGTGTCCTTTTCTCTCTTCCTATGGTGTCACCTGAACTTTGAAGCTTGCTTTTGCCTCTGGTGTTTGAAATACAGGTTAATTATACTAACTGATGTGAAGTCAGAAAAATAAAACAAGTATAAACAACAGTAACATTTCAAACTTGCCTGATAACAATTCTCTGAACATTTATGCATTTGTTAGACACTAGTTTGTTTCTATTATTGTATAGAAAATAAAAAAGGGTCAACTTTGAGATCTAGCAGATAGATTACCAGTGACAACAGAGAGCTGGCTTATTCTAGATTAATGATATTTCCAGAATTTAAGTATTATAAACCCCAAAATACATAATTATTATAAAAATCAAACCCAATTATATCACATAACATATTGCCCACCAGTGCAGTAAAAAAAATAAATAGTAAGTAATAAATATAGAAATAAGCATGTCTTTCTCTCTCATCAGGAGAATAGAAAATGCTTTGAATTTTTAAATGGAGGAAGTGTAATGTAGGGAGTTGGTTTCACAGATAATGGAATTGCTGATAAACCATTCTTCATTCCTTTCTATGTTACGTGTTATAATCCCTAATTCCTTTCAGATCACTGTACCTCCCATTTCCCTAAAAAACACTAACATCAGAGTTCATTCTATCAAACTATACTACTTAATACCTATTTTTGTTACAATCTTCCTTATTCCTTGAAAATGTTAGCTCCTAGATAGTGATCTTCAAATTGCTCTCACTTCTGTACAATATTAATATGTTTCTTAAATTTTTTTGTAATAATTGATCCATTCAATTTATATATCATTTCTTTGTCCTTGTCTTCTCCAATATTTTTGTCTCCATCCTAATTCATCCCTTCCTTTAGCCATTCTTTACACCAGTCCTGTTTAATAGAACTTTGAGCAGTGACGAGAATGTGCTGTACCTGTGCTGTCCAGTATAGTAGTTCTATAGACTGAGTGTGTTGCCCCTCAAAATTCATATGTTGAAACCTAATCCCCAAACATGATGGTATTTGGAGGTGGGATCTTTGGGAGATGATTAGGTCATGAGAGTGGAGCCTTCATGAATGAGATTAGTGCCTTTATAAATGTGACCTCAGAGAACTCCCTCATCCCCTCTGCCATGTGAGGATACAAGCAAAGAGATGACCATCTTTGAATCAGGATGCAAGTCCTCACCAGACACAGAATCTTTTGGTGCCTTGATCTTGAACTTCCCAGCCCCAGAACTATGAGGAATAAATGTCTGCTGTTTATGAACCACCCAGTCTATGGTATTCTTTTATTCTGGGATCCTGAACAGAGTAAGACAAGAAGCCAGTAGCCATATGTGGCTCTTGAGCACTGAAATGTAGCTACTGTGAGTAGGAAAGTTAATTCTAATTTTATTGAATTTTGATTAATTTAAATAGCCACATGTGGCTAGTGGTTGTCATCTTATACAGTGCAGTTTAGATCTTGTCATTAATAATAACTCTACCTACTCCTTAATCTCATTTTCATGTATAATCTTTCTCTCACCACCCTGCTAATACTTCTAGCTCACTTTTTTTCAGAGCCCATCTGCAACAATTGTTAGATATCTAGACTCTAGAGCTTGAATCCATTGATCTTACCACTTTTCACTGTCTTTAGCCCAATAACCTTCTCATTATCCTTCTTACACAACTCTAATTCCATGATCCATCATTGGAATCACTTCCTTGTACATGCCATTCTTCTTGCTTGCCCTTCTTTTCATTCTGGATATCTCATAGGAAAACTTCCAAGTCAGGTTATATCTAATCCTTTGCCTACTCTTGACACTTACTTGTGCCATGAATGTAGCTGGAGAAAAACATACAAGCCTCTCACATCTCCCTTTAACTTCCTGGCCACTTAACCACAAGCAGACACATAGAGCTACTGGAAAATCCTATTTATGTAGCTCATTCATTCTCTCACTAACCTGATTGGTCATTTCATACCTTCACCTCTCTGCTGAGAGCCCCAGGCCTCATTCATCACTTCTCTAAACTGATGTCCTTGCTTCATATTTAAGCAGAATAGAAGCAATCAAAAGAGAACTTCCACAAGTCCTTGTACTATCATCTACCTATGTGTTGATCTGTGCTCATATACCTGAAAGTTCTCTCCTTTTGTTGAGGAGTAAATGTCACACTCTTAGCTAAGGCAATGCTGCAGTTGTGCATTAGATTAAATTCCCTTCATCTTACTCAACGTCATTGAACAAATTATTTCAGACATAATCAGTTTCCCTTGTATTCCAGTGTTCCATCAGCATACAAGCATTTTGTCATCACACACATCTTACACAATAACAAAAACTCTCATAACCCTAAATTCTAGCTATGCCCTACTTTTATATTTCCATTTACCCCAAAAATACTCAAAATAATTGTCCAGAGGCACCTGGGGGCTCAGTCAGTTAAGTCCAGAAGTTCAACTTCTGCTCAGGTCATGATCTCACGGTTCATGAGTTCGTGCCCTGCACTGGGCTCTGTGCTGACAGCTCAGAGCCTGGAGCCTGCTCTGGATTCTATGTCTCCCGTTCTCTCTGCCTCCTCCTTACCCCACCTGTGCTCTTTGTGTGTGTTTCTCTCTCAAAAATAAATAAACATTAAAAGAAATTTTTAAAAATATTGTCCACACTTTCTACTTTCACTTCATGCCTTCCTTTTCTCTCTTAAGCCCACCTAAACAAAGTTCTTTCCTTCATCAAAATTACATTGTCATGATCACCAGTGACCTTCACCTTCCTAATTTATTAATTTTGTATATTTTTAAAGATACATTGTTTTCTTTATTTTGTGGGTTTTTTTTTTTTTTTTTTTTTTTTTTTTTAAGTAACCTCTATTCCCATGGTGGGGCTTGAACTCACAACCCAAGAATAAAAGTCTCATGCTCTACCAACTGAGCCAGCCACACACCCCTTTACCTTCCTAATTTTATAGCCAGGTGTCAGTTGCCTTCTGACACAGTATTTGACTTCAGTGGTTATTTCTCCTGTTTACAATGCTCCCATCAGTTGACTTCCAGGACACCCACACTCTCATGGTCTTCCTCCTACTTAACTTTATTAGCCACTTTTTCCCCTTGCACTTCTTTACTGTACAGTCCCCTTATCAACAACTTTATACTACTCTGGGGCTGAATCCTTAAACCTCTTCTCTATTTTCACTTACTCCTTAAATTATTTCATTCATCTCTAAGCTTTAAAACACAACTACATGCTGATTACTCCCAAATTTATACCTGCATCCCAGATCTCTCCCCTGAAGTCCCTACTCAGAGAGAAGTATCTAATTCTCTACTTGACACTCTACTTGATGTTTAGTAAACATTGCAAATTTAAGTAAAACCAAGTTTCTAATCTCTCCTTCTCAGAAACCTAACATTTTCATTCATTCATTCATTCATTCATTCTTCATTCATTCATTCATTTACTTATGAGAGAAGGAGAGAGGGAATGAGAAAGCGAGCACTAGTTGTGGAGGGGCAGAGGGAGAGGGAGAATCCTGTGTAGGCTCCATGCTGTACAGAGCCAGATCTCACGACCAATCTCACAACCATAAGATCATGACCCCAGCCGGAATCAATAGTTGTAGGTTTAAATGACTCAGCCACCCAGATGCCCCTCAAAAACTTAACATTCTTATATGGCCCCAATCTCATTAGGTGAATATTGCATCTTCCTAATTTTTCTAGTCCCAAACCTCAGGGTCATCCTTTCTTCACCTCTCACCTTTCTTCCTATTCCTTCCTCCAAACCACATCCAAGCCATTGAAAATGAATCCAGATTCTAGCTACCTCTCTTCGTGGTTACTACCCTTTCCAAACCATCATAATCTTTCTACAAAATTTACTGGAAGGGCCACTTCATTGGTCTTATCGAATTTACCCTTGCCTCCCTACAGTCTAATCACAACAAACAACTAGAGAAATCCTTCTTAAATCAGGTTGAATTTGTACTCCTTGGCTCATTCCCCACTACGTTTTAAGCCTCATCACTTTCCATGCTCAGATTCTCCCTCTACTCCGGCCACATTGGTTTTCTTGCTTTCCCTGGAACATTATCAGGCATCTGCTCCTTTGCATTTGCCCTTCCTTCTGTGTGCAAGGATGTCTGTTGTTACCTCTGTATCTTTACTACCTCCTTCTAAGGACTCCTCAGCATCATAGTTTTAAAAGTGTCTTACCCTAGATGGCTCTGGATTAGAGTCTACCAGTAGAGCTTCTGGGAGTTCTTGAGATTCATAATGGTTTAAACTCTTAAGAACTTAAATTTGTAGAAAGATGTTCAGTATTGCTGGCTGAGATCTTTGGCAACAGATTCCCTGACCTTCCCTCCCCAGCCCTTCCAAAGCTTATGTAAGTTTCTAGTGTCCTGTACAAAATCACTTCATACTTAGAGTGTAAAGAATGGCTTCTGTTTTCAGGAGTGAAACCTGATATGCACTCGGTAGACAAATAATCTTCCTCTTAAAGCTATATTCCACCCTTCTTGATTTCCTTCAGATATCTACTCCCTGTCCTATAATAAATAACACCCACATTTCTATTCTGCCTTTCCTGTTTTATAGACATTGATTTACCTGCACAGTATTTATTACCATATGATTTCCCTATATCGACTTGCTTCTCTATTTAATGTCTGTGCCTCCTGAATAGAATGTAGGCCTCTTAAGGCCAAGGATACTTTCTCTTGGTTTCACTGCTGCATTCTCATTGCCAGAAGCATGTACAGCATGTAGTAGATTCCCAATATATATTTGTTGAATGAAGGAAGGAATAAATCAGGTTGTACTTTAAAAATTAACATAATACTAATGTTTAAATGGTGCTATTTGCCAGACAGAGGTGTAAGGGCTTTATATACATTAACCTGTTTAATCCTTTTAACAACACAATGAAGTGTATGTCAATATCACTCAATTTTGCAGGTGAAGAAACTGAGACATATATAGATCAAATAATTTACCCAAAGTCACACAGTGAATGGAGATCAAGGGTCAGGGTTTCATCTTTGTCAATCTGGCTCCAAAGTCTATACTTTTATTTCTGGCGTTTTACTGCTTCTCAAAAAACAAATACACAGAATTGTGTATTAATTGTGGCACAAAAGCATCAGAAATTGTAGCTTATGTTCCTACATTTAAAATATAACAAAATAGTGCATGGTATTTATTATTAATAAAAAAGGTCTTTTGATTTGGAGATAGTAGTTTGGCAATAATCACTTACCAGAGAGATGTATTATAAGGGTATGTGCAAAAGTGAAATGAGAGGGTGCTACAGTGGTCAGAGTCACCAGCTCAAAAGTTATGTCTTTTGGTCTATAAAATGTATTAGAAAAGGGAATCAGGATCAGAATATGATTCCTGTTGCACATGAAGGATGACCAAATACCACTGAGGAGATACTCAGGTGATTTTGGGACTAAGTTCTGAGAAATTTGATCAGGATCCCTCTGGTAAGTCTTTATTATCCTTACCTTTTTTATTCCACCATGTAACATATATTTGTTGGAATATGTTTGGCTGTACTACATGGTGATGAGACTATATCAAAGGTTATGGAAGAGTTCCTGTTCTAATTACATTTATAGTTTAGTAGGAACACTTAAGAAAATACTATATTATATAGCTTCTTTGTTAAAGGTGAAGCCTCTGTATTCCTACTACCTGGGTTCAGGTCCTGGTTCCAAGACTATATCTGAATAAGACATTTAATCTTTCTGTACCTCAGTTTCTTCATCCCTAAAAAGAGATGAAAGAATATCTACCTCAGAGGATTTTTTTTAATTAAGGATACAGTTTTTATTATTTACAAGAGAAATGCTTAAAAATTAAAAGAGTGGCATAATGAATAAATGCTAAGGTAAATAAAGAGTGCCTACAAAACATTGAACAAAGATTAACAACCAATAGCAAATTAGGTAAGGACTATTAACAAATGGATCTTAAACATGTGGAAAGATGCTACTTCACTGATGATAAGAGAAATGGAAAATAACACTACAGGGGATACTATTTCTCTTCTACCAGATTGTTAAGGATCAAACAGTTTGAAAGCTCCATGATACAGAGGGAGGGGACCAAATTCTCAGACTCCTACATTTCTGGTGACAGTATGAACTGGGATCACATGTACCCATCATGCCTTGAGTTAGCCTCTGTGACCTTCCATTCCTGCTCTGCAGATCTGTCCTTCACCTGTGCTCGTACTTGTGGAAGAGATGTACTCCAAGGGTGCTCACCACAGCACTGTTTGTTAGCAGAGGGATGGAGATGACTTTAACATCCATGGGCAGGAGTCCTGGGCAGCTCTGGTATCTTCTGTGTGGGTCTTGTTCTTCCTTGCCTGAAATCCATTGACCAGGCTGGCTTACATGCTCACAGCAGGACTATTGCTGTCTAAGACTGAAATCTGAGATTTGTGACTGATCAAGAACCAGCTTTGGCTCCAATAATCTGTCTCCTTATCTCTGCAAGAAACTGATATAACGTAAAGGACCTTAGAAACATTGAGGAGTACACTAAGCAGATGAGAAATTCATATTTTCCCTGACCAGAGCACATGTCTATTGGCTATTGTCCTCAGCTGAATAAATAGTGAAGCAAGGTAGAAATGCACAGGTGACCATTGGAAATAGGGATCCAGAACTCCAGGGAGAGTTTTTGGTTGGAAAGTTTGGTATTTGAAGATGTCAAAATGGGGAAAGTCTTTTAGGCATGAGAATTTGGGGCAGGGGAAGAAGAGGATTCAGGACAAAAGATTAACTAACCTTTGATATTTTTCATACGATTTTTCAAAAATGCCTCTTTATCCTATAGGAGGAGTCTTCCTTGCACCCCATACCTAATGTTCTGGGCTTTGAACTTGTTTGCATCAAGAATCTTTTAGATTTTCTCCTGCCAAAAACCCCATCTTTCCTAAACCCTGACCATAGAAAGTGCAATATAGCTTATATTTTGGAAGTCAGAAATCCTAAGTAATTTCCCATCACAAAAGGTCTTTAATCCTTCAATTATATTTGCATTTTCTGCATTTTTTTCCTTATATGAACAAAAGAGTCTCAGGCCTAATCCTTTTCTGTGTCCACCATATTAAACTTACTTAACCACAGAATTTGCAGGATTGTTGGTAATGCCTCCCTTGCACATATTTTCCCTACAAACTGCCTCACAATAATTTAAACCAGGGGTCTCCAAAAAATTTTTTATGGGAACACTGTATTATTTAAAAATTTTACTACACATTCCTCAATATATTTTATTTTGCTATGTTTATTAATGAGCTATATACAATAAGCTATATCCTAGATCATAATATTGTATAAGAGTATAAAACACACATGAAAATAGAAATTTTAAAAAATAAAAACTGAAAAAATATGTATTTTAAAATTTATTCTTTTTTTATCTATTATGATAGTTTTATATAATAATTAGCTAATATTGCAAAGTCCAATTCACAGAGATAGCATATGCCACTGATGATAGAGGACATGAAGATGTTTCAAGTAGTAATCTTACAAATTTTATTGTTATTTGTTACTCCATTTAGGATCTCCTTAAATCATCAGTATTTCACATCTGTAATGTGCCATTGAAGAGTTTGGTATCCCTTTTATGATTATTTTTGTCTTGTTTCACTTTGTTATCTTTAATGGATGGTTTCTTATTTAAGGTATCTACAAGCCACTTGTCCAATAAATGCAGGTTAAGTTACTAAACTCAAATAATCTTAACATCCACTGGACAGGGTGTGTCTAAACCAAGGGAGGTTGAAATATGCTGAAAATAAATGAGTGAGGTCGCCACTGTTGATTCCTCCTCATGAGGGACACACATTTTCCCTCAAAGAAACTTGCAGAATGTGTGCGACTGAGTGAGGATGCTGGTGCCAGTAACTGCATATTAAAACTTAGTAAAGCTTAGATTTCTTTATATTTACATCTATGTAAATATATATTTTTTCCTCTTAAGTTCTATGCGCTGCTTCATTTGCTTATTGTACTTTGGATCCCCAACTGATTTAAATGGAGTAAGTACTTTTCCAGATTTATCCCCAAATGTCACTAACTACATAGGAAAGTAACTTACATTCCTGGAGATTGGGGCATTAGCTTTAAAGTGGCAGTCACTTTCTTTTTTTTTTTTTTTTTTTTTTTTTTTTTTTTTTTAATTTTTTTTTTTTTTTTATTTATTTATATATGAAATTTATTGTCAAGTTGGTTTCCATACAACACCCAGTGCTCATCCCAAAAGGTGCCCTCCTCAGTACCCATCACCCACCCTCTCCTCCCTCCCACCCCCCATCAACCCTTAGTTTGTTCTCAGTTCTCAACAGTCTCTTATGCTTTGGCTCTCTCCCACTCTAACCTCTTTTTTTTTTTTTTTTTTTTTTTTTTGTTCCCCTCCCCCATGGGTTTCTCTTAAGTTTCTCAGGATCCACATAAGAGTGAAACCATATGGTATCTGTCTTTCTCTGTATGGCTTATTTCACTTAGCATCACACTCTCCAGTTCCATCCACGTTGCTACAAAAGGCCATATTTCATTTTTTCTCATTGCCACGTAGTACTCCATTGTGTATATAAACCACAATTTCTTTATCCATTCATCAGTTGATGGACATTTAGGCTCTTTCCATAATTTGGCTATTGTTGAGAGTGCTGCTATGAACATTGGGGTACAAGTGCCCCTATGCATCAGTACTCCTGTGTCCCTTGGATAAATTCCTAGCAGTGCTATTGCTGGGTCATAGGGTAGGTCTATTTTTAATTTTCTGAGGAACCTCCACACTGCAGTCACTTTCTAAAATGTATCTCATGTCTGTCTTCTGGCTTGGGCTAGTGCCCGGATTATAACCATGTTTATGTAAGTTTGAGAAGCAAGTTTAAAGGTTGCAGTTTAGATTACAGATAAAAGGTATCTCTTTAAATGTGTTCAGGGTATTTGAAATCAGTTATCTCTATGATGATTATGTTTCAAAGCCCTGGTGACCCCAGCAACACCTGTGATCTTCCCAGGTACCAAGAGATCTTGGAATGGAGGACTATCAGCAAACATGACACACAAGGGGAATGGGGTGAAGGTGCCATTACTAGTGCTATTTTATTACCTTGGTCTCCATGACTTCTCAGAGGGAAGAGGGGCTAGGGACACTTCATTTTTAAAATGTATTTATAATACTCAGAAGAATGATGGGGCACCTGGGTGGCTCAGTCAGTTAAGCGTCCGACTTCGGCTCAGGTCGTGATCTCACAGTTGGTGAGTTTCAGCCCCGTGTCGGGCTCTGTGCTGATGGCTCAGAGCCCGGAGCCTGCTTTGGATTCTGTGTCTCCCTCTCTCTCTGTCTTTCCCCTGCTCACACTGTCTCTCTCTGTCTCTCAAAAAAGGAATGAATGTTAAAAAAAAATAATATTCATAAAAATGAAAGAATGCCCAAATATGCTCATAAAATATAGTACATTTTAAGATAGAAAAGGAGACAGTCTATATTCATGTGACATTAGACATATGTTTATTTTATAATCATTAAGTTTACTTAATGTAAACCTCCCTTCCCCTTTCTTTCTGGAAATACATTAAGTAGCCGTTTGGTCCCCAAATCCTGGGGGCTGAGTTATCCCTATGAGGGCCTCCCCAGAGACCACTTAAGTTGGACCATTCCACAGAGTTGCAGTTCCCTGGGCCGTTCCACTAAGTGACTTGGGCACATCTGATAATCAGCCATCAATTCCCTTATTCAGAAACCAGTTTTCAGATACTATTTATAAAACCTAGTAAATTCAAGTCTCTATCCATCATTGAATAAGTAAGAAACTATTTCCTTTCCCACTATAATAATTGCAGAGGAAATGGTCAGTAACCATGCTATATGTGATTCAAAGACATGCTTATACTTTGACCCACCAAAGATCTATTAACATCAATTTGTTATTTTCTGATAGATTTATTGAATATCCCTGGATTTGATGGAGATTGGAGCAGGCAGAGAGCTCAGTGATGGTATAGAGGCTGAATATTTACCATTAGTGAATATTTAGCAGCATATTATAAATATGGTTTCTAGTTTTAGTAAGTTAAAACACAGGACCCCCAGTTAAATACTAATATAAGAAACAAATAATATTTTAGTGTAAGTAGGCCCCATGCAAAATTTAGGGCATGTTTATACTAAAAAAATATTCATTGTTTATCTGAAATTCAAATTTAGCTAGGCATATTGTGTTTTATCTGGCAATTCTAGCTATAAGCCTCAGCGGGACAATATCCCAACCATAATATGCTTCCAAAATCTCTAGTATTGGCCCTCCGTATTCTGTTACCACAGAGTACAGTACCCGAATATTGTTCAATACCTGAACATAGCATATCTTAAGACACCTTAATTAAGAGTTGGATTGCTTACTGGAAACTTTCAGCAAGTTGAGAGACAATAAAGAATATGGTTAAGAACCCTTAATGACTGGGTGGTTATGACCTTTATATGTAAAATGGAAAAATACCTCTCTATGTAATTCTCCATTTTTAAACAAAGATCAATAATAAATACACTAAATGGAATTTATTTATAAGTGGAATGGGATGTAATATCATTGTTCATACTCAATGATAGAAAATTGAAGGAAAAGGATATTCACATCTGCTTCCTGTTTTCAATCTCAGCTCAAAAACAAGGCTTAATATTTAAAAATATAGAGTGCAATGCTTAATTGACTTTCCTACCTTTGCTCATCTTATCTGTGATATGGCAAGCACCCATTTCCACCTAGATATCTTTCTAAAGCATCTTGAATATGTTTTACTGTTGACTTTTATTAAATTTAAAATACTCTGAATTCTTAAAAGGTCATACCTGTCCATATTCCAGTATAAGCATCAGAATGCATTCCAGAGGTGATTAGGTAAAATATGTATACTGTGGTGCGTCCTAAAAAGTAGAGAAACAGATTATTTGGAGGAAGGCAGTAGATGTGACCCACAAGGCCTCAAATTCTCTTGTTACATCAACAGACCAGGTAGAAAGGTGGCCTAGTTCTAGGTGTCAAGAGTGGAATCTCATGGGTGTAACATAACTAAATTCAGAGATGTCTGGGTGGCACAGTCAGTTAGGCCTCTGACTTCAGCTCAGGTCATGATCTCAGAGTATATGGGTTCGAGCCCCACGTCAGGCTTTGTGCTGACAGCTCAGAGCCTGAAGCCTGCTTTGAATTTTGAGTCACCCTCTCTCTCTCTGCCCTCCTCTGCTCGCACTCTGTCTCTCTCTCTCTCTCTCTCTCTCTCTCTCTCTCTCTCTCTCAAAAATAAATAATAGGGGTTCCTGGTTGGCTCAGTCGGTTAAGCGTCCGACTCAGCTCAGGTCATCTCACAGTTCTGAGTTCGAGCCCCCAATCAGGCTCTGTGCTGAGGGCTCTGAGCCTGAAGCCTGCTTCAGATTCTGTGTCTCCCTCTCTCTCTGCTCCTCCCCTGTTCGTGCTCTCTTTCTCAAAAATAATCATTAAAATTTTTTTAAAAAATAATAAACTTACTAAAATTTTTAAAAATGAACGCTAAATTCAATCCAGAGATGCCAACATTTCTGGGCACCTTAGTTTGTTTGAATGATGTGGGATTGACTGTGCCTCCTTTATTAAAGTTACTTTCCAGTCATTAGGCATTTTAGTTTGTTTCCAGTGGTGAGGAGCTGTACAGGCAAGAGAAAGTGATAGCAGAGGGAGCTGCTCGTGGATCTGGGACAACCAGAAGTAAGTGACAGTGTGAGATAAACGTGCTATAGGCTTGGGAGCACAGGTGGCTCCTGGGTGCTGAATCATGTATCTTTCATCTTTTCTGGAATGCAAAAATGTATTCATGAAATTATTTTTTAATATTTTAATGTGGTAGCAACATTGGACATCTAATATCATAGATATCACAGGGGAAAAAGAAAACCTATAAAAAAGTGAGCTACCCATGTCCTTCCACAGGCTATGTGAGAAGTCCCAAGAGACAGAAGGCAAAATAAGACAACAATTTAGACAACTTCTATAAAATGATGAAAACTAAAATAGGGAGATTTGTTTATATATTCATAATTCCTTTAATGATATTGCAACTGCTTAGCTGACTGAAACAGCTACGCTGGGACCTGTGAGATTTCAGGCTGTCTGGAGACTTTATGACAGCCCTCAGTAGTATAGGTTAACATTATTGTGTCATCTTTGGTTTGGCAAAAGGAGGTTAAGTGAATTCACTGGTTTAATTATTTCCACCAAGTCCTGGAGATGCAATCTTATGTTTATTTCAATGATAAATGCTTCCCATAATTGTGGACTCTATTAAAAGCAGCTTCAAAACCAGATATCCAGAAATTTCCTCTTTCATCTCTGCTCTGTGAAGTACTATATTTCTGCAAATTAAAATGAGAAGTAAGTCTCCTGCCCTGTAGAAAGCAAAAATAAATCAGTAAATAGGATCTGATACTGCAGACAGTACCCACAATTCACTATTTATGTAGCTTTCTTCATGAAGTGACAAAGAAGTTTTTATTTATAGATGTTTTCACTGGGGTAGACTCATAATCAAGATACTTCATTTTCATGGCACTCCCTTGAGGGGATGACAGTCAAGAAACATTAGACTACTATGTTTCCTCATGTGTAAGAGGTAGAGTTCCGGCTGCTGTCAGCTTTAATAAATAATGGCCAGCCACCTGTATTTGACTGTTATTATTGGTGTTATATACCCAAGTAAAGTTCATAGATATGTTTCTGTTCTTAAATCTTTTCTATATATTCCTGGATAGTACTTCCTGTATTTGATACATTCCTTATCTTTTCTCCCACTTGATCCCAACCAGAATGACTCTGTTTAGTTAATTACTTCTCTTCCCCCTTTCTCATTTTCAATTATTTTGTAGATGAGACCCCTCCTTGAAGGCAGAAAACATGTCATCTTTATTCTCCCCCAGTGCTTAGCAAAAGGCACAGAGTGGATGCTAAGTGTATGTTTGTTGGGTGGTTCTATTCCTCAAACTTCATGGAGTGAATTGGAAACATTCCATGACTTAAAATGTGCACTTAGATGTGATGAGACCATGAGGTGTGAAGCTGTGGTGATTTCCAGCTCGCCTGTGTCTGTTCTGTGCTGTTGCCCGTGACAATGTTGGTGTGTCAGTCTCCTCAAGCCATTTTTTTAATCTCTATTTATTTCTGATTTGTTCTTCAACAAACATACTCCCCTCTTCCTTGAGTGATTCTGTCAGTGTGGAACGATGGTGGTACTCTCACGTGGTTAGGACTCTGATGCGGTGCAGGAGTTCAAATGGAAACTCAGGATGTATGTTGAATGCTTAACAGTTTTAAGTCAAGCTAATGCATTTTAAATAAATATGTTCTGTCCTCCTACACTGAAAAATATAACTTAATAACTAAGTTGCTTTTAGAAAGTATAAAGCTATGTTTTTACATAACTACAAATGGGCAGAAATTCAGCTCTATTAAGTTAATAATAATGTCTATGTGTGCTTCATTAATGGACCAACAATGTTTGGTGGAATAATGCAATAAAAACTTCCCAGTTCAGGAGGGAGGGGAGGGGGAGTGATGGGTATTGAGGAGGGCACCTTTTGGGATGAGCACTGGGTGTTGTATGGAAACCAATTTGACAATAAATTTCATATATTGAAAAAAAAACCTTCCCAGTTCATGTTACTTTATTTTTGTTCAAGAAAAGTTATTTCTTTACTTTTATTTCAACAAAACAGGAAATTACATTGTTATAATCAATATTTTTAATGTAATTTGGATTTCAGCCAAAATAATAATTTAAAGGATTGAAAGAGTAAAATGTAACAGTATTCAAAATAAAGAAAATGCAAGTATATTATAACAGTGTCCATTAATGTAAATGTAATGTCTAAAAAATTTAAATTCTTATTAGTTATTAGGAATTATTTTTTCTAAATATTTTGTTCTCCATTATAATTAAAAGGTAAATTTTAAATTAAATTTAATAAACATCGGTATTTAAAGGCAAAATTAGTTTAAGGATGAAATTTTTATTTTATTTATTTTTTTTTTTTTGTAGTTTGGTTCAGTTTTTTATGTTTATTTATTTATTTTGAGAGAGAGTGCACAAGCAGATAAGGAATAGAGAGAGAGGGAGACAGAGAATCCCAAAAAGGCTCCATGCGGTCAGTGCAGAGCCCGACGTGGAGCTCGATCCCACGAACTGTGAGATCATGACCTGAGTCAAGATCCAGTCAGATACTTAACCAGGCACCCCTGGTTCAATTTTTTTTTAAGTTTTTATTGAAATCTCAGTTGTTTACTGTTGTAATATTAGTTTCAGGTGTACAATGGAGTGATTCAGTGCTGTATATCACCCAGTGCTCCTCACAAGTGCACCCCTTAAACCCGCTCACCTATTTAACCCATTACCCCACCCATAAATGTGAAAATCTTAAATATTTCTGAAAAATTTATTTTATTTTATTAAATAATTTTATAAAAATAAAAGTATTTTTGACTATATGTCCACCTAGTTGCTAATGTAGTGATCAGTGTCAGTTTTCATGTTATAACTCAATGTGTATATATTGTATTTATATATATAGTACATATATGTAGTATTTATTTATTGATACAAGTATTTATAGTATATATAATATTTATATATACTTCTCTATATATGGTATTACAATATTACCAATATTATAAATTATTTAATAATGCAGATTTTTCATTATCCACCATGGGCAACTGTTGTTGCCTTGCTCATTCATTACATCAAGCACCACGAATTGGAACCTAAAGACAAGCAGCATTTCCAAATACTCCCCATACTATATACACTGCCTTTTATGTTCAACTTTTTACTTTATACGCCATACACACACGCGCGCACGCGCACACACACACACTCCTCCAACTCTTATCTAATTAATAGATTTTTGAATTATTAAAATTACATATGCTTCTTGGGGCGCCTGGGTGGCGCAGTCGGTTAAGCGTCCGACTTCAGCCAGGTCACGATCTCGCGGTCCGTGAGTTCGAGCCCCGCGTCGGGCTCTGGGCTGATGGCTCAGAGCCTGGAGCCTGTTTCCGATTCTGTGTCTCCCTCTCTCTCTGCCCCTCCCCTGTTCATGCTCTGTCTCTCTCTGTCCCAAAAAAATAAATAAACGTTGAAAAAAAAAATTACATATGCTTCTTGTAAGATTAAAACAATGTGTAGCATATAAAGTAAAACATGAAGTTTTTTTCAGTTACTCCACCCTCTTACATTGTCTGCTTTCCAGTAACTATAGTTAACAGTTTGATATGAAACTTTTTAGATATTTGCATGTGGGTATAACACATATGTGTATGTGTGTTACATACACATGGATGCATGCACGTGCACACTTTTTTTATTTTTTTAATGCACACTCTGTTTTTGAATAGAGGGAATGCTATCTTATATTAGCTGAAACTTGATTGTCTTTCACTTTATTTTTTATTTTTTTTAATTGTTTATTTTGAGAGGGAGATGTGACAGCACGTGTGGGAAGGGGCAGAGAAAGAGAAGGAGACAGAGAGAGAGAGAGAGAGAGAGAGAGAGAGAGAGAGAGAATCCCAAGCAGGCTCCATATTGTCAACACAGAGCCTGACCCAAGGCTCAATCTCATAAACCATGAGCTCATGACCTGAGGTGAAATTAAGAGCTGGATGCCTAACAGAATGAGCCACCCAGGCGCCCCAATTGTTTTCACTTTAAATAATGCATCGTGGACATCAGCCTTCTTCTTTGTTTATAATGTAAAATTGATTTAATTGTATCCCATGAAGGCTGTTCATATTGTTTCTACTTTTCTTTAATAATTATGACTAATTCTTCCATGAAAGTCATGTTTGTATAAATGCTACATATTTAGCTGGGTACAGTTGTGCCATGTGACAGCAGTATGCTAGTGTCCTGAGCATGCCCATAGTTAGTGATCCCATCTCCTTGCCTCAGTTGTCCGAGTCTGAACCCCAAGACCCTGCATACCCCCTCCCGATAGAGAAACTGTAGTAGTATCTAGCCCACAGACTGTCTCCAGGACTCTATTACTACATGCTCAATTTTAAGAAAGCTTCTTCTTTGAAATAGCTCTTTTCGAGATCACCTGAAAAATGAGCTTCCCTTCTGAAATTCTTCCTTGGTAATTGAATGCTTAATACTCTTTTACTGTGGGACAGGTTGTCTTGTGTCACTTGTAATTTCTCAGAGGACAGGTATTTTGGACGTCTCCATGTTACAGAGTGCCACAGAAACGAAGGCTCTCACATTTCTAACCTGGTCCAGTCCTGAATATTCCATGCGTGGAAAAGGGACATCTGGGTAGCATCCAGACTAAACTTATATAATTAGCCCACAATCGCTGGTACAAAAGACTGACTTTATATGGTGTACAGATAATTGTACCTATAATTTATTTTTTAATTCTACATGAACCACAGACTACTGAGGAGAGTTTATTGTGTGTCTTAGGAAAAGAGTCCTTCAGTTGTGTCTGTGTGTAGAGAACCTTCTGTAGTTTTTCTCAGCAGCCAAGAGAGAAAAGGACTCATAAATACTCATGCTCCTGGATTCAAGGTCATGAATCCAGGCTCAGTCCTGCCTCAACCCCAGAAGAACAATAGGATGGGATGGGGTTGAATCCAAAAGGGAGATGAAGGCATCCCAGATCCTGATTTTGAAGAGCTTTGGCAGCACAGGATGATGCCCTAAAACCCCCAAGAGACTTCCAAATCCTTAAAATCCAGGCAACCCAGAATCAGAACCTTCCTGGTTGACTAGCAGGGCACAGATTTAATCTGCTTACTGTCTGAGCACAGATCAAAACCATAGCAAATACAGAGTCATATGGGTGAGCAAATACCCTTTTTTTTTTTAACCAATACCTCCCACTCTGCTGCCTACATCCACTACTACTTGCCTCTTCTTCTTTAATGCTTACCAGAAGAAAGAAGCACACTTGGACTTGGAAAGTATCTGCCAAAAGTGTAGGTGACTGCAGGGCATTTAGCAGAATTCCTACAAGTGCTTGCCTAATGAGGTCAAGGAGAAAGAGAGCAAGCCAACAGAGCAGAGTGCTTTGTTCCTTGACAAAGTGCCTGAAAGAGAAAAGTGAGAAACATGCAGAGGACCTCTCCACATAGCTTGAAAAACTTCCTACAAATCCACATCTGAAAGTACATATTTATCTCCACTTGCATGTCTGTGCATACATGCACACATACCTGCACGCATCCTTTTATGTACATATATAGAGCCCATGGGAAGAGGTTTGGCCTCATTCTCAATGCAACCAAATCATTGGAGGGCTTTAAGAAGACAGTGTGTGATCTACCTTTTCAAAAGTTAACTCTGCTCTGTGAAGATTGTGCTGTAGAAGACCAAGAATACAAGCAGGGAGATCAAAGGTGGTAGTAATGTAAGTAAAACCATATTTTTTTAGATATTTAGCATGTAAGAAGGTGAAGAGTGTTTGGGGGAGAAACACACTTGTGAGTCAAGAATTTGTTCAGGGACATGGTAGATTGAGATGTTGAATGGGGACTTGGATATATTAATCTACAGATAAGGAAAGTAAGATGCTGGGGTGGAGATACAGTCTGAGAGTATATACATGCTATTTTCTAGACAGTGGGAAAGAATATGCATCAGTGATTTTCAACTCTGTCCATTAGAAAAAAAATACCAGTGCCCACATCCACGTACAAACTAACTGAATAAAAATGTCCGGGATGGGACTGAGTTGACGGTAACTTTTAAAAAGTCTGCAGTTGACTCTGGTGAGGGTTGAGAAACATCTTTGAAGAGAAGAAGACTAAATGCTGGACATGTATGAAGATAAATGGTGAACATATTGAGATTAAATCACAGGTGCCTCTGTCACTTAGACATTTAATCAGGAACATTTATGTACAATAAAAATAACTGATCTTGAGCTCACAAGTGATGACAGATGAAAGGAGCTTATAATATAAGGCTGTCATTATCATTCATACAGTACGGTTCTTAATATGGTCTTCATATAGTTAAGCATGAATAATAGCTATGATTCATAAATATGTGGAATTCTTAAAATATATTTTTGGGCCACTTTTTGCTTCCTAGATCTTCAAAGAATTGGTGCCAATTAGAAAATGGTTTAGCACAATTAAATTTATGATAGAATCCATATTTTATTGTAGCTGATTAATTCATCATCAAACATTATTAGCTTAGCGTTTTGCTCTACATAACCCTCTTTGCTACCAATATTTCTCCTTTTAATTATTTGGAAAGTGTAGCTAGTTAATTTCCTGACTTAACTAGGGAATTGATGAAAAAATATTGTAGACTATAGAAAATAATCAACTGTAGAGCATAATAAAGCAAAAGCTATTACTTTGCATTTCTTTTTTTTTTTTTTTTTTTTATTTTTGAGACAGAGAGAGACAGAGCATGAACAGGGGAGGGTCAGAGAGAGAGAGAGAGACACAGAATCTGAAACAGGCTCCAGGCTCTGAGCTGTCAGCACAGAGCCCGATGCGGGGCTCGAACTCACGGACCGCGAGATCATGACCTGAGCCGAAGTCGGCCGCCCAACCGACTGAGCCACCCAGGCGCCCCTTACTTTGCATTTCTATCTTCACCTGTTCTTTTTAATCTTCCTTTTGGGGCGGGGGGTCAATGCCATGTATTTCCATGATTTCTAATATCACTTCTATACCAAGAGCTACAAAATCTACAACCCTAACCTTAGTATCATGCCTATTTCACAGAGATTCTTCAATCTGTTAGCTGAGGAGTTTTATACGGAGGCTCTGCTGGCATCTCACACTCCAAGTTGAACAGGGAGAATAGGACGCCATGTTAGTAATCCAAATGAGAGTTGGAGAATCTGAATTAAGTAATAGTGGGAAGTAACAAGAAGATACATTCTAAAGTCGATCTTTGTAATCTAGTGGCTGACTTGGTTTGGTGAGGACAGCAAGCACAGGCAACATCTACGTTTCCAAATTAGAGAGGATGAGAAGTCTTAGCAAAAGTGGAAGTTTTGGGTGACAAAACAATTTTTGGAGAGAAGATAAGTTCCATTTTAGACATAGTAAATCTGCCATTCCTAAAAGACATTGGGTGAACATACTTGCAGTTGGCTGTTGAGTTTGGATTTGGGGAAAGAAGTTAGGGATACATTTTTAAATTTGGTATTCAGTGTCAATTTTTGCTGTCTAGAGTTTGTTAAGTTTCTGGGCATTTCTTCACCTTTAAAATGAGATTGTATCTAATAATCTCTCATGTTTTTTTTTTTAAATTCCAATTCTAATTATTTTACTTTATATTCCCTATACATATGTCTTTTATGGTTCTGTGTTCTCTCATTATGTCATTCTCTTTGCCTGAAATCTACTCTCTTCCTCTTTTCAAATGTCAGTTTATTACTCAGCGTTCAAAGGTGTGCAAAATTGCCCCTGCTTAGCACCTGTGGTCAGAATCAGGTCATCATTCTTCTGTATCCCAGTATTCCCCATACAAGTGGAATTAACCTGACCTTGTGGTATTGTCTGCTTAGGCCTTAACAGTTTACTAAATCCTAATTAGTTCACTTCAGTAAAGATTTTATAGTTCGGTTTAAACATGGAAAAACTGAGGTCAGTTTCCACACATCAGTACCTGCAATAAAAGGGACAAATAAAGATTTCAACATTTTATTCAAGGCAAAAGTTGAAGTTCATGAGCCCAATTTCCATTCTGTCATTGAACAGGATAGGTGGTGCTATGGAATTTGTGGGTAGTTCTCATAGCATATGTTGATGGGGAATGTAAGTAAAGGACTGAATTTTCTTTCATATTGTGATTTGAATCACCACCAATTTAAGGTTATTTTGGAAGGAATTGTGACAGATTTTTGAGATTTACTATACTTGTTGCTGAGTCTTGCTGAGTAGCTTTTTTTCCATTAGTGGCTTTGACGTTAAAGAGTTCTAAGAAACTCAAAATTGGGGCCCTCCCAGTGAATCACTTGTGTATGTCCCAAAGCTACCTGAATATATTTAACTAAAGACTAACTTAAGAAAAAATTTCAAAGAGTATCACTGATGTGTTAAAAAGAAGTGTGGGCATTCAAAATCAAATTCAACATGTGTATTGTTAAACAAATAAAATTGAGCTCATGCCATCATTATGAATTGTCTTGCAGTGACTAGAATTATATAAGGAGGTGAATTATAAGACATAAAGTCAAAATTTGCAGATATTCATGGGGCATCGGGGTGGCTCAGTCTGTTGAGCGTCTGACTTCAGTCCAGGTCATGATCCCACGGTTCGTGGGTTCGAGCTCCACGTCGGGCTCTGTGCTGATGGATCAGAGCCTGGAGCCTGCTTCAGACTCTGTGTGGCCCTCTCTCTCTCTATCCCTCCCCCAGTCTGTCTCTCTGTCTCCCCAAAATAAATAACCATTATTTTTTTTTAATTTGTGGATATTTGTAAGTTTTATTGCATATAAAAAGTACTTCATATCTCTGTGGTTGAAGTGTAGACCTTAGTGTGTGTGTGTGAAGTGTGGATGTTTCTTTCCCCTGTACATTTGGATGCATTTCAGGAAGAACAGGTATAAAACCTTCCTTTAGATATCCCAAAGACAAGTATAAAAAGTACAAAAGTTTTCTGAGCATTTCAGTAATCCAAAGCTTCTATTTGTCTAAAAATCTATCCTTGATAACCTTATACACTGAGCTTAAGGATGACCTCCATGATTTAAAATTGTACCGAGAATAAGCTAGGCCCTTAAGGGGTAACATCTCTATTGCTTTATTGAATAGCACATTTCTCCCTGAATATTTTCTCAACTTCGGTTCTATACTATACTATATATACTATACTATAGTCTATACTATATATATAGTATATGCCTATAGCCACACAACTTTATGTTAATAGTGTTGATATACTTTTTTTAGAGGAAACACACTTTAATTGCTGGTAGACTGTACTTCATTGAAATATCAAATGTGAGTAGGAAGTACAACACAATGGTTTGCCTTTGTGGCCCACTAATGAACAATGTCAGTCATTCAGATATCCCTTTGTTCATACTTCTTTGGGACTTACAGTAGTTGGTGTCCAGGCTTATGTTACACACCAGAACTACCATACCAGCTTTTAAAATACCAACTCCAGTTAGTAAAAAAACACAGACGTTCTTCTGAGTGTGATCTTATCACCTAACTGCTCTAGCATCTCCCATAAGCCAACAACCATAAGGGTATTTCTGTTGCAGTCCGTAGCATCCATGCCATACTGGTTGTTAAATACTTTGAATGCCATTCTTTCGGTAATTCTTGCTCTAATGTCTATGTCTATCTCTTTTGCCAGACAAGATCCCCATAAGGAATCAGCCTAGATTTCATCTTTATAGCCTTCCAGTGTCTGAGATATAGAAGAGAATGTTTCTTCATTGACTTGAATTCTTCTAAATTCTTTAAAAGTAAGTGTTGAACCAATACTCAGGTTTCCGTTGCTGTCTTAGCCCAGGGAGTCTAGAAAAAAGAGGCTGAGGCAAGGCTTACATGCTAATGCTCTATTAGGCATGTAATTCCAGAACAGCACAGGTGAAGGAAAGCATTTAAAAGGTATTGCATTATCTTGCCTCCCATATCTTCACAAGAAAACTTGACCCGTTGGCTTGCACAAAGATGTGTCCAGAGAGAACATGTTAGAACCACTGTGGCTCAGAGCGGCCCATGAGCAGGGAGGGAAAGCAAGGAATTTTTTGTCTTTTTTTCTATTTTATGTCTCTTACTGATCTTAGTTTTTTCCACTGAGGTGTTAAATCTCACACTTTCGGACTATGTTACCAGGCCACTAAAGACAGATGCTGGGGAAGGCAGAGCTCCTGTGAATTGTCATCAAGTAACACAGGCTGTCACAGCAGCGGTGGCTCCCACCACCATGAGGACCCTGATAGATGCCATGCCAAAGCCCACCCCTGACCAAAGCCTGACTCCTGAAATGAGTCTGAGATAACCAGAGGTATTAGGAAATGAGGCAGTAGCAGCAAAAGCCAAAGGGCTGTGATGTGAGCGAATGGCCAAGTCCCAGGGGCTGAAGGAATCTGGATTGACATATAAATAAGAAGCAGTACAGTTTCTAAGAAGCTTTTCATTTTGAACACTTGAACTTGCTCCCATCACCCCACACCCTAACCTCTACTACCATTACAGAGAGTTGTGAACTTGCTAGATAGGAAGCATAAAGAGAAGCTTTACTTAGGCTTTAACTTTGTCAGTCTCCTAGAAGGAGAGATATTGTCCATTAGCTGGAAAAACACCCTTATGAAGTTGATTATGTTTCTAGTTTCTAGTGAATTCAATCTTCCCAGTATGACTTTATTATTTTAAGTTGTTTTTAACGCTTATTTATTTATTTTGAGGTGGAGGGGTACAGAAAGAGAGGGAGAGAGAATCCCAAGCAGGCTTTGCCAGCACAGAGCCTGACACGGGGCTTGATCTCACGAACCGTGAGCCACAATCAAGAATCAGACGCATAACCGACTGAGCCACCAGGCGCCCCTGACTTTATTATTATTAATTTTTAATGTTTATTTATTTTTGAAAGAGAGACAGAGACAGAGTGTGAGGAGGGTGGGGCGGAGAGAGAAGGAGACACAGAATCCAAAGCAGGCTTCATGCTCCGAGCTGTCAGCACAGAGCCCTACGTGAGGCTCAAACCCATATAGTATGAGATGATGACCTGCGTCAAAGTCAGACGCTTCACCAACTGAGCCACTCAGGTGCCCCCTGATTTTATTACTTTTAAATAGATGTTGAGAAATACCATAACATATACCACATATATACATGTTTTCTGGTATTCTAGTATGGACTATCTTGAAAATATTTTTTAGGGCACATGGGTGGCTCGGTTGAGCATCCAACTTTGGCTCAGGTCGTGATCTCACGGCTTGTGAGTTAAGCCCCATGTCAGGCTCTGTGCTGACAACTCAGAGCCTGAAGCCTGCATCCGATTCTGTGTCTCCCTCTCTCTCTGCCCCTCCCCTGCTTGTGCTCTCTCTCTCTCTCTCTCTTCCTCTCTCTCTCAAAAGCAAATAAACATTAAAAAAAGTATTTTTTAATAATTTTTGTTCGTTACTGAGGTATAATTGACAAATAAAATTATATTTTTAAAGTGTATGATGTGGGGCGTCTGGGTGGCGCAGTCGGTTAAGCGTCCAACTTCAGCCAGGTCACGATCTCACGGTCCGTGAGTTCGAGCCCCGCATCAGGCTCTGGGCTGATGGCTCAGAGCCTGGAGCCTGTTTCTGATTCTGTATCTCCCTCTCTCTCTGCCCCTCCCCCGTTCGTGCTCTGTCTCTCTCTGTCCCCCAAAAAATAAATAAACGTTGAAAAAAAAAATTAAAAAAAAAATAAAGTGTATGATGTGATGATTTGATATACGTACACATTGTAAAATAATTACTACAGTCGAGTTAATTAATATACCCATCACCTCAAATAGTTCCTTTTGTTTGTGTGTGTATGTGGTAAGAAGTCTTAATATACTTTCAGCAAATTTCAAGTATACAAACAGTATTATTAACTATAGTCACCATGCTGTACATTAGATTCTCATAAGTTATCCATCTTATAACTGAAAACTTGTACCTTTTGACCAACATGTCTGTATTTCCTCCACCCCTACGCAACCACCACTCTACAAGGTTTCTATTGAGTTCAATTTCTTTTTTCTTGAAAATATCTTCAAAGTAAAATACAGATTAATTTGGCAAAAACACTTCTTGGGACACCTGGGTGGCTCCGTCAGTTGAGCGTAGGCTCTTGTTTTTGTCTCGGGTTGTGATCCCAGGGTTGTGGGATCAGGCCCAAATCAGGCTCTGCACTGGGTATGGAGCCTGCTTAGAATTCTCTCTCTCTCTCTCTCTCTCTCTCTCTCTCTCTCTCTGGCTCACTCTCCCTCTCTGATCTTCGCCCCTGCTCGCATGCCTGTGTTTTCTCTCTAAAATAGAAACAAACAAAAAACACTTAATTTTTTTCTTTTTTTTTATTTATTTTTGCAGTAGGTCATGAAATTAGTCATTTTAAGAAACGGTGTAAAACAAACTTTCACTGGCATTTGATTTTGGATTACTCTTTAAACCCTGGGCTCAAATATTAACAAACAAAGATGTATTTTATAGAACTACATAATAAAGGAATAGGCATAACACTTTCATATAATGTAAATGAAGACATCAAATGCACATCCTGTGACCATTATCTTTTTTTAACTTTAATATTTATTTATTTATTATTTTGAGAGAGGGAGAGACTGTGAGCAGGGGATAGGCAGAGAGGGAGGGAGAGAGGGAATCCCAAGCAGTATCCATGCTCAGCACAGAGCCTGACGCAGGGCTCAATTTCATGACCATGAGATCTTGACCTGATCTGAAACCAAAAGTTGGTCACTTAACTAAACTGAACCACCCAGGCACCCCTCCTGTGACCTGTCTTCTGTGTCTGATTTTATATAGTCACATATGTATCTTTAACATAATAAACCAAATATGGTAAGTTTATTTTAAGATCTTTGTGTCTTTCCTGAAAATTCACTCATCTGTTCTGCCCTTCACTTTTCTGTCCCTTTTACTATGAAGTCCTCCAGAGGGCAAAGACTTGTAAAGTTCTTTGCATGATCTCCACATAGCACCATGAGCAAGAAAGTACTTAATAAGTAGTTTTGATATTAGGATAGATATTAGACATAAAACCAGTCAAATATTAGTTCCACTATAATACTCTACCCAAACAATTTTAGTTTTTCCCCAAACATATCTTTCACGAAACACCTCTAATAGTGCCAGATTATGCAAAAAAAAAAAATGCTTCTTTGTACCAACTTCTCAAATATGATTGTGAATGAGAATTTTATACTACCTAAAAAAAAAAAAACTTTGTTTCTCACATATGAAAACCCATGATTTATGTTTCATTGATTGTTTTATTTGGTTTCGAGCTATCTGAATCTTTCTTTGAGCTAGGTAATGGGAAATGCAACAACTCTAGACTGAGTTTCTTTTCTTTTCTTTTTTATATATTTTTTTAATGTTTATTTATTTTGAGAGAGAGAGCATGAGCAGGGGAGGGCAGAGAGAGAGAGGGAGAGAGAGAGAATCTCAAGCAGGCTCCACACTGTCCATGCAGAGCCTGATGTGGAGCTGGAACTCATGAACCATGATATCATGACCTGAGCTGAATCAAGAGTTGGAGGCTTAACCGACTGAGCCACCCAGGTGCTCCTATTCTGAGTTTCTTTTAATTCATCCCATTTTGCTTCATTATAATGTTGACTAAATGTGACAGCAATCAGGGAAGAAATATGCATTTCAGATTTTCGTCATTTAAACTCATTAATTTTAAATAATATTTCCATACTGCAGTATGTAAAGACACTATTCATAATAGGCCAACAAACAAAACCAAACAAAAAACTTGATTGCTAGGCAGAAATTCAACAAATCTCTGCTGTGTTTTGTCTGTATCCTAAACATATTTGGACAATGGCGAGAGTAATAGAAAATGGGATGGGTTTGAATGATAAAGCTTTTCGAATAGAAAATGTTTCTGACACATCTTAATGAAAATAGTCATTTGGAGCAGGCAGACACTTTAAGTATAACAGAAATTTAGAAAAATTCTATGTGGAAAATTGAAAAATAATTATTATGAGTCATTATTTTTCTTATATTAATGTACTTGAACCATGTGGAAATCTTATTTTGCCAAAAAATTGACTTTTAAACAATGTGAAGTGTTGTTATATGTTGGACCTTTGACTCAGTAACCAAATTCCTAGAACAAGACCAATATTTAAGTATGTAAATTTCTTAGGTTTTACATTTCTCTCATATTCAAAGACAGTCTTAGGAGAATTCACTATTTCAAAAGATGCCAATTCTCAGTATTATTCCCTGCAATATGCTTACAGTTGACTAAGGTATCAGCCTGAGATTTTGGGGTATATCAGGCCATGGACAATATATATTAATGACAAGAGAGTCTTGATTTTTAACAGTATAAAATCTGGACAAGGTATTATATAAACTTACCTAAACTGTGAAGTGATTCATAAATACAGTGATATAATTTTGTGTGTTACAGAGTAGTCATTGTTCTAATATTATTTAAACCATAAATAATGTGGACTTAGTGTTTTTTATCTTAAAAAATAGACTTTAGTAATATTCTTTCATAGATGAAACTGCTTGAAAATGCTTTTTTGTTTCAAGATTTTTCTATCCACCTTGTTGTCTCTTAGAAACTATGTGGAGACAATTTTCAACAGTAGCAACATATAATATGTAATTTTTATTTTTATTTGATGGTGAATTCTGGGGTCAAAGAAAGCAAGAGATTAATGGCCCTGAGGCAGATTTTACACCTGTTCTGGAATTGCAGTCTCTTGGGTCAGGGTTTCATTTCTGCAACCTACTAGATGTGCAGAATTGAGTCGGTTTGCTCATGATCTGAGCAAATCTGTGGACTGCCCTTGTTACTAAGAGTTACCATTGTCAAAGGTCATTAAGCATCTTTATAACAAACCCCCTAAAGAATAACCTGCTATTTATACCTGGCTGCTCAGAAGCCCTAGTGAAGCTTGCAAAAATCCTTCAAGTTATCACAGATCTAGATTATGGTTGGGGGAATAAAGCATGACACCTTAGTGTTCCTGAACTCACTCATGTAATCCCTGAACTACACCATGTCTTCCTGGTTTTCTTCTGCCTCTCTGGAAGTCGTTTTTTTTTTTTTTGTTTGTTTGTTTGTTTGTTTGTTTTTTCCTTCAGTAACCTTGCTCCTTCTAGGCTATTGTTTGAAGCTTCAGACATTTCTTATGCATTATGAATTAAATTTTAAGAAACTGATATATTGTAAAGAATCTATTAAATGCACAATGTGTAGTCAGGAGTATAACATCAAGGCAAAGTGTCATATTATAGCCTTCTGTCTATTTCACATGACTCTTCATCTTTTCTGGAAAAAAAACATCCTCTGAGGTTGGTTGTCATCACACAGGCAATCTTTGGACGGATGTAAAGTCCACCAAAGTCCCTTTTTTTTATTGTGTCAAAAACAAAGTTTCCTTTTTTTCTTTTATCTGCAGTTCATCATTTTTCTCCACAATGAAAACAGAATACATCTTAAATGTCAAACTTGTCTTCAGATGGATCTTCACAGATGCTGTTTTATTTTTTTTATTTATTTTTTTTTTAATTTTTTTTTAACATTTACTTATTTTTGAGACAGAGAGAGACAGAGCATGAACGGGGGAGGGTCAGAGAGAGAGGGAGACACAGAATCGGAAACAGGCTCCAGGCTCTGAGCCATCAGCCCAGAGCCTGACGCGGGGCTCGAACTCACGGACCGCGAGATCGTGACCTGAGCTGAAGTCGGACGCTCAACCGACTGAGCCACCCAGGCGCCCCTCACAGATGCTGTTTTAAAAGTTACTATTCACATATCTAAATTTAGCTCTCATGAAATCAGTTCCAAATTACACACTTGTTTATATATATATATATATATATATATACGTATATATATATATATATACGTATATATATATATGTATATATATACATTTATATATGTATATATATATATTCTTTTCTCTTTTGTGATGAAATTAGACATTGATAGTAGAACTCTGAAAGCTCATGATTTTTGATGTATTCTAATTAACTTTTATTTTTCTCTTTTAGTATCAACTGTTGAATAGTTTTTCACAATATATCTTATATCCACTGGTTTTGTGCCACATCTTATTTGTCATTAAGGTAGTTGGAAGTTTTTGTGATATCCTCACAAAATGATCTTCTATATTTATGATTTTCATTTTTAAAAAATTTTTGTTTATTATTTATTTTTGAGAGAGAGAGAGAGAGAGAGAGCATGAGTGGGGGAGAGGCAGAGAGAGAGGGAGACACAGAATCCGAAGCAGGCTCCAGGCTCTGAGCTGTCAGCAATAGAGCCCAACACGGGGCTCGAACCCACCAACTGTGAGATCATGACCTGAGCTGCAGTCAGATGCTTAACTGAGCCACCCAGGTGCCCCATCTTTATGATTTTAATTTTAACTTACATTTTTAAAAAGCATTCTTATACATTTTTGTGTAAACAGTGTCAAGAGTGTTCAACATTGGTTCAAATTGTTTGCTTTTCGTTAGCATACATACAGAAAGTATTTTCTTTATTTTTACTCTCTACATGTCTTCTTTCTATTTCAATATTCATTGAACATTGTTAAGTATCTGCTGAGTGCTGTGATCTGGTTTTGGTCCTGGAGATATAAGAGAGTCATCTCTTTTCTTAGAGTAGTCTCTCTCTCTCTTTTTTTTTTAAGTTTACTTATTTATTTTGAGAGAGAAAGAGAGCACACACCCATGCAAGTAGGAGAGGGGCAGGGGGCGGGAGGGGGGGGAAGAGAGAATCACAAACAGGCTCCATGCTGTTAGCATGGAGCCCAATGCCGGGCTCGATCTCACAAACCAGAGACCATGACCTGAGCCAAAATCAAGAGTCAAATGCTTAACTGACTGAGCCACCCAGGCGTCCCGGAGTACTCTTAATGTAGGCAGACAGTGAACAGATAATAATAGTACCGTGCAAAAGGCACTCTGATGGTGGAGTAAAGAAAGTACTAGGTTCACATAGACAAGGAAGCAGGTAAAAAACCAGGCAAAATATTGCAGGGTTATTGTTGAAGTAGTCTAGTGTAGACAGCCTGACAGAATTAAGGAGGGCATTTGTGTTGAGCACTCGTTGTTATATGTAAGTGATGAATCACTAAATTCTACTCCTGAAACCAATATTACAATATATGTTAACTAACTAGAATTTAAATGAAATTATGACAAAGAAAAAAAAAGTATGAGAGCAGGACAGAGACATCACAGGTAGATGAATACAGAAGAAACTGCAAGGCGACTTGCCAGAAGGATCCGTTTCTCAGAAAAATAATTTAAAAGTAATTTATTGAAAGTTAATAGACCTAAAAAAGAAAGTTAATATCCCTTTTATTGCTTTGAATTTTGGATATTGGCTTATAATCAGTTAAACTGTGGTATTTAAATGTCTATTTATTTTGAGAGAGAGAGGAAGCACATGTGCGTGTTTGAGCATGAGAAGAGGAGGGGGCGAGAGTGGGGGAAGAGAGAAAATCCCAAGCAGGCTCTGCATTGTCAGTGTGAAGCCCAATGCAGGACTTGATCTCATGAACCGATCGTGACCTGAGCCAAAATCAAGAGACTGATGCTTAGCCAGCTGAGCCACCCAGATGCCCCTAAACTGTAATATTAAAAATTTAGATACTCCTAAATATTTGCATCAGTGTTTTTGGAATTTGAACAAAGTAATTTCTGAGAATGACAAAGCATAATTTGTGGCAAAGAAGCATACTATAAAAAGAAATTCTTGATAGTCAATATCTGTTGGCATTATTAGGTCAAGTGTTCATGATACAAGGAGGTTGAGTTTCAATAGCATATTCATCATATTTTTCAAAACGAAATGTAATTGTGATTAGTTAATAATACACAATCATTTGAATGTTAAAAAATAAGTACACTTTCCTGTATTATAGATAGTATTGTGTTTAATTAACCTTGCATATGGAAGGAAATCCACAAATACTTTGAGTGAACTACCAAATATATTTGGAAGATCAGGTTTAAAAATAGGCAAAATTAAAATCTCTTGTTGAAAAGAAATTTAGTAGAAATTTCAACTATTAGTATTGGGAAGGGGAGGAATAGAGGTCTATAGTCGCTTGGCATTGACAAAACAGAAGGAAAATTGTACATGTTTTTTAGCTCACGGGTTTTGCCAAACCTGTCAGAAAAAAACTACATTCATATAAATGATACAAGTCCCCTAAATAAACCTAGAAATTCAGGCAAGCCTATATTTACATTCTCATACATTTTTTTCATATGTTATGCAGAAGTTTATGTTTATTTTAAATACTGAAATAAGCCAGTTATGGTTGTAAGTGGGAAAATAAAAGGTACTTAAAATATTAGATATGAAATGTTTTGTCACATTTATATGTTATAAAGGCATATGCCTTTCATGAGTTTTCCTTAAGGAAAGAGTGACACATCATCTTGAAAGTAGTCCAAAGAGCAAGAAAGAGTTAGAAAGGAAACCTTCCAGGAAGGCATAGTTTTTTAGGGTCAGTGTGGGTAGTAAATACTATTTATTTGAAAATTTTAAGCAAAACTACTTGGTATTCCAATGAGTTTCAAGATGTAAGATATAGGGGCGCCTGGGTGGCTCAGTTAGTTAAATATCTGACTCTTGATCTATGCTCAGCTCTTCATCTCACAGTTGTTGGGCTCTGCATTAGGCATGAAGCCTATTTAAAAAAAACATATAAGACATAAATCTCTAAATTACAAAGTTATTACAATCAGAAGTTAAATCCAGGGGTGCCTGGGTAGCTCAGTCGGTTGAGTGTCAGACTCTTAATTTCAGCCCAGGTCATGATCCCATGGTCTCACCTCCGGCTCTGTACTGTGTGTGGAGCCTGCTTAAGATTTTCTCTCTCTCTCTTCCTCTGCCCCTCCCCTGTGCTTGTGCGCACACACACACACTCACTCTCAAATAAAAAAATAATTTTTTAAGTTTATTCATTTATTTTGAGAGAGAGAGAAAGCGTGAGTCGGGTAGAATCCCAATTAGGTTCGGCACAGTCAATGCAGAGCTGGACTGGGGGGCTTGAACCCACGAACCATGATAGCAGGACCTGAGCTGAAGTTGGACGCTTAACAGACTGAACCACCCAGATGCCCCCAAAATAAAAATTTTGAAAAAGAACTTAAGTCCAAATGGCAATGCATTTTCTCAATAAATCTATATTTATTTATTTTTTTAAATTTTTTTTAACTTTTATTTATTTTTGAGACAGAGAGAGACAGAGCATGAACAGAGGAGGAGCAGAGAGAGAGAGGGAGACACAGAATCTGAAACAGGCTCCCGGCTCTGAGCTGTCAGCACAGAGCCCGACGCGGGGCTCGAACTCAGGGACTGTGAGATCGTGACCTGAGCCGAAGTCAGACGCTTAACCGACCAAGCCACCCAGGCGCCCCAATAAATCTATATTTAAAATATACTTACTCTTTTTTTTTAACATTTATTTATTATTGAGAGACAGAGAGAGACAGACCGTGAGCAGGGGAGGGGCAGAGAGAAAGGGAGACCAAGAATCAGAAGCAGGCTCCAGGCTCCCAGCTGTTAGCACAGAGCCCGACGTAGGGCTCTAACTCACAGACGGTGAGATCATGACCTGAGCTGAAGTCAGACGCTTATCCGACTGAGCCACCCAGGTGCCCCTAAAATGTACTTACTCTTAAGTCACTGACTTACCGAACCTTTTTGTGATAAAAGACATTCCACGTCGGAAAAAGTTGAAAACCTACATTTTATTAAAACACCTTTAAGTGTGTTTAGAAGCTGCTTAAGAAATCCTTTTTCTTGGGTTTTTTTTGCCTTATTGCACACTCACACTGTCCTGCCCCCAGTAAACAGAATTCTTGTGGAAGCAAACCTGTCTGGTGCATATAGCAAAATGTATTCTTCAAAAGCATTGCATTAAATCCTATGAATTTCACTCTTTCACTGAATTCTCTCATTCCTAAGAGAAATGGGAGTGGAAATTAGCCTATTTTCCATCCAGTGGAGATTATTTTGTTGGGAACTTTTAGTAAAATCTATTGGGCCCCTTTTTAATCTTACACAACTAATCCACATTCTTCTGCTGACATCCCTTAGTTATTTATTTATTTCTCCTAAGAAAGTGAAAATAACTTCAGTCAAAATTTCAAACTTTATCTACAACATTTCCCTGTAATAAGTGCCTGAACCATATAATTTAGAACAACTTGTTAGAGTAATTAAATCATTAGTGTTTGTATATATGTACTTTTCAACTGGCTATTGATTAGAACTGCATTTTGAAATATAGTTTTCACAGACCTGAAAAGTAGACTCCACATTTCAGTTTTTAAAATAAGGGTTTTTTTTTTTTAATTTTTATAATAGTTTTAGATTTACAGAAAAATTGTGAGCATAATACAGAGTTCCCATATACTCTCTACCCAGTTTCTTCTGTTATTAATATCTTGCATTAGTATGATATATTTGTCGCAATTAATGCACCAATACTAATACATTAAAATTAACTAAAGTCTGTACTTTATTTAGGTTTCCTTCATTTTTACTTAATGTCATTCTTCCAGCATCCCATTCGGGATACATCACATTTTATCCTCATGTCTCCTTAGGTCCCTCTTGGCTGTGACAATTTCTCAGATTTGCCTTGTTTGAGCATCTTGACAGTTTTGAGGATTATTGGTCAGGTATTATATAGAATTTTCCTCAATTGAGATTTTTCTGATAGTTTTTCTGATTGTTGGACTAGGATTATGGGTTTTAGGGAGGAAAGCCCCAAGGGTAAAGTGCCATTTTCATTGTATCTTAAAAGGGTATATAATATTGGCATGCCTTTTCCCTGTTGGTATTGACCTGAATAACCCAGCTGACGTGGGGTTTGTCAGGTGTTTCTACTATAAAGTTAACTCTTCTTTTCCGTCTCTCCATATTGTTCTCTTTGGAAGGAAGTTACTATGTAGAGTCTGTAATGAGTGTCGGGAGTTATGTTCTTCCTCAGCCTGTGAGGGTGGTCTAGCTGCATCAATTATTTACAATTATTCTTGAGAGTTTGTCTGTCCCCCAATTATTTCTTCAATCATTTATTTAAAAAAAAATTTTTTTTTCAACGTTTATTTATTTTTGGGACAGAGAGAGACAGAGCATGAACGGGGGAGGGGCAGAGAGAGAGGGAGACACAGAATCGGAAACAGACTCCAGGCTCTGAGCCATCAGCCCAGAGCCCGACGCGGGGCTCGAACTCACGGACCGCGAGATCGTGACCTGGCTGAAGTCGGACGCTTGACCGACTGCGCCACCCAGGCGCCCCATTCATTTATTGATATCAGTATGAACTCATGGATATTTATCTCATGCTTTAGGTGACAATCTGATACCACTTTATTTTCTTCTCAGATAGTTCCAGCTTTGGGCTTTGGGAGTTACTCTGGCTCCTGTGTTTCTTTGGACATACACCCATAATTGTGTTTGTTTTGTTTGTTTTGTTTTGTGTTTCATTATTTCCTTACTTTTTGGCACTACATGTTGCTGCAGGCTCATCTTGTATATTTCCTGCCCCAATCCTGGAATCAGCCATTTGTCTAAGCAGCCCTGGTTCCTTTTATCGGAAAATAGTATTAGAAACCAAACTGGGCACTAGGTGTATTCACTGCTATTGGAGTGTCATTGCTTCTAGACCTTCTTTCCCGAAGCATTGTATACTAATGCATGTATATACACATACCCATAATATTTCTATATGCAATCCTATGTGTCTATATATGCTAAACATGAATTCATACTGATGTGTCCAACTTGAATCCTACTGATGGCTCCATCTCTAATGTCATGTGGCATGTGCCTTCTCTTGCTTATCTATAACCTCCCACATGAATGCTGAGTAACCTGGCCCCCATTATCTGCCAGCACTTACTTAATTGTTCAGTTTCAGTATGTATAACGGTATCAT
Organism: Puma concolor; assembly: GCF_028749965.1. Taxonomy (NCBI): domain Eukaryota; kingdom Metazoa; phylum Chordata; class Mammalia; order Carnivora; family Felidae; genus Puma; species Puma concolor. Next base: position 65,062,267 of record NC_141670.1, read on the forward strand.
AATTGTGATCTCATCCATCAATGGAGAACAGTTTTATGAACTGGAGCACAGTGCATGCTTTTGCACAATATTTTTTCTTCAATCTTACAGACTTAACTCATTTCTAAAGTCACTTAGGTCAGCACGTTTTCTCTCACTTTCTTCAGGGCAATGGTTTCATGCTTATCATATACTTGGATTGTGTTTTTCATTTCCATCTTGAGATCCCTAAGCCTATTAAATGATATGGGTTAATTGGCATACATTTCAAGATTCATGCTTTATGCTTTGAAGTTCTGTAGATGTTCACAAATGTATAGTCTAATGTATCCGCTCTTATAGTATCATACAGAATAGTTTTACTGCCCTATCGCTGGTCATGTTACTATTGATATGGTTTTGCCCTTTCCAGAATGTTATATAATTGGAATCATACATAAAGTAGCCCTTTTCAAACTGGCTTATTTAACAAAGCATTATACATTTAAGATTCCTTCATGTCTTTTTATCATTTAATAGCACATTTCTCTTTATTTCTGACTAATATACCATTATAAGGATGTAGCACAGTCTGCTTATCTATTCACCCATTGAAGGATATATTGGCTGCTCTCTTTTTCTCTAGCAATTATGAATAAAGCTACCATAAACATTTATGCACAGGTTTTTGTGGAAACAGAAGTTCTTAAATCAGTTTGGTAAATAGCTACAGGTGCACTTGCTGGATTGTATGGTAAGGCTATGCTTACCTTTGTAAGAAATTACCAAGTTGTCTTCCAAAGCGGCTGTTCTGTTTGCATTCCCACCAGGAATGTATGAGAGTTCCTTTTGTTTTGCATTTGTGCTACCATTTGGTGTTTTCAGTTTGTTGGGTTTGAGCCATTCTAACAGATGTATAGCAGTATCTTATTGTTTTGATTTGCAATTCCCTAATGACAATGATGGTGAGCATCTTTCATATGCTTACTTGCCATCTGTATATCCTCTTGGTGAGGTGTCTGTTCAGGTTGTCATATTTTTACTTGGTTGTTTGTTTTCTTATTGTTGAGTTTTAAGAGCTCTTTGCATATTTTAGATACAAGTTCCTTATCTGATGTACAATTTTTAAATATTTTCTCCAAGTCTGTGACCTGACTTTTTCTTCTCTTAAGAACCTTTCACTTGGGGCGCCTGGGTGGCGCAGTCGATTAAGCGTCCGACTTCAGCCAGGTCACGATCTTGCGGTCCGTGAGTTCGAGCCCCGCGTCAGGCCTGGGCTGATGGCTCAGAGCCTGGAGCCTGTTTCCAATTCTGTGTCTCCCTCTCTCTCTGCCCCTCCCCTGTTCATGCTCTGTCTCTCTCTGTCCCAAAAATAAATAAACGTTGAAAAAAAAAAGTTTAAAAAAAAAAAAGAACCTTTCACAGAGTAGAAACTTATAATTTTAATAAATTCTGTCATCAGTGTTTTTCTTAAACAGATCATGATTTTAGTGTTGTAGCTAATACTTTATTGCTGAACCCAAAGTTACCTACATTTTCTCCTTTGTTTTCTTTCAGAACTTTTATAGTTTTGCAGTTATGTCTGTGATTTATTTTGAGTTACTTTTTGTGGAAGGTGGAAGGTTCTGTATATAGATTTTATTTTTTACATGTGGATGTCCAGGTTTCCAGAATCATTCATTGAAAAGATTATCTTTTCTCCATTGAATTACCTTTGCTCTTTTTCAAAAATGAGTTGACTGTAGTTGTGAGTCTATTTTTGGACTTTCTATTCTGCTCCATCGTTTTATGTGTTGTTGTTGTTTTGCTTTTTTGTCAATACCACTGTAAATTGATTCGTGTAACGTGATATTAAATTTTGAAAGCTGAGTCCTGCAGGTTTGTTCTTCACTGTTGTGTTGGCTGTTCTAGGTATTTTGACTTTCTACATAAATTTCAGAATAATTTTGGCAATATCTACAGAATAGCTTAATGGGATTTTGATGGGATTGTGCTGAATCCATAGCTCTAGTTAGGATGAATTGATGTCTTAACAATCTTGAATCTTCCTATATCCATGAACACAGAATATGTCTGCATGAATTTAGATTTTCTCTGATTTTTAAAATCAAAATATTGTAGCTTTCCATATAGATCCTGTAGCTATTTTGTTTGACTTATATCTAAATATTTCTTTTTTTGGTGCTGTTGTAAATGATATTCCTTTTTTTAATTTCACATTTCAATTGTTCGTTGATGTAATATAGGCATACTGGTATATGGGAAAGTGATTGACTTTTGTATGTTAACTTTGCCTCTTACCAATATTTCTTCTACTTTGTTACCTCTTTTTTCTCCTTTTGGTATTCCAGTTATGCATATGTTTCATCTTTTCAAGTAATCCCATAATTCTTGGATGCTCTGCTTTTATTTTTTTTAATTCTTTGCTCTCTTTGCATTTCCTAGGAAGCTTCTGTTGTTCTGTCTGAAAATTCATTGATACTTGGTCATGTTCAGTCTACTGATGAGCCCATCAAAGCATTTTTTATTTCTGTTACAGTGTTTTGATTTCTAGCTTTTACATTTGATGTTTTCTTAGGGTTCTCATCTCTCTGCTTATGTTACCCATCTGTTCTTGCATGTTGTCTCCTTTTTTCAATTATAGCCCTTAATATATTAATTATAGATATCATAAATTCTCTATCTGATAATTCCAGTATTTGCATCACATCTGACTCTGGTTCTGATGCTCTTTATGTGTCTTCAGACTGTTTTTTCTTGATTTTAGTATGCTTTCTCATTTTTTGTTGAAAGTCATATATGATGTATCAGGTAATATAAAGGCACCTTTAATGTGAATTTCTGTTATCCTGGCTAGAAATTGGGCTGCATTTAATGTTTGTTATAGCTGTAGCTATCAGATGCTATAGATTTTCCTTGTGTCCTTGTGTTTGTCTGTCCCATTAACTTTGAGCCTCCCTAAGTTCTCCTCCTCAGAGAGAGCTTGCATCCAGGTTTTTCAGCTATAATCAACTATGATTGTCCTGAGTCCCTGCTGGTATGATAGGAAGGTACTATCATAGATGAGAAATTGTGCTATAATTTTATGATTAAATCCAAGTCTTTTAATGGCTTGTGTTCCTGGGCTGTGGCCTTAACAAGTGTTTCTTAGCTTCCCTCCCTACCTTAGGTGAGGCAGAAAAGCTAGAAAGGCTTGGAGTGGGATAAATGCCCTTTATTCAGGTAGGTTAGGTTAATAGGACTCTGCTAAGATATTTTTCCTGGAGAATAGGTCTTCATTATAGGAGTGTTCTAGGGACATTTCACAATGGTTCCTCTTCCCTTTTCCCTGCTAGTGGTATCTTTCTGAGCTACTTATCATGAGATCTAGATACATTTCCTGGTGATAAACCCCAGCAAAGTACGGGGCCCTCACTAAGATTGCAGCCTCCAGGAAGTTCTCATTCTTAAGCTAGCCCACACTATGCCTCCAATAATACATCAGAATTTTTGTCTGTTACCACTAGTTTATGGTTTCAGTAGCTTCTCTTTATGTATTCTAAAATTGGCCATGATTCTCTATTTTCACTTGTCTCTCCATGTTTTTGGGTGGAGGTTTGTTTTATAATCTCATTCTCCGATGGTTCCAAGAAAAATAATTGATTTCTAGTTTGTTCAGCTTTATCTTATTGTAGGGATGGGAATGATGATTTCCAAACTCTCTACATGTCAGAATTTAAAGCGGAAGTCCCTCACGCTTCATTTTTTTATATCTGAAATATTGCCCAACCTATGTGCTGAATGTTAAGTGTAGCATAATCAATTTCATGAAGACACTTTTTAGCTGTCACTAAAGAACAACTTCTCCATCTCTGGTTGGGTATTTTGTGTGTGACTTTCCCTCCATCTGCTGGGCCACTGCCCCTAGTCTATTAACACTGGAGGAATCACTGTTCCTGAAGTTTTCCCAAAGTGCCTACCTGAAAGCTACCTCTTCCTCCTGTTTCTGACAGTCTTTAGTATTATAGTTCATATTGCTACCAAAACTGTGTCTTCAGAAAACTGTCTGTGCACTGCCTCAACAGAGGATGCAATGGGAACCCCACTTCCTTTTATTGTACCATTTCTTTATTCTCCACCCGCCTCCTCACAAGGCTACAGTAACTTATAAGACATCACAGAAAGGTTGGTGCTTCTAAAAGTAATTGCAAGGTAGAGGGAGAATTGTTAAAAAGAAAACTGTATACTAAATATCCTTTCTATAGTTCAAACAAAAACCACTTAAGAATTTAAACCTTCGCTGTGAGCCATCTTATAATGTTTCCATTGCCTAACTTTATTCAGAGAAGGAGAGTTCTTCTTTATCTCATTCATTTTATTGGTAACAATTATTTACTTGACTGTATGTCAGTTGGAGTTACATATCCTACAGTACATCTATGAACCTCTCTCCATTTGAGAAACCTCACATCCAAGTCATAGAAGTCAGAAAGACCTCATGAGAAATCTTCATTCTGTTGCTGGGTGAGCTGGGGAGACCCCAGGCACTGGGGCCTTGACCAAGCCCATCCCAAAGATATTGCTGAAGGATGTTGGGTCTTGTCGTGAAAAATAATTCAAAGATGTACACACAATACAATAGATGAGCTACCCAGGCAAGAAAGTTTATTGAAGCGAGAGTACACTCTCAAAATGTGAGTGTGGGGGAGCGCAAGAGAGAGCTGCGTCCGTTCGGTTTGGGTTTCTGTCGTTTATGGGCAGTTGTTAATGAGAGGATGAAATATTCATTACTTGGGGCAGGGAAGCATGATTTTGTGCTTTTTCTTCCTAATTTGGTCAGGGCTTTCCTGTCATGGCACCACTATCCCAGGCCTGTCCAGTTTGATCCAGCTACTTGTGGAGCACCATCGGGGCATGCCTCCAACTGTCCTGAGAGCTGGCCAGGACTTCCTCATTGCTGGCCTCCAGTTGTCCTGTGAGAACCTAAGTAACTACCTACTCTAACAATTTCATATCAATAAACTTAACAAATGTAGCTATCTTCTCTGAAGTCTGGTCTAAAGACTTCCAAACTTCATCCTCAGCAGGCAGTCTTTGATGGTCTTTTATACTCCAAGTCTTCAAGAACAATTTATGGTTGTGTGTTGAGAACATTCATACAGGGTTCTGGGGCAGCCACTGGTGTGCAATTTATAGTTTTCTGAGTATTTAAGGAGTACTCTTGGAACACACACACACACACACCCTTCTAAGGACCAAACATGAATTCTCAGAGACATCGCAGTCCAATGAGGAAGGGAAGCATATTTCCACCTGCCCCCTTTCTTCACTTACTTGCAAGTTGTTACTTTAATAATGGAGATTGACTTCATTATTATTTGGGGGCAGAAAGTGTTAAAATGTTTAGGTTTTGTATTTCTTACTGACACTTAAGTAAAGAAATGTGTGGCAAAAGCTCTAAGATTTTCAAAGGGAAAGTGCTTTCAGATCCTCAGAAGGACTATGCTCAAGTCCCAAATTTGAGTATGGTTGTCTTTATGGTGGTGTGGGGGGAGAGCTTTCTCAGTTATATGTATGTGGTGAAGAGGGGGAGCATTTGGCTGAGCCCTTAACTGTACTGGCTATGATACGGTTGGCAAATTGTAGAAAGGAAATGGTTGAGAAGGTAAAAAAGCAAGGTAGAGGCACACAACTGCATTTTTCTCTGTTGGGAAGATTGAATTATGTTAGGCTTGGGATGCAATAAGGTAAATGTTATAAGCTTCACTGGAAGAGATGAGCAGGGCTGTGTCTCTGCCAGGTTGCATGGCTCCAGGAGCACCATTCACATGGCGTTTTATGCGAAAAGCATCCTTGGAAGTACAGCAACCATTTACACAGATTACGATGTGAATGAGCCTCCCGGAGTTGCACAACACAGCTAGTAGTGGCACAAACCTTTGGAATAGTCATAATTTTAATTGTCACATAAACTGTTGATAATTTTATATTCTTTGGAAAGTCATCTAAAATTGACCTTTTCCTTGAGCTGATACTAAGCCAAGTGTCTTCTCTCAAAATTTTCATAGTACTCATTGCACTGCTATCAGAAGCTACTTTATTTGTCACATTCCCCTACTAGCTCTAAGCTCTGGATCTCTTTAATCTCTGTCCTGATACTTCCAAGCATAGTGTCTGGCACAAAGGAAGTATTTAGTGTTTCCTGAATTAAAAGCAAATTATTCTCCATGAGATATACCCAATTGCCTTGCATTTTTTTTCTTCATATTTTTAATTTGTTGTCAGTTTAGTTCACAGAGAGTGCACTGTGCTCCTATTTATTAAATTAAATATCTGCTTGAAGTAGCATATTAAAATTAAGCTTAGTTAAATCTTAATTTCCTATGATCATTATATAAGTTTCTCATTGCTGCGTCTCACATTAGCTTGGTTTAATGGTTAGATAGCAATTAACATGAATGCTTAATGACCACTTTCCTATTCTGATATATTACTAATGATACTTACAGCTTAAAGTGCTTTAGGGTTAATTATAAATGCTCATAATCTGCCTACCCTTCTGACTGACAGTACATTCTTACACCTAAGAGTATAAGTACTCCTGACCTGTGTAGGAAGAATGTTGGTCTGCAGAGGCTCAGCAGTCAACATTATTAACCCTTCAGTTATCTCAAATCACCTAACCTGTCTCTGGAATTTCCGCTTTATCATCAGTGATGCAAAAATGATGTCTTTAAAATGAGACGTAAGTCTGAGGGTTCTGTGAAAACAGAAAAGATACTGTTTTGAACAACCATCACAGTATCTTATTCACTAGAATTGACGTAATGAGGCAATGGATCTCTCCTTTTTTCCCCCATCCTCTCTTTTTCAATTTTCCTATACCCATGCTGCTTTCAAAGTTTGGCCATTTAAACTTTGGTTTCTTTCAGATAGAATTCTTTGATTCTAAAGTAGCTGGTAAGGTCAGTAGATGTTTATTATATAGAGTGAGTCATTAGACAAAATTCCTGCCTTATAGTATGATGTGAGTGTCCACAGTAGTAATATAACCATCATAGACCCTTGTTATATTTTCATATATTCTTTATTCATGTAATAAAAAGCTAAAGTGAAGCTATGGAGTTGGATTGTTCTTATCATTTTACACATTTTAGTTTTCATTATACATATTCCTGTGCATATGTACGAATTAAATTATGAGCTTTGTCATCTTCCAGGCCCTAGCCATGTATCATTTCTTTCCCTTCTTTCCCACACTGAGAGTGAAGTGTCCGTGGTGAATATTCCATTATTATTATAAACACATTATTTAGATAAAAACAGTATGTATTTTAATTGGTTGAGTTACTTAGCCTACTTAGTCATTCTAGAATTAAGAGAATAATTGTCACATGCAAAAGAATATTAGAATGCATTTTGTTATGCTACGTCAGCAAGTTTGGCCAAAATTTAGTAGCTCTTGCCATGATGATTTGTTGATAGCAGTTCAGCAAAACCGTTCTAAGAGATGATTTGCGAGAGCTAGCTTCAGGAAAGACAGACATCTGAGATCAAGAGGAGCAGGCAGTCACCTGGGAATTGAGCAAATAAGTTTACAAATCTAAAAATTAGAGAGTCAGAAAGATCCTAGTTACTTTCAGAAATTAAAATTCTCTGTAATGCACTGAGTCCAACTTAAACAAAACATGAAAATATGGCTCTTCCATGCCTACTTCAGTACCTACCAAAGAGTAGGGGGTTCAGTAAACACTTACGGATTCATGTTGACTGAATAGGAAGGAACGTAGCTATACCACTACCACCAATAAAGCATGCTGCCAATGGAATTAAACAGCCTTATTTAATCTCAAAAGCTGAATGGGAAATAAGAAGTTGGCTACCTTTAAAAACATTATCCCAGAATGGGTACTGATGATACCATGATTTTGTGGGCCACTTTATTATGCTTTTTGTTCATGCATGAATTCAGCATTTTATTATGAGTACTAAAGTGATATTTAATTATAGAGTTAATTTAAAAAAAAAAGCAAATGATTTACAAGTAGAACATTTGTTTACACTTGATTAAACTGTTTTGGTCATTATGTATCATTTCACTCCTTGCCTTTGAATAAAGATACTTATTTTCATTTACTCTTAGCACACTTCAAGAAATGTAATTAAAAGCTGATGAGTAACCAAGATACTGTGTACTGGGAATGTGGAAATATTTACCTTCTGTGGAGTGTGAATTAGTCGGATATGCAGATTTTATAGAACACAGATAAGAATTTTCAATAAAACCTCAAGCAGTTGAAAGGTTGAACATTAATAATTTGTTGCTCACCCAAGCAATTGTTTTCAAGCTCCCTCACCATTTCCCTGTATCTCAAATGAATGATTCACTCAGAACAATAGTCTTGTTAAGAAATCCATTCCAATGAGTATCTTAAACTAAATTTATATGAAAGTTTTTTTTTATTGAGGTATATTGACATACACTATTATATTAGTTTCTGCTGTACAACGGGATGATTTGATATATGTATATAATGTGAAATGACCACAAATCTAGTTTCCCCTCTCACCATATAAAGTTACATACTATGCAAACAATGTTATTAACTATATTCATCTTGCTGTACGTTACATCTCCATGACTTACTTACTTTATGATTAGGAGCTTGTACCTTCTGACTTTCTTTTTATCCATCCCTCAGCTCCCCTCCTCTCAGCAACCACTAATCTGTTCTCTGCATTTATGAGTTTTGTTTTGTTTTGCTTTTGTTCATTTGTTTTTTTTTTCATATTTCACATTTAAGTGAAATGACACAATATTTGTCTTTGACTTATTTCACTTAGTGTAATGCCCTCAGAGCCCTTTCATATTGTCACAAGTGTCAAAATTTCATTTTTTAATGTCTCAGTAGTATTCCACTATATATACCACATCTTCTTTATCCATTTATCTGTTGATGGGCACTTTGGTTGTTTCCATATCTTTTCAAATTAGTGTTTTCATTTTCTTAAGATACTCAGAAATAGAATTGTTAGTTCCTATGGTAGTTCTATTTTAACTGCCATACTGTTTTAATAGCAGCTGCGCCATTGTACCTTCCTACCACGGAGCACAAGAGCCCTTTTCTCCACATCCTCACCAACACTTCTTATTTCTTATCTTTTTGACAATAGCCATTTGACAGGTGTGAGGTGATCTCATTGTGGTTTTGATTTGCGTTTCCCAGATGATTAATGTTGTTAGGCATCATTCATGAAAACATGAGAAAACATGAGGACAGCATGAGTTGTTTTCATGTGCCTGTTGGCCATTTGTATGTCTTTTTGGGAGAAAGGTCTATTCGGATCCTCTGTTTATTTTTTAATCATTTTGTTGTTGTTGTTGTTGTTGTTGTTGTTGTTGTTGTTGTTGTTGAGTTATATGAGTTCTTTATATATTTTGGATATTAACCCCATTATAATAGTTATGATTTGCAAATATCTTCTCCCATTCATTGGGTTGCCTTTTTATTTTGGTGATGGTTTCCTTTACTGTGCAGCTTTTTATTTTGATGTGGTCCACTTACTTATTTTTGCTTCTGTTGCCACTGGCTTTGAAGTCAGATTCAAAAACATACCACCTAAAGTGATGTCATGAGCTTACTGCCTGTGTTTTCTTCTAGGAGTTCTGTGTTTTCAGGTCTTACATTCAATCCTTTAATCTATTTTGAGTTAATTTTTGTGTATGATATAAGATAGTGGTCCCATTTCATTTTTTTAAATATGTGACTGTGAGTTTTCCCATCAACATTTATTTTAAAGAATGTCCTTTCTCCATTATATATTCTTATCTCGTTCACCATAAATTAATTGGCTGTATATGCATGAGTTTATTTCTGGGCTCTTTATTCTGTTCCATTGATTTATGTTTCTGTTTTAGGCCAATACTGTGCTGTTTGATCACTGTAGCTTTGTGATAAAGTTTGAAAACAAGGAACGTGTTGCCTCCAGCTTTGTTGTTTTTTTCTCAAGATTGTTTTGGCTGTTTGAAATCTTTTGTGGCTCCATACTAATTTTAGGATTATTTGTTCTATTTCTATGAAAAATGCCATTGGAATTTTGATAGAGGTTAATTACATTGGATCTATAGATTTCTTTGGGTAGCATGGACATTTTAACAATATTAATTCTCCCAATCCATGAGCATGGAATATCTTTACATTTATTTGTGTCTTTTTCAGTTTCTTTCATCAGTGTCTCATAGTTTTCAGTGCAAATGTCTTTAACACCCTTGGTTAAATTTATTCTGAGGTATTGTATTCCATTGGATGCAGTTGTAAATGAGATAGTTTTCTTAATTTCTCTTTTTGATAGTTTGTTATAAGTGGATAAAACAATAGCTTTTTGTATATTGACTTTGTAGATTGCAACTTCACTGAATTTGATTATTCTAACACTTTTGGTTCAGTCTGTAGGTTTTTCTATATATAAAATCACCTCATCCATAAATAATGACGGTTTTACTTCTTTCTTTCCAATTTGGATGTCTTTTATTTCTTTTTCTTACCTAATTTCTCTGGCTAGGATTTTCAATGCTATGTTGAATACAAATTGTAGGAATGGACATCCTTGTGGTGTTCCTGATTTGGGGGAAAAGCTAAAACGTTTTCTACTGAGTATGATGTTAGCTGTGAGCTTGTCATATATCCTTTATTATGTTGAGGTATATTTCCTATATACATACTTTGCTGAGAGGAGGCTTTTGAGTTTTTATCAAACATAGATGTTGAATTTTCTCAAATTCTTTTTCTGCATCTATTGAGATAATAATATATGCTTCTTATCCTTCATTTTGTTAATGTGGTGTATCATGTTGATTGATTTGCAGATGTCGAACCATACTTTCATCTCTGGATAACTCCCATTTGATCATGGTATTTGCTCCTGTTAATGTATTGTTGCATTTGATTTGCTGATGCTTTGTTGAGAAATTTTGCATCTGTGTTCATCAGGGATATTTGGTATATCTTTTTTTTTTTTTTTTCTCTTAGTGTCCTTCTCCAGTTTGGTATCAGGGCAATGCTGGCCTTGTGAAATGAGTTTGGAAGGATTCCCTCCTCTTCAGTTTTTGGGGAGAGTTTTAAATGGATAGGTATTAAATATTCTTTGAAGGTTTGGTAGAATTTACCAGTGAGGCCATCTGGTCCTGGACTTTTGTTTGAGGGGAGGTTTTGATTTAATCTCCTTGCTGGTAATTGTTCTCTTCAGACTTTCTATTTGTTTATCATTTAGTCTTAGAAGATTGTGTTTTTAAGGCTATATCCATTTCTTCTAGATCATCCAATTTGTTGGCATATAATTTTGCATAGTAGTCTCTTAGGATCTTTTGTATTTCTTTGAGTTCAGTTGTAACTTCTCTTTCATTTATGGTTTTACTTATATGAGCTCCCTCCCCATTTTTTTCTTAGTGAATCTGGCTAACGTTTATCAATTTTGTTTTTCTTTTTAAATAACCAGTTCTCAGTTTCATTGATTTTTTCTGTTGTCTTTTTTTTTTTTTTTTTTGTCTTTATCTCATGTATTATTGCTCTAGTCTTTATTATTTCTTTCATTCTTCTAACTTTGGGCATTGTTTGTTCCTCTTTTTCTCATTCCTTTAAGTATAAAGTTCGATTGTTTATTTCATATTTTTCATGTTTCTTGAGGTAGGCCTGAACCTCTCTCTTAGAACTGCTTATGCTGCATTCCATAGATTATGGCATGTTGAATTTTTATTTTTATTTGTTTTAAGGTATTTTTAATTTTTTCTGTGGCCCCTACAAAGCAAATGTTTTGCTTAATGTTGTTCCATGGGTCCTTTAAGCTGTCTTCGCTTTTTGAACTTTTTTTTTTCCTTTTTGTGCTCTGTTTGGGTGAGTTCCATTGCCTTGTCTTCCAGGTCACTGATCTTTTCTTCTGCAGAACTAGTCTGCAGCTGAACCCCTCTAGTGTATTTTTCAGTTTGGTTATTATATCATTCAGGTCTGTGACTTCTTTTTGGTACTTTCTTATATTTTTTATCTCCTTGTTAAATTTCTTATTCCTTCCATCCATTCTTCTCAATATTGGTGAGTATCTTCATAACCATTACTTTGATGATGTTACTAGGAAAATTGCTCCATTTCATTGGCTTTTCTCTCAGGTTTTACTTTGTTCATTTATTTGGAACTTAGTCCTCTATTTTCTCACTTTGCTTGACTCTCTCTGTTTCTGTATATTAAGCAAAACAGCTATTTCTCCATGTCTTCAAGAAGTAGTCACAGAAAAATGGCAAATATTTCAGTGCCTTGGGGTGATAGCCTGCCCAAAAGTGTCTTTGATTCTTTCAGTCCCATGGAGGCTGGAAACACAAGCCCCCATGGCCACCAGAACCTGGTATTCAAGTGGCATGCCCTGAGAAAACTGCATATACCTGTTGCCTTTGGTGGGGCCATGGAGGAGCCCCAGGCCAGAGCATGTGTGCCCTTTGGGTCTAGCAAGCCTGGGCTATGGGGAAGTACCAGGCTGGAACACCTCCACCTGCTGGGTTTAGCAGTTTGGGTTGAGGGGAAACACTGGGTCAGTGTAGGCAGTGATGGCAACGTAGAAAGAGAGTGCAAAAATGTCACCCACCAGCACCTCTGTTCCTGGAGCGAGTTCCAACATGCCTCTGACCCTCCAGAGATGCTTTAAGATTAGCCAGTGAATCTTCTTCATGCATTGTGTAACTACTTTTCAACCTACTGCTTTGGTGCTGGGCTCCAGGGCAAGCAAGCCTGTGCAAGCCCTTTAAGTTTGAAGTCTCTGTTTCCTATGGCCGTTTGGATCTCCTGGATATAAGACTGTTTGGTTTTCACAGCCAGACTTTTGGGGGTTTACATCTCTGGTGGAGGTCCCAATGGTTGAGTAACACGATGTGGGACTCTTAACCCTTGCTTTTCAGGGATATGCTTCTTATTTGTGAGATCGTTCCTGCTTGTGGGTCTCCGCACTGGGGGCAGGGTTTGGGTAAGACCATATATCTGAATCTCTTACTCATCTCAATATGCTTTTTGTCCTTTGTTGTGGAGGAGCTGGTCAGGTGGTTTTCACATTTTTTTCAGAGAAAGTTTTTCTATACGTGGCTGTAGATTTGATGTGTGCATGGAGGGAGGTGAGTCCAGGGTCTTCCTAGGCTGCCATCTTGAACTGTCCCCCTGAAGTTTTTTTTTTTTTTTTTTTTTTAAATAAAATCCCTATCTACATTGTTCAGATCCATTTAACTTGAGTATTTTGTCATTTAGAGTAATAACTCATCAATCCGTTAGTGCAACCTTTCTTTATGTTACTTTTCTTAGTGCTATGAAATGTGCTATTTTGAATCTCTGAAATGTTATAAACCACCAGATTGCTAATTGCTTTGGATGCTGTGAAAAATAATTACTCCACATTATTTTTGATATTTAATTGACAGTGTAATGCATTTAACTAAAGACCTGCAATAAACTATTTCTAATTACTGAGTGTGGTGGAGTGGAAAAGTAGGCTGTAAAACTTTACAAGGGAAACAATGTTTTCTCCATTACATAAAAGTCATTGTTGATAATACTTTTTCAGAGACAAAAAAAACAAAAACAAAAACCTCCCCAAATAGAAAATTCTGGAAATCTAGAAAGAGTTGTGGGATATTTTTACTGAGGATACAGTAAGGAAATTTGTTAAATTATTATTTTTGAATAGACTATACTGGTGATGGATGTCATACACTGCCTTTACCATGCTTGCACTAAAATTTCTCCTTCTTCAGTTGGCAGAACTTTATGAGGGAGATAATCATGCCACTGCCAGAATGAGAAATCTTTATCACTGACCTGTGTTCAATTTATTTTGCATCTGTAGGGCACAGCCGAAAAGCTATGCCTAATTTTAGATGTCATTGAAATGTGTAGATATATAGGAACTGGAAATGTTTTTGGCTCCCAAGGTAAGAACTTGTGTTATAAACTAATCTTTGAAAATAACTCTTAGAACCTGATGCAAGGAACTCCCACCGTCTAGAAGTGTCACAAATTGGGGTATAAAAGATGTTAGGCTCTTTGAATAGATAATGTGCTGTTTCCATTGCCTTATGTCTTGGGATATTATTAATAATCAGCATATTCTTCTTTTCCTCCTCGTAACCTCTGATTAAAATAAAATGTCTCCATTAATACATCATTAAAACGCTTATTTAATTTCAATTAAGTACATTTTCCAAAAGAAGACAACTAAAATAAGTGACCTGTTTCAGGGAATGTAAATTATTTTCAGAATTTCAGAAATTGAAAAGGGATAAGAGGAAGGAGAAAATGCTGGGCTGGTGTGAAGCGATAGCCCGTAACCCTCACAGAATCCCAAACAACACGCGAACACCTGAGATCTCAGGGGATTTGGCTGATGCCTCACAAACCTCCACATTGGTGAGTTGAAAAGTTATTTTTCCTCAAAATGGCTTGTATGTAAATGGAATGATAAGGAAATGTAGAAAGGAATAAGTTTTTAAGTAAACGTTATATTTGTTTACTATAGTGTTTGCATTATATTGTTCATATAGATTCAGTGTAATTTATATTAATAAAAAATATCTAATGTCATATACTATTGGAGCTTCATTCAGATTAAACAAGTTCTTTTTCGTTGTTTTTCCTTGGGCATTGCCCCTCCATTGTGTTAGTGATCTTAAAGAGTTATTTAAAGTTCATATCTTGCATTCTATACTGTGTAATGAAATCAGTGGAGGAAACCAAGTACAGAGTTACCCAAAAGTAGTGAAAACTCAGAATCGTTCCTTCTGTGTTTTCCTACATATTCTAAAAATGTCTGAAAAAGGGATTAATATTATAATTTTATATAAAATTGTGAATTAAAGAACTGCAAAAATAATTTGAAAAGTGAATCAATAATATACCCTTTTATTTTTTGTTTTCTGCTTTAAATTCAAACACTCAGCTTTAGCTAGCCATTATTTTCCAGTGATTGAGAAAGAAGAACTCATTAGCAAAAGGGGTTTTATGCATTCTTTGTTTAGATTTGGCTGCAACATTCTTCATTTTGATTTAAAGACGACAAATTCCATTCAGTCTCTAAGTTTCAAATTGACGTGTTAGATATATTTTAATAGTTGTTTTGCCATTTTATATGGACATGAGTGTCTTTCATTAGCCTGACTTATTAGTTGATGAACATATAATTAAATGTGAGCAAAGATTTTAGGTTTATATTTTGCTCTTGAGTTATTTGATAATTTCTGTTATTTTAAGTAGAAATAATGATCCTGAGCAAACATTACTGAGTGAATATCAGGAGAAACCATGTGAAGAAATAGGTATTCAGTTGACAAAACATAGAAGCGGAATCCCGCTTAAGTTTCATCATCTTAGATTGTGAGGAGAGGGCCAAGCGTATGAAGAAATGTATGCAACACAATTAGATGGTCAAAGTCCTGGGAAATAGATTTTTTGAAATTATCATCTGTACTGTTTTATCTTACTCTAACACAATCTCTGGTAAATTATTATTTTCAGTAAAACTTCTTGGCATGAGTTAACACCATCTAAACATGTGTTACACAATATTTATATATAAAGCTGGACTTGTCAGGCATGTAAAAGCTAAAAATTAAAAAAAAAAAAAGTACTTCTGTGCTTTTATTAGAATGGTTTTAGTCCTTAATTTGTATTTCATAGAACCATAGATAAAAACCATAAAAATCCTAGGTAAAACTTTTGGCCTGGATTTCTCCTGTTATTGGGTAACCCAATATTAGCTTAATTTTCCACATGTGGACTGTGGGGAAATTAATTGACTTTTCCAGTGTCACTTAGCTAGTAAATGATTTAAAAAAAAAAAAAAAAAGATTGCTAGTAGCCAAGATTCTCAAGACAAGGATTTTTCCCCTACACCATGCTGCCTCACTTTCTTGATGACATTTTCTTCCCATCCAGATACTGTTAGTAGAAAGAAAAGTCATGTTACCAATTTAATAAATCCAGTAATTAATATTTAAAAATGTAATGCTGTATTAGGTGGATAACCTCTAGCCACTGTAACCTAATTTCAACGTTTTGGTTTCTTAGCATAGAAAAATAAACTATGCCTTTCTTATGTCATAGCCAATGTATGTTGGCAGCTCTCCTTCATTGTCAAATGATGATTTAGAGATACGTGCTCCTTTTATCTTTTGATGCTGCCTCCTTAAGCACATGGCTTCTTAGGTCCCCAAGGAAAAGGAAGACACTGTGGGGGCCACTGTGCAGCCTTGAATGTGTGCATATCCTTCCATTGACCAAACGTAGTCTTATGACCCCATCTGAACTGCAAGAGAAGCTGGTAAATGTTAGGAAGCTACATGACGAGGTAGAGCAGATGTAATTAGGGAGCACCTAGGCCATCATTTCCATAGACCTTCCTTCTGGTTGCCAAATATTCATGTCATGTTTCCACTCCCTCATGAAAAAGGATTATTATTTTCCAAGAGAAATAACAAAAATATTGCAGTCACTAGTTTCAGCTCAAGTCCATGATCACTGGTTATTTATTGTCCTCATCGAATGATAATGATGGTGAATCACCTATGAATCAGTTATCTGTATTTTACAAACAGCTCCCAACATACATATATACTCAATGTATAGGAGATGAGTAGGAAGAGGAAAACAACAGTAATATTCATGCTTGAAAAAAGAAAGAATCAGAAATACATGGAAATCAGAGGTGAAATCCTGCTGCACAAACATAAAGTCTCCCTAACATAGAGATCAGGGAGGATCCTTGAATAGGCTTTCACCCTGCTCCATGGAAGATCTTCTTTGTTCGTGGTTCTCTCTGGTCTCTAGATGTGCTTTCTGAGAAGGTCTTCATTTTCTTTTATTCTCTTTGTCCACATTTAAATTGCCTATTTAGGGTTATATAGCCTTAAAATATTTTTTTCCTTTTTTGGGAAAATTATGGGAGCAAGAGTTGTTTTAAGTCTTAAATATTTTAAGGTTCATATTTCTGGTATCATGGTATTTTGAAACTACAGTTTTCAGAAAGCTTTATAGGATTCTGATCTCTTTGCTCCCTGATAGTCCATGTGTCTAAGGAAGTTCTTTCTTGGATGCCCTTGACTTTCTCTTCTCACATGTCTCTCTCTCAAGATGATATTGTCTTGAAAATTAGGCTGGAGGATTACATCCTTAACCTGATCTTTGTACAGAGATACTTTATTCAACTGAGATGTTTTATTCAGTGTCAGCTCTAAATCTCATATTTGCCTGGAGTGACTTTATACAAATGTAAATTTTTACTGCATCTTTGTTACTCAACACTTACATCAATGTCATATATCCCATCATTTAGGGTTTAGAAGAAGCCAGACATTTCGTCCAATAGGCCTTCCAAAACAGATCTGCTTTTACGCTAGTTCCTGAGATTTTTATAACACTTTGCTGAATGTAGCCAATAATCATTAACATACATTATTAAGTTTTGTTTTTCAGTCTGTTTAGAGTGCTGCCAGCCCAGCAGGCCCACTGTCAGCCTCTCAAGTTGATTCAATTTAAAAAAATAGCTCTTTTGCCAAGAGTTTTGCCAAAACATCATATAGATAGATGGCTTCCTACTTTTGAAATTGATTTCCTCACCACCCATTGCCTAACACCTAAGCCAGATATTTTAGGTTTTTGTTATGGTAGCACAGGCTTTGGCTACCAATTCCTATATTTGAATAATTGTAAACGTTGGGGCGCAGTAAGGAAAATAGACAACAGTAATTCTGACAAAGAATGTAATATGAACATTTATTTAATCATCTCTTGAAAGACTGAAAAAGTAAAAAACAAAACAAAACAGGTATACATGTTTAGTAATTGCAAGAAGTAACAAACACCCACACAGAGAGCTAACAGTGGGAGGAGGCAGAAGTTACTGGAACCTAAGAGGTTGAAGGAGAGGTCCCTCAGAACTGCCCCTCAGACTTGGAGGAGGAATGCTTCTCAACTGATGCAGGGAACTTGAGCTTAGGGGAGAGGCTCTGAGGGTCTTAGACCTAGACCATGAAGGAGATGTTCTTCTCAGTCCTTACATATTCAAGTGGGAGGAAGGGGGGATGGTGTAATATGAATAGTTCCAGGAGTATGAAGAAAACGTAAAGACTGGACCCACCTTCCACTTAAAAAGTGACTTAAAAAGTCATTGCTGGGGCGCCTGGGTGGCGCAGTCGGTTGAGTGTCCGACTTCAGCCAGGTCACGATCTCGCGGTCCGTGAGTTCGAGCCCCGCGTCAGGCTCTGGGCTGATGGCTCGGAGCCTGGAGCCTGTTTCCGATTCTGTGCCTCCCTCTCTCTCTGCCCCTTCCCCACTCATGCTCTGTCTCTCTCTGTCCCAAAAATAAATAAAAACGTTGGAAAAAAAAATTAAAAAAAAAAAAAAAAAAGTCATTGCTGAGATGACACTAGCAGAAACAGGGTAAGCAAGAAGTTAATCCATTTTCTCTCCCTGTCTTCTAGTTTTCATTAACCCTAGTATTGGCAGAACTTGACCAAGAGGTAATGTCAAAGGAGAAATCTGGTTTGAAAGCCTCTAGCTCCAGCATCTTAAAGTGGAATAGAGAAGAACTGATTTAGAGCTGGGTGGTATTAGCTTAGTAATCAGTATAAAAAAACAAGAATAGGATCTTGAACCAAATAAACTCAAAATTTTCAAAGGCTTAGCATGATAGCGTTTTCTGTTGCTCATGACTCATTCTGATAAAGGATGTTTGACTCTACAGCAGTGAATGCAGGGACCCCTGCTCCTTCCACTCTTGGGGCTACTATCTTAAATAAAGGACATCTGAGTTTATCAGATATGGGAAAGAATATGAGTGGGTGACCATGAAAATATATGGTTTGGTTTAGAAGTGATATGTATCACTTCCACTCTGATGCCCTTGGCTGGAAATCAATGACATACCCTAGTATATCTGTCAGAATGATGGGAAATATAGTCTTCCTATACTACTAGGATAAGGAAATGGAGAGCATTCATCCAGCCTCTACCACAAATGCATTTCTTTGAGAGGTAGCAGTTTTGTCCTACATTTCCATTTTGTATACCCATACTTTTTACTCCTCTGCTGTCATCCAGAGTAGCTGAGGCTTTCCTGTACAAATCATACCCCATCTAAAGATGATGGTAATTAAGATGAGGAGGAGGAGGAGGCAGAAGAAGATGGCTGATTATTAAGTGTCCAGAAGTTTCTAAGTATTTTACACATATTCTCATTTTTAATACTCACAGGAATCTGATGAGGTGGGTATAATAGTTATCCTTATTTTATGGATGAGGAAACTGAGGCATAGAGAAATTTGAAAACCTACCCAAAGTAACATAGACAATATTGGTGAAACTAGGATTCCAGCAATCCAAGCAGTCTGAATCTGGTGGGCCACTCTATCATGTCACTATTTGAATTGTATACACTTAGCTAAACACAAAGACTTTAAATGAGATAATACATTAGAGTGTGTCAAAGAGACAAAAAGCTTCTTTATAATCTCATGATTATATGTGATGGGTTATTCTCTGTTCTGTGCTGATGTATAAATACGGCCAATTGTATAGCCATTTTCACCACTGTGTCGTCAATAACTGACTTAAATGAAGAGAATAGAGTTTTCTAAAAAGCTATAAGGCAATTCAGGCTACCCGGTTTAAATTTTTTTATTTTATTTTAAATTTATTTATTTTTGAGACAGAGAGAGACAGAGCACAAGTGGGGGGAGGGGCAGAGAGAGAAGGAGACACGGAATCCCAAGGAGGCTCCAGGCTCCAAGCTGTCAGCACAGAGCCTGATGTGGGGCTTTAGCTCACGAGCAGTGAGATCATGACCTGAGCTGAAGTCAGACGCTTAACCCACTGAGCCACCCAGGCGCCCCAGGCTACCTGGTCTTAAATTCAGAATGTATTTATTTAGCTTAAATCTTTCAAATTGAATAAAGACACTGAGAGGTTTGAGAGATTATGCTTATCAAGCAACCATCTTCACAAGTGCACCCAAAGGATGGGAGAGCCCCTTGTATGACAGGTAGGGAAGAAATCTATCTTTTAATTTTGTTACAACAGTTTACATATTAAAAATAAAAACAAAACACCCAATACCGACTATACCCTTAAGCAATATCCTGAATCAAATCAGTTTCAATATTACATTTTAAAATGAGGGCAGAGGAGATCATAATAATCAGAAATAAGAAAGGGAACAATTTTATGAGGAACAGAATTGAGAAAAGTCTATGGAAGTCAAAATAGGGAGATCAAAAGTGTCATTTTAGATAGTCATCAATGACTCCAAAGAAAATCACTTTTGTCTAATCAGTGATGAGTCTTTGAGGCAATAAATGGACTATCGTTAGGTAGAGAAGAAGAACAAAGTGTGACTTTATATGTTTGATGAGGTGAATTGCCACTTCCAAACATGTATTCATCAGCTCAGGGCACATTTTGCATCCTTCTGCGTACGTGGTCCAGGATGAGGTGCGTGCGACTCTAGAATAGACTAAAAAGGAGAGACTAGATAAGTAAGCTTTCAAGGAGAAGTATGTAATACAGATATAGACATTCAAATGAAAAAAAAAGATTTGCAATAAGATATATGCCTATAAAACTTTATAATTTCCAAAACAGTCTTTATTTGCATTGTTTCATTACAATTCAAAACCATACTGAGATGAACATGACACAAATTTAATTATTCAAATAGGTAATGATATGGAGATGTTCTTAAGAGTTTTAGGTAATTCACTCCAAATCATAAGGCCACAGCTGTTCTAATTTCTAGATTATTTATATACCACACCCATTATGAGAAGTGGATACTATTGTTTGCGTTATACAAGTGAAAATACTCTAACTCAGAAAGGCTAAATAATTGCTTTCAGTAGCAAGTAAGACTGGAGAAATGGTGAATCTGATTTCTGTCTGATTTTAAACCATAGGGGCACTTGTACTCCAATGTTTATAACAGCACTATCAACAATAGCCAAATTATGGAAAGAGCCTAAATGTCCATCAACTGACAAATGGATAAAGAAACTGTGGTTTATATACACAATGATTTACTACTTGGCAATGAGAAAGAATGAAATGTGGCCTTTTGTAGCAACGTGGATGGAACTGGAGAGTGTTATGCTAAGTGAAATAAGTCATACAGAGAAACACAGATACCATATGGTTTCACTCTTATGTGGATCATGAGAAACTTAACAGAAGACCATGAGAGAGGGGAAGGAAAAAAAAAGTTAGAGAGGGAGAGCGCCAAACCATAAGAGACTCTTAAAAACTGAGAATAGACTGAGGGTTGATGGAGGGTGGGAGGGTGGGGAGGGTGGGTGATGGGTATTGAAGAGGGCACCTGTTGGGATGAACACTGGGTGTTGTATGGAAACCAATTTGACAATAAATTTCATATAAAAAATAAAAAATAAATCTTAAGATTTTTCCCATTTGCCCTAAAGCTTCTCTAAGAATAAGACATAACTTACTGATAGTACATATTTAAAAAATCAAGTTGCAGCTCCTAGGGAAAGTACCTCCTTACCCAGTGGTAAGTGTTTATTAATAAAACATAGTTTAAGTTTAAGGCATTCATGTTTCATTGTGTCATAATCTTTTATTTTCAAAATAGAACAGTTATTTTGAATGTTAGAGTTCCATAATTATTAGGCCTATGAAAAATCAGAAGTGAGAATATTGTACTTTTATTTTTACTTCTTTTAGAAGCATGTAAATGCGTTGTATGTTTTAGTTGAAGAATCATATCATTATCACCTTTTTGTTATTCTTATTGCTCATAGGCTCTACTGTTATTTCCTTGGTTTTATATTAAACTAGACCACTTGGATATTTGTGTAATATAGAAAAAAATCAGCACCTGAACTTGAGACTTTTTCATTAAGGATCCCATTCTTTATCATTGATGAATATTGACTTCCCCTGGGTATCATACAGAAAATGAATAAATGCATAGAATTTGTATAACTTTAATTACAAGTGTTCTCACCATTTAAATAAACAGTATCACAAAAGAGCAAAATTCGATGAAAACAAAGTAACTAAGTCAGGTATAGTTTTTGCTATAGATAGATGAGTATAACATTTTTTCCTTATTCTATTCCAAAACTTGTAAAGATGAGGTGGAGTGGATTTCATTTGCTATGCATAGCCATATCCAAGTCTAATAGGTTAAAATTTTTGTGTTAAATTGTGTGCCTTCTATTCATAACATTCAGCAGTGGAATTTGTTGAGCTGGTTAGAGTATGTTGTGTTGAAACTAATATATAATATCTAATGACCAATTTGGGGTGAAGAATTACATCCTTTTGATTATTGACCATAAAATTTGATCCAACTTGACTGTTTATGCACAGATGTTAGCATATCAAACTGAGGACGAAAGTAATCTTCTTCATCAATTAGTAATTGGGAGATTATGTTTATTGTGTAAATTAAGGAGGTGAGTATGAGTATTCATACATAAATATATGTATTCTTCATGGATCTAAATTATACACCTAAAAGTTTCTTTTTCTAGATCTTTCCATGGCTAGCTTCTTCGTTCGGGTCTTAGCATATCTATCCCAACAACCTTGATTAGAGTTGCTCCTACTCTCACACCCAGTTATGCCTCACCCATTATTTATGTTAGTTATTTTTTGCTTTTATACGCAGACTCCTCTTTACCTGAAAATATTTATATAAGTATGAATACATAGTGGCTTATTTTCTGTTTCTCTGCACTTGAATATAAGATGAAAAAGGGAAGATCTGTCTTACTTACCTCTGTACCTGGTTTTGGAACATAATAGGAACTTAATAAAATTTGTGGAATGGATAAACAGCTTGAGCAGAGGGCATGAACTGAGTCAAAGCAAGTTTTGTTTGTTTTTAAAGCTCTATTAAGCATATTATCTCATATATTAAATCCCTTATTCTTATTAGAAATGTCATATGCTTTAAGATATGGAAGAATTCATCTTAAAGATCAAACAATTCTGAGATGGTTTCTATGACCACAATACATAATTAAGTTTCAGAAACTAACATCATGATTATAAAAACTATATTCTCCTGAAATGAGATCTTCTTTCAGTAAAGAGTTAGTATGGGAGGTAGTTTGCTCAGTGCATAAGACTGTGAAATGCAAATTTGTCCTTATTAAGAAATCACACTTGGCAGTTAATGTTTGCCAGTCAGTGTCCTCACTCTTTTCCCATTTGTGCCCATCACTCACTTTTAGTCCTATCAGACTAAGGGAAATCAGACATCTGCCTATAGAAAATGGATTGGTATTGCCCCACAAACATTACCTCTCTGAGAAACCAAATAAAAGGGAAATAGAAAGAGGAATTTGAGTATATTAGATTTCTCATAAACCCACTGGCTTATTTTCAACAGGCTCACCCTTATGTCTCTGAGCAAGTGGGCCAGTTGTTTATTGTGCAGTGGTCTTTATGCATTCTGAAAGTAAGTTATGTCAGGGCAGATAGAATTTGCAGAGTTTTTTCAACCTCACTGTCTTTTCCCTTTTAATTCTTTCTTATTTGATAATTTCTCAGTTATTGTTTTTAATTGCTATTACAAAGCCTTTACTAAGTACTGCCAAAGGCAGTAGTGAATGAAATCTAAAATTTTATTAGAATAACTATAAAACACAAATGAGGGAAATTAAATAAAGGACATTATGCCTTGCAATAGCTTTGATTTTTGTAAGAAAGTAAAATCATTAAAAATATATCCCAGTGGTTGTTATGGAAACAGATTGAATTGAAGAATGCAAAGGGGAGACTGGTGCTTCAAACATCACACTAGGAAGAAAAATTACATTCACTGTGCAGCTGAAACTAGTGTGTTAACTTTAATTGTACAGTTACTGAACAGTGTCAAAACATGATCATTCACAATAGTAATAATTGATCTAAAAGCGCTCCTTACATGAAGAAATCTTTTCCTCCAAGGAGTAAATCACGAGATCGTGTTCACATCTGCTTGTTATCAAAATGTGTCATGTCTGTCACTTAATTTAGATATAAATTGTGAGCTCATCAGAATGAGGTTTAATTCCCAGTAGTTGTTGAATTCTCTCCGTATGGCATTTAGAACACACTGAATTTCAGATATTTTAATTTTATTATGTGAGGACCAATGAGCCAAGTTGCATATAACCAAATAGGAGAGGCCTCATGTGTGTGTGGAATTGAGGCACATTGTTTTTCTCCACTCACAAATGACACTGATGGCAAAGATTTCTTCTTTGTCCCTGATTTTGTAGAAATGTTTTGTGCTTTATAGAGAGGGAGCAGGTAGGATAAATTGACTTGATATTTGTCGGGTCAGCTTGTTTTTGTCTCAGAAGAAAAATTGTACCTGGAAATAAGTGGAACATGTCAGAGTAGGACTGAAGATTCCAGAGCTATTTCTGTGCGATAGTCTTATTCAATATTACTCAAAAAACAAATAGAATAGAAGCCTTAGACGAATGTATAGCTCAAAATACAACAATTAATAATATAATAGCTTTTTAATGCATATTCTATGCCAACGGGTTTAGGTATGTATCTCAGAACTTCATGGTAATTCTGAAAGTAGGTTTAGCTGTTCCCATTACACAGACAGAGAAACTAAGGTTGAGAAGGATTAGAAAAGTGGCAGAGCAGGAATCTGGAGTTCTAAATGTTTCTGGTCCTCTCTGCTAGTTCGTAGAGAATATTTTGTTCACGTAAATATTTGACAGGAAGTTACATGATATAACATGACGATTCTTATCATAGAACAACTTCTCTTCTTAATCCACCATTATAGTTACTGCACTACCTAAAGAATGAATTGTTTGGTATCTAGTGTTGTGAATTGTTGACTTACAGTTTGGGGCTCCAGAGCTGTCTGTTATCATGGAACAAAACAGGGGTAAATGAATCACAGAAGAAATCAGTGATTCACAACTGTCTGAATCACAATAATGGCTCAGTTTAGAAAATCTCTTCATTTATTCATTTAACTAGTCTCTAGTGAGAGTCAGATATGTACCACGCATTATACTATGCAATAATTATATACTATTGGGTGGAAAAAAGACACAGTGAATAAGCTCAAGAACCTAGTGAAGAAAGCCAGTAAATGCATAGGTCAAGAGTAGGATGGGGTATACACAGAGTGTTATAGGAGTCCTTAGATGGGTATCTAACCCAGCTGTGGAGGTTAGAGTATTCCCCATAGACCACTAAGAGTTGGTGATATAAAGAGGATGGTGGTGAGGAGAGGAGAGGAAGGGGCATTCCATGAGTCTATATAAACATTTATCACAGAAAAATTTAACCACTGTATTCTGTTTACTTTTAAAGACATATCAGCTATTTGGCGTAATAAGTAAATAGAATCGCCTTTATAAGAACAAAGTTAGAGGGGCGCCTGGGTGGCTCAGTCGGTTAAACGTCCGACTTCAGCTCAGGTCACGATCTCGCGGTCCGTGAGTTCGAGCCCCGCGTCGGGCTCTGGGCTGCCGGCTCGGAGGCTGGAGCCTGCTTCCGATTCTGTGTCTCCCTCTCTCTCTGACCCTCCCCCGTCATGCTCTGTCTCTCTCTGTCTCAAAATTAAATAAACGTTAAAAAAAAAAAAAGAACGAAATTAGAGAAGTACACTTAAAGATTGCACTTTCTGTGGGTAGTGGAATTAAACTAAATATTTTAAATAATTTAGTCAGCATTAATATCCAACATGTAGTCTTTTAAAAAAAATTTTTTTAAATGTTTATTTTTGAGAGAGAGACAGAGTGTGAGTAGGGGGTGTAGGAGGGGCGGAGAGAAATGGAGACACAGAATCCGAGGCAGGCTCCAGGCTCTGAGCCATCAGCACACAGCCCAAAGGGGGCTCGAAGTCACCAAACCAGGAGGTCATGACCTGAGCCAAAGTCAGATTCTTAATCGACTGAGCCACCCAGGCGCCCCCCAACATGTAGTCTTATATATGTATTAGGCTCTTAGCAGCACTTCTAGTAATTTAGTGACCACATGAAGGGTAGGTTCCATTGAGAGAACAGTGACTCTTCCCAGTGAACCATGCAGAGGAGTCATGTGTCAAAACACATTCTCTGGGAGGGAAATATGTAGTGTAAATGTATATGGATTTGCTCACTTGGCAAAATATACAGTGGGAAAATAATACAACAAAAGTTAACATAGATTAGGTACATACTATGTACCAGACATTGTTTTGAGTACCTGACATGTTAACAACTCATTTAATCCCCGCTACGGGACTGTATGAAATGTACAAAATCCCCATTTTGCAGAGGAAAGAGGTAACTTGCCAAGTTTACCCTGCTGGGAAATCTCATTTTAGAATACATGCTCGAATACACTTTGATATGCTGCAAAGAATATACCCAGGAAAGATAAAAACACTGACTTTACTAGAAATAAGTTTAATTGAGATTCACATTTAAATCTGAATTTGTTGCACATTTTGTGGAATACATTGTATATATAGTGCATATATTGTATTACATTGTGTGTATTATATATATTGTGAATAGATTGTATATTATACTGTATATACATGTACACCTTGTGTATATATATAATAAATACACATTATGTATATTAATATATATTTTTAAATTCTCATAACAGCTCTATATATAGACATTATATTTCCAGTATCACAGATAGGAAAACTTAGGTTTGGGGTAAATATTTGCCAAAGGGATTTGTCTGGATTGGAAATAGGTCAGTCTAGTGCATTTATATGGGAGTGGTAATCTCTTCTGAGATTTTATTTGCACCTTTAAATGTTAAAGTGCAAATGAAATGCAGTTTTAAATAGTACTTTAAATGAATTTGGAGATGAAAAACCTACTTTCTGGGTTTATATTTGAAATAATTGATTGGTTGATTATCCCCTTGGATACTAATAATTATCAACTACATTTCTGGGGAAAGGCATAAGCTTGTTTAATATATTCTCTCGTGTTGGCTTAATTTGTTTTAACTATTTAGCACAATATCATCCAGTAAAATGTCTGTTCAACATATGAAGCAAATCCCTTAGGTTAAAAGCAACCTTTTAGTTGATGGCCTGTTAAATTATTTTTATATCACCATAGTAATTGTCAACTGTAATTATTAGGTGGAATAATTCATGACCACAGCCTTGTGACTCCACATTAGGAAACCAGCAACTCAAATGCAGATATGGGAACTTAGACACCTGGTTTCTATGTGTTCGATGCAGCCTACAGGAATAAAATTTAATTTAACGATCCAGTAATTCTTTAAAGATAAAAAATGAAATAGCTTTCACACTGCAGTTACCAACTTGTCAGCTTTCACAGATACATCATCGCACCAACCAAATTTTATTACACATATTGTGATGAGACTGCAAACAAAAATTGGTTGTCTTGTTTTCATGGGTTGAAGTAATTTCACATATGGAAATTAGACAAACCGATGCTATTCAGTGTGCATGACATTGTTGATGTTGTTATTGCCCCTTCAGTATGTAAGAATGAACTTAAAATTAGTGCAATTCGATGCATAGTGTTTTATCAAAGCCCAGAACCCCATATTCACTATATTTTATGAAATGTCTTAGGATTAGGTCCACTGCCACTGGCCTATATTAATTCTTTTACAGAAACATGGTTAACACTTAGTGAAAAACGTTTAAGAAAACATGTTCTTTGACCTAGTGTTTACGCAATGTGTTTGCTAATCTTTGTACTACTATAATACATTGATTTTGCTACACATAAGTAAATGCAGAGCAAAGATAAAATAAGTCTGCTTCTCTATAAAAAAATTGATTTTATGCTACCCTCTTATTTAAAAGGGACAAAGTGATGTTTTCTTATTAGATTAAAAATGTTTCTCTCAAATCATCTACTTTTCTTTAGTACTTGCTTTTCTATACAAATGTGTACTTCCCTTTCAGGGTAGTGATTTACCCCTTTGTCTTCTTGAGGTCCCAAAGAAGGATTACATAAATGTACAAATAAGAATAAAACCATGATGGTGAAAAGATATTTCAATAAATTTCAGAAATATGGAAATAATTTATTTCATTTCTGTATCAGTTTTGATAAGTGACATTTTTCTGGAAATGTGTCCATTTCATCCAACTAATACTAGATTCCCAAACTTATTAGCATAAAATTGGTCATATTATCTTTTGAAGTTTATTTATTTTTGGGAAAGAGAGAGAGCATGAGCAGGGGATTTTTGAGAAAGAGAGAGAGAAAGCATGAGCGGGGGAGGGGCAGAGAGAGAGGGAGAGAGAATCCTAATCAGGCTCCATGCTGTCATCACAGAACCCAGCATGGAGCTCTATCTCATGAACTATGAGATCATAACCCGAGCTGAAATCAAGAGTCGGATGCTTCACTGACTGAGCCACCCAGGCATCCCAGTCATACTATTTCTTAATGCCTGTAAGATCTGTAATGATGTCTTCTTTTCCTTTCTGGTATTGATATTTTTGACTAGTCTCTTCTCCATGATATTTCTTGCTAGTTATAATGATCATATTTAAAAGAACAAATTTTATACTTTTTTCATTTTTTTCTATTGTATATTTTGTTCATTAACAACTCTATTGATACATCTTTTATTTAAAGTGTGCAATTCAACAATTTTTAGTATATTTACAGAGATGTACAACCATCAGAACAGTCCAATTTTAGAACATTGTCAGCATCCTCAAAAGAAATGTTTACCTGTTAGCCGTCCATTAGCAGTCACTCACCCGCTGTCTCTTCAACCACCACCACCCCCATCCGCCCCCAGGCTTAGGCAGCTACTAATCTACTTTTGTCTCTGGATATCTCATATAAATGGAATTGTACAATATATGGCCTTTTGTGACTCATTTATTTTACTTAGCATGATGTTTTTGAGGTTTACCCATCTTGGAGCGTGGATCAGTACTTCCTCCCTAGTGCCAAGTAGTATTCCATTATATGAATGCACCAGATTTGGTTATTCATTCATCAGCTGATTTGGCCTGTTTCCACTTCTTGACTATTAGTGAATGATGCTGTTATGGGCATTCATGTGCAAGTATTTATATGAGCATACATTTTCCTTTTCTTCATTAGATACTTGCAAGTACAATCAAGTGGTCATATGGCAACTGTATATTTAACAACTTGAGGAACTGCCACAGTGTTTTCCATAGTGGCTGTACCATTTAAATTTTCACCAGGAATGTGTGGGTATTTCAGTTTCTGTCAATTCTCTCCAGCTCTTGCTACTGTCTGTCTTTTTAATTATAACCATCCTAATGGGTATGATGTGGTCATTGTGATTTTTATTTTTAATTTGCCTAATGCCTAATGATGGTAAGCATGTTTTTAGGTGTTTATTTGCCACCCATATATCTTTGAAAAAAATGTCTGTTCAATTACCTTTTTATTACTGAATTGTCAGAGTTACTTATATGTTCTGAATACAATTCCCCTGTTTTATATATATATATATATATATATATATATATATATACACACACATATATATATACATATATATACATATGTATATATGTGTGTATATATATATATATATATATATATATATATGATTTTATATATGGAAATATCTGCAAATATATTCTCCCAGTATTTGAATTGTATTTTCACTTACTTAATGATGTTCTTTAAAGCACAAAAACATTTCATTTTGGTGAAATCCAACTTACCAATTTCCTCTATTGCTTATGCTGTTACTATTGCATCTAAGAAATCACTGCTTGACCAAAAATCACAAAGATGTACTCCTGTGTTTTCTTCTAAGAGTTTTATATTTTTAGTTCTTACATTTAGGTCTGTGAGCCACTTTGAGTTAATGTTTGCACATAGTGTGAAGGAGAGATCTATATTCATTCTTTTGAATGTGGGTATCCATGCAATCCAGTTATTTCTAGTACTATCTAACTGCTATTTCTTACCACTAACTTCTAAGACTATTCTTTCCCTGTTCAGTTGTCTTGGCCCTTGTGTATATTTTTTAAATTTAATTATTTTGTTCTTTTGATTTACTATTTTCTTTCTTCTCTTTACTTTGGGTACAATTTGCTGTTGATTTTCTATTTTCTTGAGACAGATATTTAGATCACTGAATATCAACTTTCTCATTTTCTAATATAGGCAACGCAAGGCTATACATTTCCCCTTTAAGTATAACCTTTTTAAAAATCACTTATGTGATACAGGAAATATATAATGTTTCACTCAAAACAGTTTTATACTTCTATTCAAATTTTTTAACCCATAGGATATTGGAAGTATATTTCTTTGCTTTCACATTTGGGGGGGGGATGTTTTCTAGTTATCATTTTATTGATTTCAATCTTTTGAAATTTGTTCAAATAGCTCTATATTCCACCAAATGGTAATTTTGGTAAATGTTCCAAGTGTATTTGGAAAGAATGTGCATTTGCACTTGTCAGGTGCGGTGTTTTATAAAAATCCATTAGCTCAAGGTTGTCAGTCATGTTTTTCAAATAATCTACATCCCCACTGATTTTTGTTTTGTTTGCTTGTTCTAGCAGTTTCATGGAGGGATGTTAATATCTTCCACTATGATTACAGGTTTATCTCTTTAATATTGCCAATTTTGCTTTATATGTTTTGAAGGTATGCTATTGGTTGCATAAAATTTCATTTTTATTTTCCCCACGTACTAAAATTTTGTGATTATAAAATGTTCTTCTTTGTTCATGTAACAATTCTTTCCTTAAAGTCTACTTTGATATTATTTTAGCTATACCAACTTTTTATTAGTTTTTGCATGCATCTTTTTTTGCATTATTATTTTCATTTTTCTCTATCATTATATTTAAGTTGTACCCCTTTTTTAAAGTTGATTTAAGTTTTTGACAGAGAGAGAGTGTGAGTGAGGGAGGGACAAAGAGAGAGGGGGGACAGAGGATCTGAAATGGGCTCGGCACTGACAGAAGATAGCCTGGTGGCAGGCTCAAACCCACAAACCATGAGGTCATGACATGAGCTGAAATCAGACACTTAAGTGACTGAGCCACCCAGGCACCCCAAAGTTGTGTTCTCATCCCTCCCTCCTCTCTCTATATAATATATATATATATAATATACATATATATATATTATATAATGTATAGATAATATATTATATATATGGCTCAGTAGTAGTACTTTTTTATCTACGTGGAAAACACGTAGATAAACACATAGATTCTTAATTGAATTTAATCTGATGATTTTAATTTTGCTATTTAAATCTATCTCACTATTTTCGCACATATGCCAACTGTTTCCTTGTTCCTATAGCTTTAATCTGAATCATAGTTCTGTCACTTCCTACTTGTGTAATCATGGGCAAGGCTCAGAATATTTAATTGATTTGACCGAGTCTAATAGCCCTTGGTGAGAATTCAGGATTTCCAGCTCCTAAGGCTGCCTCTCCCTGTGATTCATGGTGTTTTCAACTCTGAATCTATGTTGTATCTTTAAATGGGATACTTAATTTCCCTGTGATTGTAGGCATATGGTGCTTCTAATGTCCCTCCCCACCAAAAGAAAAAAAAAGCATTCTTTTCTTGCCAAAACAATCTTATAGTATATTTAGAGAAATTATTAAAACCCGTATTATAATCATTTGCTTCAACTTGGTCACCTAAAATTTAACCTTTTCAAATTGTTTTCCAGTTACTCTGGGTTTTCCAGAGGCTAATTCTCATGATCTCAGAAATAATTTTCTCATATTTTTCTATGATAGCCTGGTGATCAAGCAGCCTCTCTGCTTTTTGCTGCCAGCAGTCCACTTGATATCACTATTTTGGGGGAGGACACCTCCCTTATCTGTTAACTACTATTTATACCTCTGTTAACTTTGGCCAAGATGACCCCTCTAATTTCTTGTCTTCGTTCACCTTATTCCAAAGGTGGAACTTTATTCCCCATAGCAGACAGACTAAAGTGCATCTTTTTTTAAGTTTTCATTTATGTTGAGAGAGAGAGCATGAATGAGGGAGGGGCAGAGAGAAGGAGAGAGGAAATCCCAAGGTGGGGCTCAAACTCAGGAGCCCTGAGATCATGACATGAGCTGAAATCAAGAGTCATATGCTTAACCGACTGAGCTATCCAGTCACCACTAAGGTACATCTTTTAACAAGCCCTGAAAAAGAGTAAGTATACATCAGAAAATAAATTACAACAATCATGTAAGCATGGTTCTGAAGATGCATCCATATAAAGTCAGTTCTTCCTAATTACATGGAAACTTCTCACTGGAAACATTCTAGAGATCTTTAGGCTAATTCCTGACACTAGGAAAAGAAAAGAAATAAATATTTCACTCAAACTTACTTAAGACTATCATATGTTGCACATCACCCACCTATTCCAAGGGGAAGTGTACCAAGCTAAGTCCAGTTCATTTTTATTTTTTTCTTCCAAGAAACATTTTATTATATATATTTTTTCCATGTTACAGATGGGAAATCTGAGATGAAGACATTTCAAGAAAATTTTCCCTTGTTACTAAGCCGGTGATAATTAAAAAAAAAAAATAAACTTCTGGATATATTCAGTCTTTTTATTAACTAATTATGTGAAATACATGTGAAGTTCTCAAGTTCGAGATGAATAGTCAAAATCCATAAATGAATTGCATTACTCATCTGCCTATCTGTCTAGAAGGATTTCTCACTGGGATTTTAAGAACCCTGGATGTGGTCTTACCTGTTCCTGTACATTTATTACAAATGATGAGAAGAATGTTATCCTAGCTATTATATTGGACTTTATTTACTATAAAGTAAATATTGATATAAATATTTATATGATTTTGCAATAGTAAAAAGGTCTACCTATTTAGAAAGCTTGATCTAAGTATATGCCTAATGAGGGAAGGTATAACTATAAAGAGATTGACTTAAGATTCAATATGTGAAAACAGTCGTATGTTCTCATAACATTTATAGAAATTGAACACACATAATAAATCACGTATGTCCTATTTTACTTAGCTCATATATTACAAAAATTACTTGGAAGGACAGAGAGAAGTCTGCATAATTTCTCAATTAGTAGCGTTACTTGACAGGTTTTTGTGTCTTGTGTCCAATCTTTTGTGTGCATAAAACAAGATTGCTTTTCACATGCTTTTATTTCTGTGTCAAACATGAAATTAACTCAGGTGCTGATTTTGCAGGTACAATTTTTTTGTTGTGTTCTTGGTAAAGAACATATGTGAAATACAAAATCATGTTGCAACTTTTTTTAATTTTTAATTTTATTTTTTACTTTTTAAAAATTTTTTTTAAATTTACATCCAAATTAGTTAGCATATAGTGCAACAATGATTTCAGGAGTAGATTTCTTAGTTCCCCTTACCCATTTAGCCCATCCCCCCTCCCACACCACCTCCAGTAACCCTCAGTTTGTTTTCCATGCAACTTCTTTTTTTATGTTTATTTATTTTGGAAAGAGAGAGAGAGAGAGAGAAAGAGAAAGTGCATGTGAGTGGGGAGAGGGGCAGAGAGAGAGGAAAGAGAATCCCAAGCAGGCTCCATGCTGTCAGCGCTGAGCCTGATGTGGGGCTCAAACTCACAAACTGTGAAATCATGACCTGAGCGGAAATCAAGAGTTGAATGCTTAACCGACTGAGACATCTAAGTACCCCTGCAACTTCTTGTTTTAATGTAACAAGACAACACATAAAATTGCTTATATCCATCACCTCTTGCTTACCAGAACGGTTGGAAAATGAACATAGGGTTCCCAGTGGTTCCCTTTGCTAGCTGTGGATATGGACCTGATGATGAAATCACAGTTCACTGTATTTTCCTTCTAATTGTTTCAGGGAAGTTTTGACTGATGTTATACAAGGGTATTCACAATAAACGGAAACACATTATTCCCCAGTAATTGCCTCCATTTCCATTGAAGTCTCTGAATTATGTCCGCATTATTCAATTGTCTTTCTAACTAAAATAACATGTTCCATATCATGTTATTCTTTTTTCACATGAAAGTAGCCCAGGTCACCAGTCTGAAGTAAAAATAACAAATAATATTTTGGATCAAATTTTCAGCTGAGCAAGATGAAGGAAATTAAATCAAATTTTTCATATTTGGGGAGTTTTTACTAGACCTTTCTATTTTACTAGACCTTTCTATTTCATTAGTTTTGCCAAATGACTTAAAATAATCAGAAAACAACTTACTTTTTATGTCAGTGTACCATTAACTCATTTTACTCTGACATCAATTACATGTATTGTAGAAGACAGATATTATCAGCTTCATTATACAAACAGGAGCTTGATTCAGGGTCACACAACTCATCAAGGACAAAATCAGCCCTGGAATCCTACAATCTTGACTTTCTACCTTGCTGAGTCCTAAATTCTTTTCGTTTTCATGAATTCTGTACCATTCTATATCTTTATGAAAAGAATTACAGTTTATCCATTTGCCCAAATTAGAAAGTGCACTTTTTTTTCCTGTCACGTACCTCCAAGTCCTTAGCCAATGTCTTGATAAATCTATCTCAGATATGTCTTTTCAGTTTAACCTTTTCTCGGTTCATGCCTCCATATCTGCTCTGTAATATTTCATTGGTCTCTTAATTTGTCTCCCTGCTTCCAGGTAATACTGTTTCTAAACTGTTTTGAACTTTGCTTGAAGGTTGTCTTTCCAAAGCATAAAAGGAACCCAGTGTTCTAAAACCATCAGTGGTTCAGTATTATCTATAACATGATCAAAGCTTGTTAGTGTGGCGTATGAATGAGGACCCTCTCACTCAACCTCTGTATTTACAACCATGAATTTGTTAAGTGTTTCAGACTCCGCCACACCAAGAAATTGCCCTGAGACCTTTGATTTGGCAGTTTGGCATTTTATTTTCCTTTACTTCTGTTTGGATTTGGATTTAGTAAATAGCCTGACTTTGGACTTTAGGCTTGGTTTTAACCTAGTAACTCCTTCAGGTGTTATGCCCAGAACAGAATGTTCTAAGAACAGAAAATTCTGTTGAGACGATCTGGCTTTCATTTCTTTTATCAGTCATGGTTCAACACAGGAAAAAAAAAAAAAAAAAACTACTCTAGGAGGTCAACTAAGATGGGGATTAAGTTATTGGAAGGGCTGAGCTTCTCGGAAGTACTCCTAGATTTATTTACTCTTTGGCTTACTGAGGAGAATGCTAAGTCTGAGATCACTATTTGTCCTAGACCGTGGTGGGGCAAGAACCCCTACCCACTATCACAACTATCTCTCCGCATCTACAAAACTAGTAACAGGTGCTTTACTGCTGCTGCTGAGGAAACTTAACATTTTCACAGCCTTGACTGAAAACAGCAACTGGCACACAAACACCAGAAAGGAGACTTCATTTCAACTTTTCTAAATCTCAAGACAGTATGTAATTGATGGACCTAATTTGCATGAGAACCCTAGCTGCACGAGAATCTGGGAAAAGCAGTTTTTAGCTTTCTAAATCTGGAAGGATGGAAGTAGAGAGGTTGGGTCAGCATCCTTCCAGCTCTAATTCCTGTACAGCACTCAACACATTCCCTTCCTCTCCTCTCTGGACTTTGTTTTAGGTATAGTCCAACTTGACACATCAATTTGCTCTGATATATATATATATATATATATATATATATATATATGTATATATATATATATATAATGATGAGCAGACAAAAGAAGAAGAAATATTCTTAGGTGATCTCTAAAAACTTTGAGTCTATCAGGCATTGTTAGATCTAGTCTGTAGCTCTCATCCAAACAGTAAAATAGGTAAAAACAAAAAAACAAAAAAACAAAAAAACTGAAGCCAAATGTAAAATGAACCCCCTTATGGAATTCTCAAACATTTTGCATTATACTTTTGGGGGCTTTAATTAAAATGTTCACAATTTGAATTTACCCACAAAATTCTGACATTTTACCATTGCTCCAGGCTATAAACACCGTGCTTTAGAAACTAAGCCAAAAACTTGACTGACCAGATACAATCTATCTGCTATTTGAAAAATTAGTTTCAGAAAATTAGGAAGCAGGCAAGGCCAAGTTATTAACCTGTCTGCTGGAAAAGGTGAGAAGGTTATCTCCTGTGTGTAGTGGGACCTGTGGCCCAATTGTTTATCTAATTAATTTACACACAAACATAGCTGTTCACATTCTCCTTGGTACAGACCTGTAAGGAAAATTTGAAATTCATAATGGAAGTTTGCATTTCCAACAGCAATGCTGCCAGAAGGGGTGTTTGCAGACATAGAAGTTTGAGTTTTTGATATTGGTGTGTATGTGATCACCATCAAATCCAGGGAGAAGGACAGTTTCCATTCCTCCTTGCCACTACTCTGGGTCTGTGTGCACTCCTTAAACATCTAGGGGAGGGCCACTGTGTGGTACAGAAAGAGCAGTGAGAGCTGCACCTTCTCAGTATTGAAGTTTCTTGTCCTGTGGGTGATTTAAACTGGTGTGTATGAAAATATGTAAGTCAAAAAGGAAAGTTACAAATATACCAGTGACACAGAGTATCTGTGGTAAGTTCTATGAGATGATAGTCTAGCAGCTTGAATTCGGGTTTTTAGATTAACCAAAGCAGGTCGTCTGGTCTTTCTCTGCCTCTGTATTACAGAGTAAGAATGGAAAAATTCTCATCATCTGTTTTCAAAATTTGAGGATGTTTCACAAACTGTTTTGAGTGTCTCTGAGTGAAGTATGTTCTTCAGAAATCTACAGCAGATAGGCACTGAGTAAGGAAATATTCATCTAATGGTCAGAAACGCAGATAAAAAATGTATCTTCCTTTTTGACTGTTCTTTCCTCTTGCTTTTTGGGGTGTGAAAGGGTTCTGACTGTGCTATCCAGCACCCCACATTCCAGATTTGATTCAGCTGCTCAGCCTGCTGGTCAGGGGCCCCTTCCCCCAAATCTGTTCTTTGTTCCTCTCTCCTGAACCTGTGTGTTCAGCCGAACAGAATGACCTTAACAGGATGAGAAGCCCATGCTTTTGTTCTTCAGTCAGATACACAAGTAGCTGTATATTCCCTGTCTAGAACCATAAAGACTGTCTTCTGCTTTTGTTTAACAGGAAATTCAAGATGTGGAAATTATAAATATCTTTGATGAGTTTGCCTTTAAAAAAGTCTAGAACCAATAGCACTTGTTTTTTTTTTTTTGATGTATTTTTTTTCCCAATGTATAACATAGATTCACATAAACAGAATATCCACTGTTCATGACTAAGGGAGAAATTAAAATGGAGTTTTATTGTCCACAGTGAATTGTTTTACCAAATATTCTTTCCTTGTTAGATGTTTTTGAAGACTTATGTGCATAAACTGAATACTTACTTTTTCTATTTTTAATGTAAATATCCCTTATCTCTCTCTCTGGACATCAGTTTCACTTGCCTTACCAAAAGAACTCTAAGCACATCAATAAGAAATGTTTTACTTTCTTAAAAATATTCATTTTAATCTCTTGAAATGTGCCTCCATTTAGCTGAATTATTTAAAAGTCATGTTTGTTTATTTAAAAAAAAATAACCACAAGACAAAATTCTGTAATGGGTGAAGCATTGGAGCTTATTGAAAAATGAGAAAAATAAGAATGATAGAAAATGTAAAAGCAAGTATGAAAACCAGATGAATGTAAGACTCAATTATTTCTCATGCTTTATGTGACTCTTCTAGTATCATTCAAGATGCTTCTGTAAAGTTAAGAGCAATATTGAAGAAACAGGAACATTAAAAAAATAAACCAAAAGCCAAAGTTGTCAGTGGATATCAAGATCATCAGAAGTCTGTGTGGATGTGCCTGTGCCTGGGTGTGGCTTTTTGCTGGAGGCAGCACATCCATTGTTGTGCTTCATCTCAGATCCTCCGAATCAACACCAGTGGCATGCATTCCAGTAAACACACTTACACCAGAGCCCGATTTTGGTTTAGATTTGTGTTTGTTTAGCTGTATTGGTTTAAATCTGCAGTCAAGAAAAAGGTCTTACTTTCATTGGCAACCTGTCTAATTGCATGGTTCATTGTATTTCAATTTTGTAGAATTGCAAAGAGGTTCAATTATGCATAGAGTTCATAGAATTAACAATATTACTTGTAACTTACAAAACACTCCTGAAGTATATCCACCATTAACTTCATTGGTTGGGACTAGTAGAAAGGAATTTCTCTGTTAAGCTATGTCTTATTAAATGCTAACCATGTAACAAACATTGAGCTAAGCTGAGGGGCACTCTGCTTTTGTGAAACCTTTTGCCTTAAAGGAACTTAAAGTCTAAAAGGAAACATTTAATTCAATGTCAGAAATAATTCACTAATCAGTTTCAACCAATTTATTTATTCAATGGATTTATAAATCATGTCAATTAAAGTACAAATTTAATCCAGCTATTACACATTCATTTGACCTAGGTTTATATTTTTAATAATGTCCCTGATTAGAATTATCCCCTACAAAAGTGTCATATGTTGTAATCTTCAGCTAGTTTTTGATCCCTGAAATGGCTACTTGTGTCTCCCAAAGACTTTCCTAATCCAATGGAGAAAAACTCAATATATTGATCAAAAATCTGGTTATAGAAAGAGAACTGAAGCTCCATAAAGCATCAGTATGGCCAACAGAGGTTCAGAAGTAAACAGTTGTATACCAGTACCTATCTTGTATCCAGCCTAAGCTTAATAAATATAAGGAGACATTCATTACTATCTGCCTCTTAGAGCTGGTGTAAGAATGAATATAATATGAATGCTTTTAGTTTCCATTGGGAATGGCAGCAAAAAAAGAAAAAGATGTTTTTATTACTGATTCCCTTTTTGATTCTAAAAAAAATGAAAATGTTCGTATTTTCTGTATGCACAGGGAACATAAGTTTACGTTATCTTAGACTGTAAAACATATTTTTGTAGTCATTAATTTTGCAGAAATAAGTGTGAGGAGCTCATAAATTGCACTCAGTTTTTCTTTGTGGGAGCTGGTGGAAAATACCTCAATATTGTCATCTGTAAGTTAGGTTTGCTAATATTATTTTTCTGTTGTGCCTCATTTGATCATGTTGTTATCTCTGTTGAGAGCAGCCCCATACACTTCCTGTCTGCTCCCTGAATTATCCATGGACTTACGGAGCTAAATGTAAATATTATATATTCATAGCAGCCTTCTAGCCTTTGAAAGTAAGTTCTTTGTTATTCTGTCCAACACTTGTTTCCTCATAGTGTTTATTATGTTTTCTAATTATTTAACCAACATGGTTATTTATTTATATTTGTCTTTTCCCCTGTGAACTCTATGAAACAGGGTGTATATTGGTTTTGCTAAATATTGTACCCTAGTGCCTAATACAGCACATGTTTAGAATCTCAATAAAGATTTATTAAGCCTATAAATACCACTTGAATATTTGGTACAGTACAATGAAATATATGTTTATGTACAACTTTAGGGTGCTTGTTTTCATAACTGCATAAATTTGGGGAATCACTTTATAAAATGTTTTTAAATTTTCCACCAAGAAGGGCAATCAAGAAGTAAAATTTCAGAAGTGAATTTTTTATATAATTAATTGTGATTTTTTTTTTATGTTGCCTTTTTCCTAAACCAAAGAAAGATGAAATGTCTTCATTGATGCTTGTTAGACACTAACACCTTCCAAAGATATGTTTATAACTGTTGGACCCATAATGTACAAGTAAATTACCACTGTCAGATTTAACTAAAAATTACAAATTGAACTACAACATTGTTACATTACTAGGCAATAAACTAGAGAAATTAAATAAAGTACAGTAATACATAAATTAGGTAGAGAATAAAATATTTCATCAGTTACTTTTAACATCTCATAAACCTTAATATTTGCCATTTATCGGTATTTGATATCTGTAAAAGTGTCATGACAAGCCAAAGGGCAAAACATCCCCACTCACTGAGGATCATCTCACAAAAGTAGTTTCACTCATATGTTATAAGACAATAGGGGCGCCTGGGTGGCGCAGTCGGTTAAGCGTCCGACTTCAGCCAGGTCACGATCTCGCGGTCCGTGAGTTCGAGCCCCGCGTCGGGCTCTGGGCTGATGGCTCAGAGCCTGGAGCCTGTTTCCGATTCTGTGTCTCCCTCTCTCTCTGCCCCTCCCCCGTTCATGCTCTGTCTCTCTCTGTCCCAAAAATAAATAAACGTTGAAAAAAAAAAAAAAATTAAAAAAAAAAAAAAAAGACAATAGCCAGTTCACTCCCATGATCTCCACTGGAGGCGTATACTACATTCAACATCTGGATAGCCATTCATAATTAGCTTCAATAAAGCCTCTGCTCATACAGTAGGAGATGAAAGATGGATCACCAGGAGCTGATCCACATTATTATTTCACTGAAATTCCTAAATTAGTGATCAGACCTTAAGAGGAGGTTAATATTTTGGTGAGGAATGATTGATTTAAGTGATCAATTATTGTGTAAATATGAAGTTCTATGTAGGCCTTTATATTCATTCCAGATTTTATTTTATTTTTAATTTTTGTTTATTTTGAGACAGAGAGCATAAGTGGGGAGGGGCAGAGAGAGAAGGAGAGAGAGAATCCCAGGCAGGCTTTGTGCTGTCAGGGCCCAACACAGGGCTTGATCCCATGAACCATGAGCCTCAATCAAGAATCGGACACTTAACCAACTGAGCAACTCCAGCACCCACTCGCTACAGATTTTAGAACTGAATAGTTTATAACTTGAGAAAGGATAGATTGTGTTCAAAGATAACTCATTAACAGTAAAATCCTATATGAGTGAGAGGTGTTACACAAATAAATAATTTGGCACCTTCTCGAGAGGTAAAACCTCTACGTTAGATTACCAACTCCTCTCCATAACAAATGAGACTCAACAGGATAAGGTTCAGTATTGCTAAAAAGTGGAAAAAGAAAAGTGCATCCAAATATACAGATGTTAAGAGCATATAG
This sequence comes from Puma concolor, assembly GCF_028749965.1. Lineage (NCBI taxonomy): Eukaryota > Metazoa > Chordata > Mammalia > Carnivora > Felidae > Puma > Puma concolor. Next base: position 65,103,186 of record NC_141670.1, read on the forward strand.
TACCAAAAGTGTATAGGCTCAGATGTTACTTTTTTCTCATACAACAAGTTTCAGCCTTTGACACCTAATTAGGACAAGTGTTCATTGTACCAATCACACAGTCTTTGCTTAGTTCCTACTATGAACTTATTTGTAATTTAATACCAACTCCACATAATGATCTGACGGAATGACTGGACAAGAAAAAGTGCTAAATTAATATAGCAGAGAAGTTACTAGTGAGAGTTCCTGAACAGGAACAACAGAAGAGAAAAGAAACTTAAAGAAGTTCCTAGAGAAGACTGTCCTGAATGGGAAAAATGCCCTTTTCTCCAAGAAAGACCTATATGGAATCTTAATTTTAAAAGAGTAGGCATAGAACCTTAATTACATACATATATATATATATATATACACACACACACACACACACACACACATATATATAATACTTTCATTGTGTATATTTATACTTTTATATGTATTTACACTTTCATATATATATGAATTTATATATATATATAAATGTAAAAGAAATATATATTACCAATATAAAATCACAAAGGAAGGACAGAGAAAGACAAAGGCCATATGATTTCATTTATATGTAAAATCTAAAAAACAAAATGAACAAACAAAACAAAACAGAAACAGACTCATGGATACAGAAAACAAACTGGTGGTTGCCAGAGAGGAGGGCAGCAGCGGAGGGAATCAGAGTCGGTGAACTTGGTGAAGGGGATTAAGAGGTATAAACCTCTAGTTATAAAATAAATAAGTCATAGGGATGCAATGTACAGTATGATGAATATAGTCAGTGATACTGTAGTAACCTGGTGTAGTGGCAGAAGAATATCAAGGTATTCATTTAGTAATGTATAAAAATATTGAATCACTATGTTATATACCTGAAACTAATGTATTTCAGTTGTAATTCAATTAAAACATGTATAGATAAAAATGATTTTATAAGTTTTAAATTTCTATAGAAAAGGGAATATAGTAATTAATGTTGTTTTCTCAATTTCTATTACTAAATCTTTAAAATAACTTAGTATTAAATATTTCTTGGTTCAAAGTACATTGATTATATTTCATTAAATTTGGAAAACTGAAATATGATTTTCCTGGAGGCTTGACGTTATTTGATCATCCTTATCATTCATTTTCTCTAAGTTATATTATTTCAACAGACTTTAATTATCTCTCCTGATCATTCTACTTTGTAAATGTTTATTCTGTAGCAGTGATAATGGTAAAATAGTTGAATCATAATGGAAAATTATCAACCTAGTTAATCATCTAAGACTAATTTAATGACCATTGATACGGTTTTCAAAACAACGATGGTTTACATTTGATGATGACCTGGATCTGGCTGGGAAATTGTTTTTGCTGTAAAATTAGAAAAGTAATAGCTCTCTTAAACCTCTACTAGCCTAATACATACCTTTTATCTTTTATTAGATAAAATTCAAACAGTAATCAGAGCAGGGTGCTTAGAGTTTATTGGATTTGGCCGCAGATTCTGGTTCTCCCACTTATCAATTGCCTGATCCAGGCCAACTTATCTTAAACTGTCTGATACTCAGTTTCTTCATCTGTAACATGAAAGCAATAATACTTTCCTTGTACGGTAGCTGTGAGATCTTCTATACAAGGCAGGTGGCAAATATTTAGCACTGTGATTTTTTTATGGTACAAACTTCAGACACCAGAATACTTCTGGAGGTCTAAATTAATATGGACATATGAAGGAAATTCTTCATCCCTTCCCTTACTCCTTGGTGGCCTAAAATTCTATTTTGTAAGTGAGGTGGCATAAGACTAAAGAAAATAAAGTAAGACCAGTATGTGTTATAGCAGCACAATGCATTTAACAGCAGGTGAACAGGAGGAAAGGACTATGAGTGGTTACAGTCATAGGGCACACAGTTTATAATAGGTTTTCTCCACCCAGATCCATGAATGGAACTCAGGGCCCTAAAAATCACCTGATGCTTGAAATTCTGTGTGAAGTGTACTTTCCTGGAGGAAGGAAGGAGTCCCAAGTGCTATCATATTCTCAATGCCAGCTGTGACCTCCACACCTCAAACAACTGACTTAAAATCTAGCCCCTCTTCTTTCTTTTTGCCTTACTGGTTGAATAACTGGCAAATAAATAGATGGCATGGCTGTTTTTAATAATCACATCTTCATTTTCCCAGTTGTGTATGCATGTTGCAGACAACAGAAATAATTACAAGGCAGGTGGCTTTTAGAATGTAAACTCGACAGGGAAGGAATGAACCTTCTTTGTGATAAAACAAAAACCATGTAATCCAATGCACAGAGTGGATGTTCATGATAAGAAATGCTAACCATTTGTCTGTCCAGTTGCTTATTTCTTTAGAGTTCCAACTTAGAAATGAAACAACAAATGATTTGTACCTAAGAAATTCAAAATTGAGAACATGGTTAACAAAGACAGGGTAAATGAAAAGTAATTGAGTCTGCCAAGTTTATAAAAAATTATGTAGAGTTATGCTTTTATTAATTTTTTCTAATGACACTATGCCATAACCCCGCCAGTGTCTTTGCATGTCTACTGGGAGCGGCAGTATGAGGTGGTGAAGCTATTGAGGGCATCTTGCTCTGTGCTTTCTTTTGCCAGAGGAGTGTCTTTCATGAAACCAGAGGCGCAGATGGTGCTTTCCCAAGGTGGGATTGTGACTGAATAGTTCTATTTTCTGAACTAGTAAAAGAGAAACTATTTTCCTCAGGGTCTTAGCAATCAGTCAGAGATTCAGAACTTCAAGTTGCAACCTTCCCCTTTTATGGTCTTTTGTCTACAGGGGACAGCTTTTCCTTGACTTGTTAACTTAGTCGCTTCTCAATTAAATTGGAAGATAAATGAAAACCTAGAGAAAACCTAAAGACTAATTAAGGCAGCCACTTTCTAATCCTGCTGATGAAATTTTCATGACGAATTTTTAGGTTACCTTCTTGGAACTTTAAAATTTTTGTCCCATAGTGGTGGTTGATTTGCAACATAGTGTCAGTGATTTAACACAAATTTATCAGCCTGTATGATTGATATTATTTATATTTGTATGTTATTCTACAAATATTTATTGAATACCTACTATTGTCAACCCTATACTACACATCGCTTAGACATGATTCTTGACTTTATGGTTTAGATGGAAAAGTAGCCACACACAAAATATGAAATTGAAATTTTGACAGAGTGCTGGGTGGCTCAATCAGTTGAGACTCTGACTCTTGATTTCAGCTCAGGTCATGATCTCATGGTCGTGGGATCAAGCCTCAAGTTGGGCTCCATGCAGAGTGTGAAACCTGCTTAAAATTCGTTCTCCCTCTCCTTCTGCCCTCTCCCCCTACCCCAACTCTGTCTCTCTCTCTCTCTGATTAAAAAAAGAAAAGAAAGAAATTGTGATGCTAGAGAGGAGTTGTAATTGTGTAAAAGTGCATATAATTAGAAAGGGAGGCTGCCTGGAAGAAGCAATACTTGTGTGGGACCTGAAGGGTGAGAGTTCATTGAATGAAGAAGGGAGGAAAGCAGGGCCCAGACTGAGGAAACCACATGCAAGTGCCCATGGTAAAAAGATTATGGTGTGTGAAAACCTAGAAGGCCAGTGAGATTGGAGCAGAAAGAACTGGTCAGAGCCCTTACAAAAGGAAGCTGGAGAGATCGAGCAGGACCATGCTGGACCATGTAGGCTAGGTTGATGACCTTTCTTTTTACTTAAGAGTCTAAAACATTTTAAGCATTAGGTGGCATAAAGACATTATACTTTAAAAAAGCCCTGCCTGCAGTGTGGAAGATGAAGTGTGACAAGAATAGATGGGGATAGACTACCTAGGAGGCTATTTCAGTGTTCCAGGAAAGAGATGATGCCAGCGTGGGCTGAAATTCATGGGAAGTGGTATTTAGGGGTAAAAAGAAGTGGATGTGTATGAAATTTATACAGTCAACTTTATAGGATTCAGTGATGGGTTAAATGTGCAATGGGAGGGTGAGAAAGATTCAGCCTAGCCTTCCAGTTAGTAGAATTTGATGAATGTGTTCCTATTATTAGAAAACACAGGACAGAGTGAGTTTGGGTAGACTACAGGGAAGATAGTAAAATTCATGTTAGCTATTATGAGTTTGAGAGCCTTTTGAATATCTAAAATGAGGTTTCAGTAGACTTTGAATGAAAGATTTGCAGCCTAAAGAGTGGTCTGAGTTAGAGATATATATTGGTATGTCATTGAATCTGTGAGCATGAATGATTTTCTCAGTGAGAAAGAATAAAAAGAGAAGAAAGAATGGCCTAGAATAGAGTCTGGCAAATTATAAATTACAACGGCCAGATAGTGAAGGATGAACCTGTAGAGGAGGCAGAGAAGGAGCAGCTGGAATTATAACAATTAGGCGAGGGTTGTGACGTGGAAGTTTATAAATGGGAATGCTTTGAAAGGATGGTTGAAGTTGGCATTAGAGAATGCTGGAGAGAGGGCAGATAAAAATGAAGAGTGTCTGTTGTCTTTGATGATGCACGTGTCAGCAATGGCCTTACCAAGAGCTTTTTAGTGGAGTGTTAGGAATCAAGCCAGATTGGCATGGAGAGTAAGGTAAGTGAGACGTAAGAAAATGGGGACAGTGGGTACAGACAACTCCTTTGGAAAGTTTATGAAGGAGAGAGAGCCTTAGCTGTAGTAGAATATAGGTAAGGTCAGTTTTATGTTTTTCCTTTTTTAATTATTTAGAAATATTTTTCTTTTTTAAATTTTTTTAGTGTTTTTATTTTATTTTTGAGAGATAGAGTGTGAGCAGGGGAGGAGCAGAGAGAGAGGAGACACAGAATCTGAAGCAACCTTCAGGCTCTGAGCTGTTGGCACAGAGCCTGAACGTAGACCTCAAACTCTTGGACCGTGAGATCATGACCTGAGCTGAAGTCAAATACTTAACAGACTGAGCCACCCAGTCACCCCTATGTTTCCTCCCCGCCTCCTTCTCCTCCTCCTCCTTTTTGGTTGCACAGACTTATGCCTGTTTAAAAGAAGATGGGAAGATTTCAGGTGAGAGGAAAAGGCTGAATATAAAAGTCAACAAATAAATCATCTAGTTTCTGGTTTCCAGAAGGCAGGAGGGAAAGAAAGTTGTAGCATAAGGAGAGGGAATGGCCTGAAGTAGGCAAAAGTACAGGTTCTCCATTGTAACAGGAAGATGACAGAAAGGGTAGGTAGATACCTTTGCAGGTTGGTTTGTGTGATTGCTGTCATGAATATCAGCAGGGTTTGGGGAAGATGAAGAAATTTCTGTCTTGATATTTCTAGTTTCTTTATAAAGTAGGAGGTGAGATCATTTCTGAATATGAGGGATTTGGAGAGGTGGGAGGTTATCAGAGGTTTGATGAGATTTGAAAAGTTTTGAAATGGTTGTGGCAAATTCAAGAGAAAGTTTTCAGAGAGACAGAGTAAGGTTCACAGAACATATTTCAGGGCATTTTTGAGTTCGGTAATCATTAATTTATGATGGAATGAATCTGACCTATTGTGAAATTCTCAAGCAGCACTCTGCTGCTCGGGGTAAGCCATAGAGAACTCAGATGTACATTATTTCATTCAGACCTATAGTTCTACCATCAAGTGCAATGGGGAAAAAAAACAGTGGGGCAGGGACACCAGAATGTTATTAAAAATAATTTAAAAAGCCCTATAGATTATCAGCTTGATGTGAAGGGAAGTGAAGAATGTAGAGAGGACAAAGTAATGGCATGTCCAAGAATGGTTTAAAGATGGTTGTAGTGGGCATGGTTAATTAATAAAGATGAGTTTGGAAGTGCATTCATTAGAGATGATAGCAAGCCCAAGCTGTGACTCTAAGGTGGATGGCTGAAGTGGAAAAGGAAAGAAGAGCATTGGGGGAATAAAGAGAAGAACATTGGACAGAAGATGTCATGGTGATGACAGATCATTGGAGTGAATATTGTCATTAGATAAATATCAGCCTCTGGGCCAGGAAAGAAAGCTGTAAGCCTGGTGCTGGAATCTTCAGTGAAAGAGGAGAAGTGAACAGGATGTCTGTGATGTTAACAATGAGAAGGTGGTCAATGTGATAGTTTGTGCTTTAGGAAGAGAAGAAACTATAAGGGAGCTCTAATGGGGAACAAGAATGCCAATTTCTCTTCTTGACCATAGAGTTCATGAGATAAAGAGAAAATAACCAACATCGCAAAACTGGTATCTTCAGAGGCAAACCAGATTCAGTTAATACATGGAAAGGATATGGGGGCTTTTCAGGTTTTACAGTGACATTTCCAGAGGGTGACAGGGAAGGATTTGTGAAGAAAGGAGAGGATTAATGGCTGAGTTGGAGACAAGGCCAGAGAAATCTGGGAACAATATACCTTACATGAAATGTTTCTTTCTTATCAAGAGGTGTCAGAAAAAGATTTTCTAACCAAAAAGAAATATTAATTCACTTATATTAGAAAAAACAAATATTATGACATGCATCCCTTATATCTGTCAGGATTCATGAAATGTGGACAAAGGGATATTGTTAAAAAAAAAAACAACAACCCAGGATCAACTAGTAGGGAATATTTTATTACCTTTCCTTTAAAAGAGGCAGATTAAAACATAACAATGAAATAAGAAACAATTGAAATATTAGTAAATGAAGCAATGTAAAACTAATTATAACATCTAAGTAATAGTTTTATTATAGGTACTTTTTCCCGTTGGTTCCAAAAAGTATGTGAACCGTTGATAGAAATGCCACCAAGTCCTGACTGATGTGTACATTTTATTTTTGATTCAACTGAATGTGAATACTATATGGGTGCTGTACTGTTAGACATATTCTTGAGTGCAACAGATGATGAGGAGTGGTCTACAATTGTTGGAAAGTAGCTCCTTATAAAGAGTGAAGAGATATAGGGTAGGAACTATTTTACACCAAAGAAAGATGATGTGCTCTCTGAAATATGTTATTTATATATATGTATATGTGTGTGTATGCATACACATATGGATATATGCATATACATGTGTGTGTATTTAAATAAAACAGTGTGGTCAGGAGAGCAACCATAATTGAAGAGTCACAAAGTAATGGTTATATAACTGGGGGACATTGTTTTGTTATAATTTTGAGTGAATTGTAATTGTTGAAGACATGTCTAGCATTGTTTTTCATCTTATGACTGTTTTACATGTTTTCTGGCACTTGAAATCATGCAACTAATGTAAAACTTCTGAGAAAGTAATGGACAAAAGCAAAGCATGGTATGGGGAATAAGTTTGAGGTCAGAAAGACCTGAGTTCTGCTCTATCTGTACCACTTAGTAGCAGTGAACCTTCATCGAGTTAGTTCCTGTGAACCTCAGCTTGTAAAATAGAGATTGTCCTGGCTGCTGAGAGGTTGCTGGGAGGGTTAGGTGAAATTCTGTAGATAGGGTGACAAAGTTCCTGACACGCAAGAGCTGCTCAATAACCTCTCCTTGAGGTTGTGCAGGGTAGTCACTGACTGTGGGCTTGGAAACCAGATACCAGGTTCCAACCGTGCTACCTACTGGCTGTGTAACTTTGGCCAAGACACTTACCCTTCCTGCAATTTAGTGTTCTCATCTGTAAACAGACATAATAACACTACTTATCTCCAAGGGCTGTTGTCAGAATTAAACATATTTATGTCTCTTTGAACACAGCCTGACGTGTAGTAAATATCCAATAAATATTTATTCGTGAAAATCTTATTAGAAGTAATTAATTATAAAATAGTATTAACTAATTAGAAATCTTTACTTATAGTATCATTAAGTACCTTTTGTCAAGGTATCCAATCAAGAAGGGGAAAATGTATGAAAGTAAAGACTTGTAGATGAACCATACATTATTTTTAAAAATCACACTAAGGTATTTTACTCATCTGATGTGGTCTCTATGCTTTTTGAAGATCAGTATAATTCATGCTAATGATCTGCCAAAAAGGACATAGGACTACATAAAAAATAATCCCCTGTTCATTGATCAGCCTCAGGTTTTACTCCCTTATCTCGGCCAATTTTTCCATGCCTTTCCAGCAGTGTAGATGTAATTACAAACATCTGGTCCCACTGACGTCCTTTTAGTTTTACAATGTTATTGCTCAAGCTCCAGACATTCTTTTTAGAAGCACCATTTTATTGTTCAATTAGTAGAAATGAGGCAACTCTGAGTGCAATATGGTTGCAGTGAAATAAGTAATTTCTGGCAACCCATAGAAACAATGTTTACTGCTTTGTTCTTGGTAAATACATGTGCATTTCCCCTGAACATACTACTTGCAGACAATATTTACTTTTTTCCAGCCACATAAAGGGTAAATGAAGGGAGATAAGATGACTGAAAAGGATGTATGCTATTTTTATTGTCATTCGGTTGGCTCGTTTCCTCAAATTTTCGCATTAAGCAGATCATTCTCACAATTTTTCTATGAGGAAATGACTAGTACTTTTCTGGAATGTCTCTTGCAATCTTCTGGTATCTTATACAATTTACATAGACCAGGCGTAAAAATTATGAAGATTCTTGGAAGATTTTGGTAGTCCTAAGTAATTTGAGCTGTATGAAGAAAAAGGTCTAACTGATTGGATCACTAGAAACACAAAAAGATCAACTGTGGCACAATGCAAAGAAGCTGGGCCATGGGGGCTGGTATGTGAGGGTTGGAATCTCAGCCATTTCACCAAGCAGATATGTAATCATTATTGAGGTATTCCCTTTCTCTCATCCTCTATAAAGTAGGGCTAATAATACCTGTCAAAGAGTTTTGCTAAGATTTAATGCCATCATGTGGATTATTCAGCCAGCACTGTGTGTTCCTCATAATAAATGCTGTGTTAAATTTCTTCCTTTCCTTATCGGTATGTACATGTAGCACACAGTTTTACTCAACAGTTTTCTAGATCTGCCACAAAAGAAATTTCTTCAAAATTGTAATATGGTTTCTTAGGTATTAAAGAAATAAAGACTGAGGCCACTTGACTTATAAATATGTCCATACATTCATTATCAGTAGGATCTCTGGGAGTTTTTAAAGTCTTGATTTATATGGAAAACTCATGGGGTGCCAGGGTGGCACAGTTCCTTAAGCATCTGACTCTTGGTTTTGGCTTGGGCCATGATCTTATGGTTCATGGGTTCGAGGCCCATATTGGGCTCTCTGCTGGCAATGCCAAGCCTACTTGGGATTCTCTCTCTCTCTCTCTCTCTCTCTCTCTCTCTCTCTCTCCTTCTCTCTCTGCCCCTCCCCCTTCTCAAAATAAATAAATAAACTTTAACAAAATGGAAAACTCTTGATAACATGTTGTGATAAAAGTATAGGAAGTTTTTCTTATTGTTCTGAAGCAAAAGTATTAAAACGTATTCATATAAGATTTAAGGTAGGATACCAACTTATACTTTATCTTAATAATGTTGCCATTACTACTGTGCTTTCTGAATAAACAAGGCAGACATTTTCTTTATTCATGAGTATATCTGGTTAGCACCTGTGGCCTTTTCATTCCATCTTAATGCTTAAAAATGATGCTGACCATTTTTTCACATGGATACATTTACTCTAATTTCAAAAACTGGTAGAAAAACATCTACAAATTTTCAAACTCTTACAAACTTGCTTTATTTCTTATAACAAATAATGAAATTTTAAGAAGAGATACATTTTATGCAGTTATAGAATTTTAAAATTATTATTATTATTTTGTGTGTGTGTGTGTGTGTGTAATGCCATTATCCCCAAATTCTATAGTGTTTGTGGATAGTTTTTTACAGAAAAGAAAACTAAAATAGAAAAAAAAATTATTTCCCCAAAGTCACATATATGTAAGTGTTTGATCCGGATGGATTCTAAGTTTTCTGTTAGTCCGTCTCTATTTCTGTTATATTGTGCTGCAGAGTTTCCTTCTAAATAACACGTAATTATGGCAAGCAATTTTATAGTCATATTAGAATGTTTTTTTTCAATTATGCTACTTACTAGCTCTTGAGATATGTGGTGATTGCGATTACTTTACTCATTTTATAGGTTTATTTTTGGCTGAAACTGTTTAATAAAGTAATCTGAGTCTTGTATATCACAAAATGAAGTGAATGAAACTAATTTGTATATTAAAATATGAGTGGATATAATGCAATTTCAGTTTTGTTCTTGAATCTTTTTTAGTTAAGTTTTTTAATTTTAATTCCAGTATAGTTAACATACAGTGTTTTATTCTTTAGTGTCTTTTTAAAAATATAATTGAACACAAGAAGCTTTGTAGAAGTCATATCTATATAATATTCTAGTATTGCATTCTGGTTGGGTTAGCTGTAATGCAAGCTATTCACTGTCCTAAGGAAATCTGAGGGCAGAATCATCTTATGAATAATAATGCTTATTTACAGATGACCAACCAGGATAATAAAGTAGTTTAACAGAATTGATGCAAGATATCAAACAACGTGAGAAGAAGCTGACAGAAGAGTCTGTGGATAGAGTCAGTATTTTAGGGTCGGACAAATAGGGGTTTGAATTCCAGATCTTCCACCAATTACCTCTGGGATGGGTGTAGTGAGGCTACTTACGCACTCAGATCCTTGCATTCCTCGTTTTTTGAACTCACTGAAAGGGGTGCTGCGGTAGCAGGTGCAGAAGTTTAGACATCAGTTTGACTGTTCCAGACTCCACTCTATCGATGACCAATCATGTCACTTCTAGCATGTGCTAAGTCTACAATCCCAAACCCTTAAACCTCTGAAATCCCAGTGATTGTAATAGTTCATTTGACTGCAATATACATCCTGTGCTGACATGAGCTATTTATAATCTTTACTTACCACAGTTAGTGTGAAGGGTCTATGTGTTGCTGCTGGCATCATCCTATACTCTATTGTGATGTTATAAAATTTAGGATTCGTGTATCATATTACCTCCTAAAATAAAATAAATAGTAAAGAGCTGAATTCCAAAACTCACTCCGTTCCAAAGTTTTTAAGCAGATCTGTGAACCTATATGCCTAATATCTCGAAACCTTCATCAGGTTCCTCATCTATGAAATGAGGATGAAAACCGTACCTGAATCACTAAAGAAGACTAAATGACATAAGGAAACTGTAAAAGTTCCTTTGTGTCCTTTCATTTTGCTTTAGTTTTTGTTTTCTGGCAAAGTCCCTTAACATGAGCTCTACCCTCTTAACAAATCTGTGAGTGCACAATACCTTACTGTTATCTATAGACACTATGTTGTACAGTGAATCTGACCTTCATCCTGTATAACTGTAATTTTATACCCAGAACCCGATTATCTTTGGATAGAAATTTGAATTTGCTATTTTTGTAAAAGAACATTGAAGGCAAAATCAAAAACAAAAACAACACAACAAAAAAACAAAACAACAAAACAACAACAACACATCATGGAAACGTTCAAAATATTGTTAGACACTTTTAAATTAAAAATACTGTTGAATTACAAACTATGGAAAGCACCATTATCCTTCTGAGCTAAGGATCGCTAAAGATCTTAAATCAGCCCAGAGAGGAGGCATTCTTAGACCTATATACTGAATTTCCCCCCCTCTTATCCTCTTCTTTCCCTCTGTTTTGTACAACTTCATCAACCTGATTTGTTTGCCTCAAGAATGGAGTCCAGGCTCGGCAGGGCAGTTCTAAAGGCTGACTGTAAAAGGTTTAGTTGTTGGGGCACTGAGGTTGGCTCAGTCAGTTAGGCATCCGACTTTGGCTCAGGTCATGATCTCATGGCTTATGAGTTCGAGCCTCATGTTGGGCTCTTTGCTGACGGCTCAGAGCATGGAGCCCTCTTTGGATTCTGTGTCTCCCTCTCTCTCTCTCTCCCCTTCCCTCACTCATGCGCTTGCTCTCTCTCTCTCTCTCTCTCAAAAGTAATAAACATTAAAAAAGTTAATAAAATAAAAGGTTTAGTTGCTGATCCCCAGGACCTCTGTACCAGTCTTTCTCAATTATGTCTTGATGGTCAGACATTCAAACTGGAGGTGACTACCAATCTGATGGGTTTTTGCTTAGAGTTTTCAATGGTACCATTTACAGAAAACCTTACCAAGAAAATTCAAAGACAGAAAAAAAGTGAAGTTTTGTAGAAGTTATTGAACTTGACAAAAATCTATAGTGTTACTTCTTTCTATTATTTCATTATTTACACGATACAAATCGGTCCTTAATACTTTAAAATTGTGTGTTTATTGTAAAGTATTTTTTTATTTAGACCAAAAGCCAACCACATATATATCATATATGTATGTGTATTCAGCTTTTATATATGTATGCACTCACATAAAAATGTTATATAAAAGTAAACAAAAGAAAAAGGAATGGTATCTTTTGCTCATACTAATATCCTCAGCAGATACTATTCGCTTTGTGTAGTTTCGGCTTTCAGTATAAAATGTGACCTTTTCCTCTGTCTTATTCTGAAATCATGGAGAACTTTATAATAAGAGTGAACCAATAGCAATTTAACATTTTCAGTTCTTGTGGAAATTTCCTGTTACCAATGAAATGGGCAGAAATGGTATTTATGACTAAAGTGCTATTTTGAAATAAATAGGAAAAGTGTGAAATATTACAGATGTCATTATAAAATGCAAATGTCACAGCTGAGTGGATTAGCCATTGAGGTCTCAGCTGGGTTTTTCTTGAACCTATTACTTTGTAAGGATAAACACTGGTAAAACGTTCTTCTTATTAAGAGTGAGCCACTTTGCATAGCCTATGGCTATGTTAGTCTTCCACAAATCATGACTTATTTTTTAAGTTTGCCAGAGAATATTTTATTAATTGGCATAACAATAACAACACATTTTTTAAGTTTTAAATTTTAAATCATGTGTTTATTACTTACAGGCTAGGGATTAGGTAAAGTAAGACGGGGAAGGTAGAGCGAAGGCTGGGAATCAGTTGCAGAGATGCAAGAAAAGAAGGAGGAAGGAGGGGGCTTGATGTGTTTTGGATGAGGTGGTAGACCTGGTGCTGGGTTTGAAGTCCCAACTCTGTAAAATGGATGAAATAGTCTAATCTGATCTCCCCCCATCCAAGCAATATATCTCATTTCTCTCCTTAAGCATAAAAGTAGATGTAAAAGCATTTCCAGAGGCACCTGGGTGGCTCAGTTGCGCTTGACTCTTGATTTCAGCTCGGGTCATGATCACAGGGTTCTCGGGATCAAGCCCTGTGTCAGGCTCCGTGCTGTCAGTGCAGAGCCTGAACGGGGATTCTCTCTCCCTTTCTCTGTGCCCTTCCTGCTCACGCTACCTCTCTTCCCTTCAAAAATAAGGTAAACAAACATTTAAGACATAAATAAAAGCATTTGCATCTCCCCTTCCTCTCACATTTCCGTTTCCAGATCCTGTGCCTTTCTCCTACTCATTTTACCAGTGGTATTGCTGACTCTGAAAAACATTTTTTTGTTAACCAATATCAAATCTCCAAAACATACATTGAAAAGACATTTTAATTGATACTTCAATTTGAAATTTCCTTTCAGCTGTAGCATTTCAAATGCAGGCTGCAGAACTTCTGCTAAACTAGGTCAATCAAGCTGGAGCAGGACTGCCAATTGTGTACTTGAATCAGAAAAGCTTATCTAGAAGAGCCAGGTAGTTACCATGGAGAAGGGACGTTCCAGGCAGCCTGTGATTAGTAAAATGGACATTTTATTGTCTGTGACCAGGAGTTGTTATTGGGTTTTGGTTAGCTGTGGTTTTTGTTGCAATTACATTGCCTAGTTGGAAATAAACTAATGTCACTCAGTATCTGCATATAAGTATTTTTTTTTCTTTCTCCCAAAATACTGCGTCACAAAATAGCACAACAGGAAGCTTGTAGTGCAGGAAATGTGTGTAGGACTGAGAGGAGACAATCCAGGGGAAGAGCTTGATTTTTACTATGATTTTACTGTGATATGCCTGTGACTAATGACTTCAGGGTCAATTCTGTAATTCAGAAGCAAAAGTTTTAAAAATGTTGTTATAAAAGTGTTAAACCTTTGCATATGAAAATTTTACACTAAAAAATAATACTTGGAGAAATACAGAAAAGCATAAAGAAGCAAATAAAAATTACCTATGATCTCACTACCCAGAGTTAAATACCATTAAATTTTGGATAAATCTATTTCCACTATTTGTTCTATATCTCTTTTTAATATAGGTGAAATAATTCCATATGTAAAATACTATAATTTTCTTCTTTACATTGAAACAGCACCATTTTTATAACTTTACTAAAAATCATTAAAATTATTTCAATAGCTAAATATTCTTTTTTATTTAGTAAATAATGTTTATAAGATATAAATTAAATGAAGACTGTAAAAACTGCTTGGAAAAAGTACTAAATTGCTTCCAAAATAGCAGTTTACATATCCATAAAGTGTTTACAGATGCCTATTTCACATGTAAGTATATGTGTCTATATATGTTGTAATATATACATAATACACAGCATATAACCAAAAGCTGTGATTTATCTTTCACTTCTTTTTATCAATGATACATCTTTAAAATATTCGTTAATCATTTATGTTTACTCTTTGTGAACTGTCTATATATTTGACCCATTTTACTACTGGGAACATTATTGCTGTCTCTTATCAGTTTATATATAAGCATTTTACATAGTACTTTCTTTGTGTAAATGGTAACACCTGTTGTGCTGCGTTTCTTTTGTTCAATTACCTTTTTTAAGGATATTTGAGAAACTGAACTTATTATTTGTGTTTTTCCATTTTATCTAACATTTCTTTGTGTCATCTTCCATTTTTTAAATTTTTTTAATATGAAATTTATTGTAAAATTGGTTTCCATACAACACCCAGGGCTAATCCCAACAGGTGCCCTCCTCAGTGCCCATCACCCACCTTCCCCTCCCTCCCACCCCCCATCAACCCTCAGTGTGTTCTCAGTTTTTAAGAGTCTCTTATGGTTTGGCTCCCTCCCTCTCTAACCTTTTTTTCCTTCCTCTCCCCAATGTCTTCTGTTAACTTTCTTAGGATCCACATAAGAGTGAAAACATATGGTATCTGTCTTTCTCTGTATGTCATCTTACATTTTGAAGCTTAGAAAATTTTTTCACCCTGATATTTGTTAGATACATATCTTTTTGCTTTCTTTTAGATTTCATAGTATCTTTTTCACATTTATCTCCTTAATCCACCTGGAATTTAGTTGGTTGAAGAGTATTTTCTTAGCAGGATTTTGTGCGTGAGTGTGTGAGTGATCATAATGCTTTGGACCAATGTGAGCAAGTTTACTGGTCTATAAAATTGGGAAGGGAAATACTGTCCCTGAAGAGAAGAGTAGTTGGGCCCAGATACCGGCATACTTCTACAGTCTCTGCTCTCTGCACACTAGTTTCATTTTCTTTTTGCAGTGGACATATGGTAGCCACCCCTGTATATCCTCACAGTTTTGCCCCCAGACAGGAACTCCCTCCCTGCTAAAGCATTCTTAAGAAAGAATTCCAGTTGTCACCTCATGGGTCACATGTCTTCCCTGGATCCGAGCACTAAGATTAGCAATCCCCATGTGAGCCACATGTCTGGACAAGGAAGGGAGTAGTTACCCAAAAAAGAGGGTGCTGCAATTAACAGGAAAGGAAAGGGTGTTAGACGGACAAAAATGTACTGGGGCTCTGAGGTTGGAGTGAGACTTCCTTTTATAAAAGTGTTCTGTTTGAATTTGTTTCCCTATTTGGAGTTTGTGGAGTTTGCTAATTATGCTCTCATCACTCCTGCTCTTCCTACTCATCCGGAATGTGGAATCAACTGAGGAAAAAAACAAAACAAAACAAAACACTACATCACACACATGGCTATTAACACATTAATATATTGCTTGTAAAGCTGACTGGAGAAAATAACATGTCTACGGCACAACAATTGTGTTTTTAATATAGAACTTCTAAATTGAACATGTCTTTTCACGCTCCAGGTGTGCCCCTAAAAAGGGCAAAGCCTCCGGGTAAGCCTAGTACATGGATGGGCAGAAAATCCAATCATCTTCCCCAAGGCCAGGTGCTTTCAAGTTTGGAGGGGATTTTTCTTGTGGAAGTGAATACAGTGAAACTAGAATTAGGAGGGCCCCTGGAGAACACAACATTTAAAGGGTTGGTAGATGAAGAATCCTCAAAGGGTCCTCCAGAAAAATGGGGTGAGGCATTTTGTTGGACCAGGTAAGAGAAAGACAAGCAAGGAGAGGCTTCTGCAGGCGGACCTTGTGTTTGTGTTAACACTGTGACCGGTATATCCACCCGCTGATCTTCATCACTCTTTCACTACACAGCAACAAGTGTGGTGGCCTAGAATTTAGTAATGCTTAATTTCTTAATAAGCATGCTCTGGTCATTTCAAACCTGTGTCCTGATCAGCATAAAGAAAATTTGGGGCCTAATGACTTAACTCTAGAACCTCATGTCATCACATGTTGATTGTTCAATTAGGAAAATCTAATTGAGATTTGATATTAAACACTGGATTTTTTTTTTCATGCTGCCACTGCTGGACAGTAAGACAAGCTAAACGTAATTGGGGCTCAAAAGTGCCATGGTAAATTGTGCTCTGCAACAACTTTTTTAGTTTAAGAATGTTCGAATTTATATCCTTTAGAAAGTGCATTTTTAATTTTTATTCATTATACGTTTGCTGAATCTTAAGGAGAGGTCTGTATGTATATGTGCATGGTATATGATATTTACAGAATCCCATCTTGCCTTCTTGGATAAAGCAGGTAGCCAGTGTGTCCAGGCATAATCCCAAGGTGAAAAATGGGCTATTCAAAATTTGGAATCACTGAAATTTCCACAAGAGTTGTGTTTTTAAAGTGAGTAATTTAAAACACAAGAGACTAAGAGGCAATGAGAATTAGACATAGAGCTGGCCATGAAAGCAGTGCAGGAAGAAGACTAAAAGGGAAAACTTTGAAGAAAAATGATAAGGTGCAAATAAGTCATTTTTATTGTTTTAATGCACCAGCTCACAGGCATTGATGCAAACTCTGAATTTCCACTCTATGAATGTTATTTCATTATAGTTGTAGATCTCTGGGAGATAAAACTTCTTTTATTTTCTCACGAGAGGGTGCAAAGCAGGAAAATTTTAATTATTTGATTTAGCCTGGTGATTCTTGCTTAATTTAATTAAAAGTTTAATGAGTGACCACTGATTTTTCTTCTAGATATTTTCATATTCTTTTCATTCAATATTTCTGTTGAACTGTGGTTTTCAAACTTTAGTTTGTGCCAGAATCCCCTAGAAAGCTTGCTGTAATAGGCTTCTTGTTCCTGACCCTGGAGTCTCTAATTTGAGTAGGTCTGGTGTGGAACCAGAGAATTTGAGTTCCTATCAAGTTCCCAAGGTAACGCTGATGTTGTTGGTCTAAGAATGACACTTAGCCCTGACTATAGAGAACTGGCTGGGACTCAGAAATAGAGGTACTTGATGTACTTAGTTTTCAGATATTTCGATTCTTGTTCTGAAGTGAACCATGTCTCTGGATGTAGGCTGCTTAATATTGGAAATTTGCAGGACCTGTGGGAATAAAGTTTTATTAGTGAGTGAAGATGTCTATGAGTAGTGCTGTGTAGTGCTATAACAAAGGTTCTTTAAACATTTCATTTCACTATGATCTCAGTTTAACTCAAGAGCTACTTCTAAAAGATTATTTTTTCTCAATCAAGTGTGTACTTTAAGCACTAACAATCTAGAAAAGGAAGGACGTATTGGAAAGCACCATGGCAGGCATGCTTTCAGAAACATGTTTTATGAATCAGCTGTTCTTTCACCTACAAAACTCAGATATTCACCTATTTGGTTTATAAGTGATTTCAAACAATCCTTCCAGGACAATTGCTTTCTTATATTTATATAAGAATGTACCTAGGGGTGCCTGGGTGGCTCAGTTGGGTAAGAGTCTGACTCTTGGTTTTGGCTCAGGTAATGATCTCATGCTTTCATGGGTTCTAGCCCCGCATTGGGCTCTGTGCTGACGGTGCAGAGCCTGTTTGGGATTCTCTCTCTCTCTCTCTCTCTCCCTCTCTCTCTCTCTCTCCCTCTACCCTGCTCACTCTCTCTCTCTCTCTTTCTCTCTCTCTCTCAAAATAAATAAAAACTTTAAATAAACTTTAAAAACAAAACAAAACAAAAACAAGAAGGTATTCTGCTAAAATACACTCTTGACTTTGCAATTAGGATTATTAAAGACTGATATTACTTATTTCCCCCTCTAACCCACAACCAATTGAAATGGAAAGATAAAAACAACAACAATAACAACAATGACAACAACATCATACACCATAGGGGAAAAAATAACTGGCCTAAGCTTCATGTGAAAATGCCTATCACCTTTTACTAACAATAAAGCAATCTCAAGTTGTCACTGTGCTTCAGCTGTATACAAAGTCTCACATGAAGGAGATTGTGATTGCAAAGCTAAAAGATATTTAGCACTTACTGGATCTAATTAAAATGCAAAGTTTAGAGACAACTATGAATTCAGTAGAGGGAATGAGTAGACTTTTCAAGTACATGTTTTACATTAAGAAAATATTATTTTTAAATATTCAAAAATAACTTTACTTCCCCGTGACATATAGTGATGAAGATCACTCCCACCAGAAATTGCAAATGTAGTATTTTAGCAAGAATTTAACAAGCTTAAATGTCTAGTGAATTAGAGGAAGCACATTAAAGTGAAGTTTAATGGGATGAGTCCGGTAGTAAAGAAGTGCTTCCTTTATTACTTGAATGTAACACAAGGAGTCACTTCTGCTATCTGACAGAGAAGTTCTAAATCAGTGTTAGGATGGTCAGGATAATGACATCCTATAATATTTCATTTACTGTGATTGGAACAAAACACATAGGCAGCCTTAACTGATTCAGTTTATCATTCCCACCAGAGGAAAAAAAAACTAGATTTTTAAAATTTATCTTGCTTTTTATAAATAAAATGAGATCCTGATAGTAACATGTACACAGTTACCGAGTATAGGCCCTGGGGAAATCAAGTGAAATTGTGGTCCATGGTTTCCTCTCAAGAATTCAAATATCTAATATATGTTTAAAGTTATTATTGTTTTCCAATTTCTTATACTTCCTCTACAATATAAATAAATACTCTTAAAATACTCCTGTAAAATAGTGCAACTGCTAAACTATATGCTGAATACTTCGCAGCAATTAAAAGAAAAAATAAAGAACACGTACACGTAGTAGCATGACTCTTAAACCCTAATGTTGAATAAAAGAAGCCAGACACAAAAAGCATATTCTTTGTTATTCTATTTGCATGAAGTTAAAGAACAAGCAAAATTAGTGGGATGTAATAGCGGTCTAGCTAGTAGTTACCTCTTGGGAGGAAATAGTGAACCTAGGGTGCTGAAAATGTTGTGTGTTTTGATTGTGGGTGCTGGCATGGGTATATACAAAGGTACAATTGCATTGTGATTTGTATTTAGCATTATTAGTACACCTCCCTCACCAACTTTGTGTTACACCTTAGTAGAAAATAAAGTAAAAACACATTGCTGTAAGTAATTCAAGTTATTTCAGTAGCACAACTCAAAATATTTAAGTATAGCATCTTTTAAACAGAAAAAAATCAGAGTTTACTTACAGAATTTCGGGAAACTTGTATGTAGATGTCCAGGGACAGTTTCTTTCAGGAACTGAGTACGTGGAATATTACAGTCTGCCCTCATAGAAGCTTTTGGATGATTCCTAAGGGTCCATTTGAAATCCTTCCAAGATCAAAAAAATTCATTTATAGTCTGTGACTAAAAATTTAAGATTTATCCTTTATAAGTTCTGGGTAAAAGATTAGCTGAAATGTACAGAATTTTTGTTTGTTTGGCTTTCTTTAAAAACAAAGCACAGGGGTGCCTGGGTGGCGCAGTCGGTTGAGCGTCCGACTTCAGCTCAGGTCACGATCTCGCGGTCCGTGAGTTTGAGCCCCGCGTCAGGCTCTGGGCTGATGGCTCGGAGCCTGGAGCCTGCTTCCGATTCTGTGTCTCCTTCTCTCTCTGCCCCTCCCCCCTTCATGCTCTGTCTCTCTCTGTCTCAAAAACAAATACACATTAAAAAAAATTAAAAAAAAATTAAAAAAAAAAAACAAAGCACAATCTTTGTTTTCTAATTCACAAGTGACATGGTGATGGTGTTAGAAAATCTCCAAGAATTGCCTATGGAAAGAATGTGAATATTACAGACAGTCTTCTGTGAGTGCCAGTTATAGACATGAGCAATTTTAGCACCTGGTTTCTCCCCCATGAGTATTCCAATTCATGGTACAGAGATAGTCTACCGGAGTTAAGAGCAAAATAATTGATTTCAGAGACATTTTGAACTTCTCAGTTATTATCTGTTTATTCGCTGCTGTGAAAGCTGGCCTTGTTCCCTGGAGTTTAGAGAGGTTGATAACATTTTGCCCAGTGTCTTTCTCCTGATAGAACATCTACAAAAAGATTTGCAATTTCCTTTTGCAATGATTCTAGATGTTGTGCAAAATCTGAGGACTTCATTTTTGAAAAATCCATTTAAAAATGAAATCATGTCATAATAATTATTTAAAGCCTCAATACCTGATGGTACTTTGTTGTTTCTTGCTTAACTGCAATGAAAAGGAATTCAAATATATTTTACCATAAAATAAAGCCTAGAATTCTGTTTATATATCTTTTTATTATCACCAGAATTCTCTGTATAAGACTATTGAGAGGAGATGGGAAAGAAGTGTTTTATATGACCCTTAATGCCTATTAATTTGTATTTAACACATTGTGGTAAAAAGAAAACACCCTTAGAAATTATGTGTTTGGTGTTTTAATAAAATAGAGTAAGAGGAAAAGACAGCATATGTGCCAATAAACAAGAAAATATACTGGTGTACAATTACTAATAACAGTTTAAAACTTAAAACTAAAATAATGCAAATTTAAATTAAGACTTACATTTTTAAGTTGAATTCCTTGTCATTAAAGAATTAAATAGCAGTTAATGCCTCATTTTTAAGCACTGTAAAGACATTACACTGTAAAGACATTTCTTTTCCCCTCATCTACTTGAGAAACATCAAGTATTTATTTGTAGGTATGCTCATTTGTTTTTTATTATTAGGTTTTAGTTGACTTAAGGTTAATTACCTTTTTGTGTACTAGTTCCTTTTTGCCTAATTTAGCAAATAATGAAGTCTATTTCAGTTATTTGTGTCTTTTCAAATATTCTCAAACAGTATATTCACTTTTAGAAGGGTACACAACATTTTTCCAAGCATGCTAGAAGATGTGGATTCTTTCATCAATAAAACTAAGAAATTGGGGCGCCTGGGTGGCTCAGTCAGTTGAGCGTCTGGCTTCAGCTCAGGTCATGATCTCACTACCTGTGAGTTCGAGCTCCGCATCGGTCTCTGTGCTGACAGCTCGGAGCCTGGAGCCTGATTTGGATTCTGTGTCTCCCTGTCTCTCTGCCCCTAACCCACTCGCATTCTGTCTCTGTCTCTCTCAAAAATAAATAAATATTTTAAAAAATTTTTAAATAAATAAAACTAAGAAATTGAGGAACATCCAGAGATAGTGCTTTGTGACAATCATTCGAAATTATTAAGAATCTTTTTGAAGGAACACTTAGATGAGTGCTATCCCATAGAATTTCTGTGATGGAAATGTTCTGTCTGTACTATCCACAGAGGTAGCACTAGCCACGTGTAGCTACTGAGCCTGTGCAATGTGGCTAGTACAAACGAGAAACAAGAAACTATTTAATTTTATTTAATAAATTTAAATGTCATGTGGCTAGTTGCTGTTGTATTGGGCAGTGCAGCTTTAGGCTTATAGAAATCAAGTAGTCGGGGCGCCTGGGTGGCTCGGTCGGTCGGTTGAGCGTCCGACTTCGGCTCAGGTCATGATCTCACAGCTGGTGGGTTCGAGCCCTGCGTCGGGCTCTGTGCTGATGGCTCAGAGCCTGGAGCCTGCTTCGGATTCTGTGTCTCCCCCCTCTCTCTGTCCCTCCCCGCTCATGCTCTGTCTCTATCTCAAAAACAAATAAACATTTAAAAAAAAAAAAAAAAGAAAGAAAGAAATCAAGTAGAGGGCTTTGGTGAAGACAATAATAGCTACCTGGCAGTAAGTATCTCTGAGTAGATTAAATAACCTAAAAAAGATGGGGTGCATATATCATGCCTGATACATACTAGATGTTGTACATAAGTAATTTCCCTTCCTTTTCCCCATGTAGTTGAATACTTAGCCATTACTGCTGCTCCTAGAGACTTGCTGACCTTTCAGTACCTTTTGTAATATATTTCCTGTTCTCCTAAAATTCTCTTTCTCCCCTCCCCCTCATCTCTCTTTCCTAATTTAACTAAACATCCACTTCACTGTAGTATGCTAT
Organism: Puma concolor; assembly: GCF_028749965.1. NCBI lineage: Eukaryota > Metazoa > Chordata > Mammalia > Carnivora > Felidae > Puma > Puma concolor. The sequence continues at coordinate 65,125,606 of NC_141670.1, forward strand.
TTCTCTTACTTCTGTTTCTACTTATCCACTGTTTTGTTTTCTCCTTCCCTTCATGCTAGAAAAGGCTATCCAACAATTACTTCTTTCCCAAAGTACTCTATTATAAGTGGAAGTATGACCTGGGAATGAACTTGCTTGACTAGAATTTGGCACTGAACGCAGGGAGAACAAGTCTGACCTGAGAACATAAAACTATAACCCACATCTTGTTTGGCTCAGTAGTCCACCCTCTCAAACTGAGAATCAAATTTAATGTGATATTATGTTGGTAATGATCCTTAAGTGCAAATACGTATCCATTCTTGAAGAATACACCTTCAGTTGAGGCCTCCAAGAACTTTCAAGTTAACATTCCAAGAAACATGAGCTTAGAGTTTAAAATTATACACAAGTACAAACACATAGCTCTCACATTAATGCAACCAAGAAATGACAAGAGAGAGAAAAATGAGACCCATAAAATTAATACGTTAAAACTATCAGGCACAGAGTATTAAATAACTGCATATGATGTGTTAAAAGAAGTGAAAAGAAACTAGAAATTATGGGTAAAAAGAATTTTTTTTAAATATCACCAGACTTAAAAAAAATCACCAGGCTTAGAAAATCAAATGAAACTCAGAAAGAAAGAAAGAAAGAAAGAAAGAAAGAAAGAAAGAAAGAAAGAAAGAAAGAGAGAGAGAGAGAGAGAGAGAGAGAGAGAGAGAAAGAAAGAAAGAAAGAAAGAAAGAAAGAAAGAAAGAAAGAAAGAAAGAAAGAAAGAAAAATAAAGTTAAAAACTCAATGGGCAAGTTAAGAAACAGATTAAATGTAGCTCAAGAGATTACTGGAGTATTAAGCCTGGTACCCAAAATGCAGCACAGACAAAAATAAATGTAAATTAAAAAAGAGATAATCTAAACTGGGAATAATGTAACAATATCTGACATATGTATCTATCTTGAGTTCTGTAGGAAATAATAAAGATAAAGGGGATGTAGCAATATTTGAATAAATGAATTTGGGAACCTGAAGAATTGTGTTTTTGAGTATAGCTGACACACAATGTGACATTATTTCAGATGTACAGCTTAGTGATTTGACGAGTTTATACATTATGCTATGTTCACAAGTATAGCTACCATCTGTCCCATTACATCAGTATTACACTATCATTAATGTGTTCCTTATGTTTTGCTTTTTATTGCGGTGACTTGCTCATTCTGTAACTGGAAGACTTTATCTTCTCCCATTCAACTACTTTTCCTAACCCCTCAGTTCCCACTCCTCTGGTAACTATCAGTTTGTTCTCTGTATTTATAGATCTGATTCTGCTTTTTGTTTGTTTATTGATTTGTTTTAGATTCCATTTGAATGGAACCATATAGAATTTGTCTTCCTCAGCCTGGCTTACTTCACTTAGCATAATATTCTCTAGGTCCATCCATGTAGTCTCAAATGACAAGATCTCACTCTTTTTTTTTTTTTTATTTCTGTGTAATACTCCATTATGTATATATACTACACTTACCTTATCTATTCTATTATGAATAATGCTGCAGTGAACGTGGGAGTGCAGATATATTTTCGAGTTAGTGTTTTTGGTTTTCCTGGGTAAATACTCAATAGTGGAATTATTGGAAATATGCTATTTTTTTAATCTTTGAGAAAATTCCATACTGTTTTCCACAATGCCTGTAACAATTCATATTCCCACTAACAGTGTACAAGGGTTCCCTTTCCTCTGCGTCCTCATCAGCACTTATTGTTTGCATATTCTTGATATTACCTGTTCTAATAGGTATGAGATGATATCTCATTGTGTTGTTGATTTGCATTTCCCTGATGACTCATGATGTTGAGCATTCTTTCATATATCTGTTGGCCATCCATATGTCTTCTTTTGAAAATTGTCTATTCGGGTCATCTGCCCATTTTTTAATCAGATTGTTTGTGTTTTTGGTGTTGAGTTGTATGAATTCTTTATTTTGGATATTAACCCCTTATGGGATCATTTGCAAATGTCTTCTTCCATTCAGTAAGTTGTCTTTTTGTTTTATGGATGGTTTCCTTTGCCCTGTGAAAGGTTTTTATTTTGATGTAGTCCCAGTAGTTTATTTTTGCTTTGTTTCCTTGCCTTAAGGAACATGCCTAGAAAAATGTTGCTATGGTGTCAGAAAAATTACTGCCTGTGTAAAACTCTTCTTGGTGTTTTTGGTTTCAGTCCTCATATTTAGGCCCTTAATCCATTTGGGATTCATTTTTTTGTATGTATGGTGTTAGAAACTATTCCAGTTTCATTCTTTTGCATATAGCTGTCCAGTTTTTCCAGCACCATTTATTAAAAAGACTATCTTTTTCCTATTGTATATTCTTGCATCCTTTATAAATTGATCATGTAAATCAATCATAAATAAATTGATCTAAATTTATATCAGTATAAATTGATCATATGTATGTGGGTTTATTTCTGTGGTCTCCATCCTGTTCTATTGATCTACATATTTGATTTTGGGCCAGAACCATACTGTTTTGATTACTACAACTTGTAATATATCTTGAAATCTCGGATTGTGATACCTCCATCTATGTTCTTCTTTCTCAGAATGGCTTTGGCTATTCAAGGTTTTCCATGGTTCTACACAAATTTTAGTATTATTTTTTCTAGTTTTGTGAAAAATGCTGCTAGTATTTTGATAGGGATTTCATTGAATCTGTTGATTGCTTTGGGTAACATTTGGGACATTTTGGCCATATGAATTATTCTAATTTGTGAGCATGAAATATCTTTCCATTTATTTATGTCATTTTCAGTTTCTTTCATCAGTGTTTTATAGTTTTCAAAGTACTGATCTTTCACCTCTTTGGCTAAACTTATTCCTAGGTATTTTTTTTTTTTTTTTGGTGCAATTGTAAATAGTGTAGTTGTTGTTGTTGTTGTTGTTGTTTTTAATTTCACTTTCTGCGACTTCATTGTTAATATATAGAAATGCTGCCAATTTCTGGGTATCGATTTTGTAGCCTGCCACCTTACTGAATTTTTTTATTCCTTCTAGTAGTTTTTTAAGTGGAATCTTTAGGATTTTCCATGTGTAGTTTCATATCATCTGTGAATAGAGACAGTTTATCTTCTTCCTTACCAGTATTTCTTTTTCATGTCTGATTGCTGTGGCTAGGACTTCTAGTACTCTGTTGAACAAAAGTGTTAAAAAGTGACATCCTTGCCTTGTTTCTGACCTTAGAGATCAGTTTTTCATCATTGAGGTTGGTGTTAGCTATGGATTTTTCATACATGGCACTTATTATGTTGAGATATGTTCCCTCTAACTCCATTTTGTTGACAGTTTTTATCACTAATCCCAGATTAGGAAGTCATATCAAATAATCTCAAGTGAATGAATACACACACACACACACACACACACACACACACACACACACACACTCCATATCATAGTGAGGCTGAGTTGTACCAAAGACAGAAAGACCCTGAAAGAACATCCATAGAGAAAAGACAAATTGTTTATAAAATACCACAGACTTCCTGATAGTAAGGATGTAAACTTTTGGGCCATAGAAAAATATGCTCACTATATCAGGAAAAAAAATTATACAACTCAGCAAATAAGAAATACATTTTGAGAGTAAAGGTTAAATAATGAAAAAGACAAAAAGAAAAAACAGTTTACTACCAGCAGACCATTATGAAAGGAAATTCTAAGATATGCCTCTGACAATTGGAAAATAATCCTAAATAAGTATGAGATACAAGATGGAAAAGTGAGTAAAAATTAAAATAATGATATCAATACCTGATTTGTAGAGTTAAGAAGAGGGAGACTCAACTTTTAGACAAAACTAGTATAAAAGTTTTGAGATGTGATCAGACTTAGTGCATCCTAAGGCCATTTGTTATTCAGGAGGAAGATAAATATATTGCTATACTTCATATTTTATTAAGTAGGAAAGTTAAAAGCTATAAAACCATCAAAAAGGTAAAAATCAAGCAGATAACTACCAAAATAGTGAAGAGAAAATAATAGAACAAGAATAGTAACCCAAAATATATCCAAAAAAATGATGGGAATGAATTAAAAACATCACAATATCCACATAAGAGTGAAAACATATGGTATCTCTCTTTCTTTGTATGACTTATTTCACTTAGCATAACACTCTCCAGTTCCATCCACGTTGCTACAAAAGGCCATACCATGGAGGGAGGGGAAGGAAAAAAAAAGTTAGAGAGGGAGAGAGCCAAAGCATAAGAGACTCTTAAAAACTGAGAACAAACTGAGGGTTGATGGGGGGTGGGAGGGAGAGGAGGGTAAGTGATGGGCATTGAGGAGGGCACCTGTTGGGATGAGCACTGGGTGTTGTATGGAAACCAATTTGACAATAAATTTCATATTAAAAAAAATAATAATAAAAACATCATAATAGATATAAATTAAATATTCTCACCAATTAAATGGAAAAGATTGTCAGACTTTATTTAAAAATAAATATAGTGAAGCTGGTTTTAAAAGCTGCACTTATAACTTAAATTCACAGAAAAGAAAAAAAAACAAAGGATGGAAAGAGGTGTGTAAAGCTAATATTATCTCTTTACTCTTCCCCTGCTTCTGGCCAAAACAAAACAAAACAAAACAAAACAAAACAAAAACAAGAACTGATATGGTGGTAGTAATAGCAGAAATATGGGACTTTAAACTGAATATATTGCTAGAAATAAAGCCTGACTACATCCTAATAAAAGTTTCAATTTCCTAGGAGAATATGATAATTACAAATTTATATACATTAAATATCCTTCAAAACTTGACAGAATTATATGAAATAATTAATAAAGCTGCATCAGAATGGAAAAAAAATTTTTTTTTTTTTAATTTTTTTTTTCAACGTTTATTTATTTTTGGGACAGAGAGAGACAGAGCATGAACGGGGGAGGGGCAGAGAGAGAGGGAGACACAGAATCGGAAACAGGCTCCAGGCTCCGAGCCATCAGCCCAGAGCCCGACGCGGGGCTCGAACTCACGGACCGCGAGATCGTGACCTGGCTGAAGTCGGACGCTTAACCGACTGCGCCACCCAGGCGCCCCATAGAATGGAAAAAATTTAACACATTTGTCAGTAAGTGATAGATCAAGGAAAAAAATTAGTGACGTTACAAAAGATGCAAACAACATGATCTGATCATTTTAACAAGATTGCATTTTTATACCAATAAAATTAGTTAGAAAACGTTATTAATATGTATGGGAATTAATCCAACCAAAAGCGTGCAGCATCTATGCAGCAAACTTTTATTGAAAGACACTGAAAGAAGGTGTAAATCAATGTGATTGGATAGAAAAGAATCAATTTCACAAGCTGAGATTTTTATGAATTTGATTTGTAGATATAATTCAATTCCAACAAAGATTGATAAAATGAGTCCCAAATATATATGGAAAGAAGATAGGTGACAAATAGTCAAGACAGTTTGAAAGAAGAAAGAACAAGATGAAGGGCGGAATTTACAGTTTAAAAAAATGTTCTATTGTTAATTTTGGTGGTCGAGTTAAAACTGTTTTGTTTTTATCTTTTAACCCCCAAATTAGTTAATGTACATTTTATGTTCATGTGCTCTGTTACACATTAATTTCTTTAATTTATTTTTATTTTTTTTCAATATATGAAATTTATTGTCAAATTGGTTTCCATACAACACCCAGTGCTCATCCCAAAAGGTGCCCTCCTCAATACCCATCACCCACCCTCCCCTCCCTCCCACCCCCCATCAACCCTCAGTGTGTTCTCAGTTTTTAAGAGTCTCTTATGCTTAAGAGACTCCTCCCCTCTAACCTCTCCCCCACTCTAACCTCTTTTTTTTTTCCTTCCCCATGGGTTTCTGTTAAGTTTCTCAGGATCCACATAAGAGTGAAACGGGAACCCTCTTGCACTGTTGGTGGGAATGCAAATTGGTGCAGCCACTCTGGAAAACAGTGTGGAGGTTCCTCAAAAAATTAAAAATAGACCTACCCTATGACCCAGCAGTAGCACCGCTAGAAATTTACCCAAGGGATACAGGAGTGCTGATGCATAGGGCACTTGTACCCCAATGTTTATAGCAGCACTCTCAACAATAGCCAAATTATCAAAAGAGCCTAAATGTCCATCAACTGATGAATGGATAAAGAAATTGTGGTTTATATACACACTGGAGTACTATGTGGCAATGAGAAAGAATGAAATATGGCCCTTTGTAGCAACGTGGATGGAACTGGAGAGTGTGATGCTAAGTGAAATAAGCCCTACAGAGAAAGACAGATACCATATGTTTTCACATTAAGTTTTTTAACAGATACAGTATAAATCAGAGGCTTATGGCTTTGCAGGATGGACAACTAAAAACTAGGATATTTTACTGATATATAAATGGTAATCTTACTAATTGTTATTCACTTTTAAAAAATAAAATATATTTTAATATAAATGTAATGCTTGTATAATTTAGAAAACTTAGAAAGTACTCAAAATACACAGAAATCAATAAAATAAAAATCACCATGAGTTTTACTATCCAGTTTAAGCACTGCGAATGTCTTCCTACTTATAGTTAATGCGTCCATCTGTTTGTGAATTTGTCTGTGAATTTTTATAGAATTACCATCCTATTATATATCCATTTGTGTTATGCTTTTAATTTACCATTACAAATTTATTATTTGATGTGTTAGCAATTTTTCAGAACTATACCTTTTATTATGAAAAGTATAGTTGAAACTGATCTACTTGGTCAAGCAATTCTTTGCAGCAATAGTAGTGTTTTAGAAATTCAAATTATGATTATATAGCCAAAAATATATATATAATGTGTACGGAATATATATTTTCAATAATCTATAAAAGGAGGGAGGAGGAAGACAGAGGAAATATCCATCTCATACACTGATGTCAGTCTGAATCACCAGTATTCTGAACCACAGCTGTTCATTCTTAAAATGAAGTCCAAAGGGTTTTCCTTCACAAAGCCTGTTCCCACTAGTTTGCATAATTGACACATTTATTTCGACAATTACCAAGAGAGAAGATACAAAATTGAACTCAGGGGGCGCCTGGGTGGCGCAGTCGGTTAAGCATCCGACTTCAGCCAGGTCACGATCTCTCGGTCCGTGAGTTCGAGCCCCGCGTCAGGCTCTGGGCTGATGGCTCAGAGCCTGGAGCCTGTTTCCGATTCTGTGTCTCCCTCTCTCTCTGCCCCTCCCCCGTTCATGCTCTGTCTCTCTCTGTCCCAAAAATAAAAATAAACGTTGAAAAGAAAAAAAAAATTCAAAATTGAACTCAGTAGTATGACCAAACACTTTCTACACTGTCGCTTCACTGTATCGCTAAAATCAAATTTACCTTCAAACCCAAGAAATATCTTGAGTGGTGTTTCAAGGGAGAAGAAGGAGAAATTTCCTAAAAGTTGAGAAATTCCTCCCTTGGCATCCATATGTTTTTACTCTGGCTGGTTGAGGAGAATTGCAGGCCTTGTGCTGATCTGCTCTCCAACAAGTGATTTTATAAACCTGACAATGCTAGTAACACTTGAGACTTTTCTAAATGCTGTTTCAGTCTGTGGAATATATTCCTGTTGCTATCTAACAAGAGAGAATAGTAGGATGACATTTGCATTGCCATGGCAACTTACATCTCTAGATTGAGATGACATTTTTGCCTATTTAGTTCTACTTTTCATTTAGGGATAACATTTTTTTTCACTGCCTTTTAATTGAAAAAAAAAAAAAAAACAAGTGGGTGTGCATACAAAGCAAGAAACACTGAAATTTACTTAACATCTGCTGTATGTCAGACACTGAATCGAATTGTTTATGTACACCATTGCATCCATCCTCTAAGAATTCTGGGAAGAAAGCCTCCGTTTAAAGACTTAGAGAAATGTCAGTACCTTGCTTTGCTTAAGGTCAGAAGTTATAAAGCAGTAGCACCAGGGACTATCAGAGCTCAGTCCTCGAATTCCTGGGCCCATGCTGTCTTCACTACCCCAAACCCCTCCATGCTTTCTTCCTGGATGTCTCACTGTCCCCTATAACTGACAACCACCACCTTGTGAAATACCAGTAAGTACATTGCAATATACATTTTTTTTAAAGTGTTGTGGTTCGTAGTGTTTAATTCTAAATTCCACATATAGAAAATTGCATCTAAATCAGGATTGACTGATTATGTTCTACTCTTCAGTTAAAATGGTTATTCAAATGTTTTAATTGCATTCCATGTGCATTAGAAGATGATACCAATTAAGTAGTTAGGATTAAGCTATACGTATGATGGGGATTTAGCTATGCACGATGAAAAAATTATATCTGTATTTTAGTATAATTTTACAGATATAGAATGTGAAACATGCGTTGCAAATATTAGACTATGATTTGTTGAACATAAGATATCTGTGTTGGACTATGTTGTGAATATGTTGATGAGAAAAGCAAAGTAACAAAAATGAGTTATATTTACAAGTCACTGAATTAAAATTAAGCTGACAATTCAATGCTTTGTAGAATCTTAATATTCTGTTTATTAAAAATTGGATATCATTTTCTATTCATTTCATTGTAGAACTTTGTTTTCTTCAGATACAAGAATGTGAAGACTAATGCAAAGAGAAAATTCCTCCGTAATAGACTTTAGGAGATGTTTAAATAGTTTTGTGGAAATGATGTTGTTAATCTAAAAGCATTGGTGGCAGATGCAGGAATGAAACCATGAACCTTCCGTTCATTGATCCTGTCTTTATGACACAGCAAGTGAAAGGAAGTATTTTGGTATCAAGGAAAAGGTGACATCATGGTACCACAGCATTTCTTTTTTCCCTCCATCCAACAGAAAAAGTCTCAGAAACAGTTACTGTTTGGACAGTTGAGGGACGTGACCAGTGGAAAGCAGGAAAATATCTCCTCGAGTAATGTGGGCATAAAGGCACAGAGGAAACCCTAGTGGCCTACTGGGCTCTGAAATCCAAGTGCACAGCAGAAGTGTGGGAGGGCAGGCACAGAGGAGTGCAGCACAGTGGGGTGAAACGTAATTGTAAGGACCCTGGAAGCCTGATTTGTTTGTAGACAATCAGAAAGAAATCAGAGGAAAGAAACAAATAGAAGATGTGAGGTTAAGTTGGAAAAATTACATTGGTTCCAAGGAGCCAGGGAGGGCTGCCTGGGTGAATAGATCTGCGCAGTAATGAGGAGCGGAACTCTCTCCAGGAGCCAGTGCCTCAGCTCTCATTCTGCAGTCCCATAATACCCACCTTTGTCAGTCGGAGGTGGTGTTTTGAACTGGTATGATGTCATATTTTAGCATAAAAACATTTTGATTGACAGATTATTCTGAAAAGTTCGTATGAATATGTATAATTTTCAGAGCGCAAAAAACACTAAGATGTTATGAGTCTTATACATAATTACTTTTAAATGAAATTGTAGCACTCAAAATAATTTCAGTGTGATGTTCTTTTAGATTTCAATAATACCGTATGTGGGTTTGGTTTTTACATGGGACATATTATAATAGAAATCCATCTGCGATGGAATAAATGTAATAGTAGCATATAAAATGTGTAACAATGGCTATATATCTGCATGCTTGTCATGAGTCTCTAAATCAGAGTTAGTTCATTTTCAACTGGAAGAAGAAAACACATTCAAATATGCCTTAGTTCGAGTAGTGAGTAAATGTGCTCCTACCAAATTATTTTCTTTATTATGCCTTTGGAACTCTTAAGGTGCTGTGATTTTTACATGGTTAGTCAGAACTCGTTGTTGGAATGGCCTCTCACGCTAAACCAAAAGCCAGTAAATGATTAACTTTCTCCCCCTTTTCAAAAATATATTAAAAGAAACTGACACCATGATAAGTATATTCATTGCAAGGAGATGTTAAGGAGAGACTCTTCCTGACATAAATGCCGGCCTCTTGATCACATTCCTTGCATGCTGATAACCCCTTCAGCCAGGTCACTGCCCAGCAGCTGTAGAAATTGTTCCAACTCTCATGCCACGCTCATTCCACTTTGCCTGAGAAGATTCTCCCCTACCACACACACACCCAGACCCTAGCACTTTTGACCTAGTTTGGGGTAATCTGTGCTTTTAGAGGACGAAAACTTTATGCTCACACCGCACTTGCAAGGTCTAGACTCTTCCTTTCTCTGCGTCCATTTTCTGAGAAGTCTTCTTTCAATCTGTTAGTTTCTAGATAAGCGGAGTCTGATTTTACTCTGAAGGGCAGGTGGATTGTATTTCAGGTCTTTGTAGAGCTAAAGAGACATGATTAGCATGTAAGTGAAATTTGCATAGACAGATGAAATATTCTGTCTTCTGAGACCTTATGGAAATCCTCCCTATTAATAGCTACATTAAATGGGAGACATGGATTTTTATCACGTCAGCATCTTTCTTCTGTCAAGTGGTTAGTTTCTGTCCACGTCACTAAGTAATTTTAGCAAGCCACTACCATCTGTCTTTTTAAGACTAAGGGCATTTGATTTCATGAATAACAATAATAAGGGCTCATCTAACCTTTTTGGAAAGATGGAAACCATAGGAAAATACAGCACTATTAAGCTGCATGCTTCTTTTTAAATACCCTTATTAAATATGGTGAGCAAGTAATTACTACACATTTATTTCTCATATTTTTTAATATCACCAGGACCCACGAATGCCAAGACCACAAGAGGCTACTGTAATCTCAGTTTATGAGAGGCTGCAATGAGAAAGTCTCTGAATAGGTATACATTAAAGGTGAAATATACATTCTGTAAGCTGAATCTCCAGACTTCACCTAGTTCAGTCTTCACTTGTGTCGCATTCAGAGAATAACAACCAGAAGTAAAAATAATAAATTTTTATTTGACTATTTCAAGGCAGAGAGATGGAGATTTAATATAAAACTCTATCACCATTTCTCAAGATCTTCCTCTTCTCATTCGTCCTGATCTCAAATAGCCCAAAGCCGCTCCAAAGACTCTCTTCATAATTCATTTTTACTTCCGCGGCAAAATGATCTTCCACACTCAAGCCCTGTTGCATTTCCTACTCTTTCTGTCAGCCCCCACAACCCGTATCTTTTCTGTTATCCTTACCAGGTAGATCAAATTAGCATCTCTGGCTCTTTTTTTTTTTTTTTTTTTTTTTTTTTTTTTTAAGTATTTCTCTGGGATTTGCCCACTAATCAAAATTCTCAAAACAAATCAGGCCCAGGAACTGACTCAGAAAGCAAATATCTTTGCTCCTTTTAAATTGGAACAAAAGGAAAAATTATGAATACTCATGTGTTAAGGATTTTTACTCTGTTTTGTATCCACCAACACACATATGCCAAAATGCTTCTCAGAAGCCAGTATTATGTCTCTGTAGTTTTAGTACCAACTGGAAGAAAGACATTCTCACATGGTATTAATGAACTGTTTAAATTGACTAAGGTGTGGATTTAAGCTACAATTTTACCATGAATTAAACTTTTGCCTGAGCTAATGATAAGCCTTTAGAAACTAGGTTGGATTTGGGGTACCTGGATGGCTCGTGATTTCTGCTCAGATCATGATCTCACGGTTCGTGAGTTGGAGCTCTGCATCAGGCTCTGTGCTGACGGTGCAGAAACTGCTTGGGAATTTCTCTCCCTCTCTGTCTCTGCCCATCCCCTGCAGATACTACATAGGGTCTTTGTCATTATCTGAACTTTGAGGAGGGACCTTATATACATAAATGCTAGCAAATATGTCTATGATGTTTCTAACGTGTGAAAAAATTGGTCTTTGCTTAGATATGCCCTAAAACAAATGAAATGGATATCTGAGACATTGAGTTATGTGTATGGCTCACTGGAAAAATAACTAATAATAACAGTATTAATAATTTACCAAATACTTAGTTTGTAGCAGTTTTGTGTTTCTGTTGTTGTTGTTGCTTTTGTTTTGTTTTGTTTGTTTGTTTGTTTTGTGGGGGGTTTAAATGCATTAAACCATTTTATTCTCTGGTTTAATAAATAGATTTATTTAAACAATAGAACAATAATCTATTTAAACAATAGAAAAGTTTAAACAAAAGAAAATAACTTTTCTATTGTCATACAGCTAGCAAAAGGCAAAGCGAGAACCCAAATCCTATGTATAATTCTTAGTTAAGTTTCTTGTAAGTGAATGACTGCCCCTAGCAGCCATTCCTTGGTTACACCTGTCAAGTGCTATAATGAGATCAATAACATGAAAGGCAATCAATAAAATATTTGAAAAGATGAAAATTCATCTCACCCTAAATATTTATCATGTACATTCTTTTTTAATTTTTCTTGTAATATTTTATTTATTTTTGAGAGAGAGGGAGAGAGAGAGGCAGGCTGCTAGTGGGGGAGGGGAGAGAGAGGGAGACACAGAATCCAAAACAGGCTCTGGGCTCTGAGCTGTCAGCACAGAGCCTGATGCAGGGCTCAAACTCATGAACCATGAGATCATGACCAGAGCCAAAGTCAGATATTTAACCGACCTAGCCACCCAGGAGTCCCTTTAGCACCTACATTCTTTTTTATGTGTGATTATTGTTACTGAATTGATGCTCTTGAAACTCTTCAATGTTATATTATTGCCAAATTTTATAGATAAGATTTTTACTGTTATACTTACATAATTAGTTACTGTATTAAATAAAGCAGATGTAGCATTGAACTTTATAAAACTCTTAAATTTTTACTTAATACATAACCTTTTAAAAGCATTTTTCCTGGGGTGCCTGGGTGGCTCAGTTGGTTAGGTGACTGACTTCAGCTCAGGTCGTGATCTCACAGTTCGTGAGTTCGAGCCCTGCGTCAGGCTCTGTGCTGACAGCTCAGAGCCTGGAGCCTGCTTTAGATTCTGTGTCTCCCCCTTCCTCTACCCCTCCCCTGCTCACCCTCTGTGTCTGTCTCTCAGTAATAAATAAATGTTAAAAAAAATTAAAAGCATTTTTCCTTAACGTCTTCCAATCAAGTTTCTACAAACCCATTACTCACAAATTTAAAAAGAGAGAGAGAGAAAGAGAGAGAAAGCTCAACTACTATATTTTCCCCACATATTAAAACAATGAAAACTCTTCTCAATGGAACAATAAAAACTTTTCTCAAACTTTGTTTATGTGCATGTGTCAGAATCACTTGGCATACTTGTTAAAATGGCATTTTTATACCCCACCACATTTCTGCCAAATTTAGAAATACAAATATACAGATATAAGCAAGGAAGACCAAGAATCTGCATTTTGTCAAGTTCCGCAGCTGATTCTGATACACATGGAATTTGATAAGTGTTGCCTCAACTTTTTTCAATTTTTTTCAGTGTACAATTTTCTATTTTCAGTATTCTACAGAAAGTGTTATAAGTCATTTTTAGTTCTATTGCACAGTATTTGCATGTTTAAAATATGAGGTACTGAGCAACAAAATAAAAAGTGAGTTTCCTATTAATCCCAAAGAATAAAGTAAATATCCATGAATCTATACTGATATTAATAAATGTTTAAATAAATAAATGGGAGAAGAGAGGCAAATTATTTTGAATAAAAATTCCAAATTAAAAAGGCAGAAGGAGAGAACACCCAGTAATAATTGCTGCACACAAGATTCACTGATAAATATTAAAATTAGTGGGGAAAACTTTAAGGAGGAACAGTATATTTGCACAACCTGGAAGTATCTCCCCCCAAAATATCTATTAATCATGTGGTGATTCTAACAGATTTTCATTCTTTGATTCTGCTTCCTGCAGGAGGTGAAGCATAATTCCCCACCTCTGAAGTGCAGGCTGGATTTAGGGAAAAATACTCTGTGCAGAAATCATACCAAATGATCAAGGTTCATTAATATCAGTAGTAACAGGTATTGATATGTACCTCCTGATGAGATGCAATGAGAAAGGTACTTCACCTCTGTAGTGTTCTTGCCCCAAGTATGTAATCTTTTAGTCTAATAAGAAGAAAAGATAAGACAAACCCAAATTGATGGGTATTCTACAAAATATCTAGCTAGTACTTTTCCAGAGTATCAAGATCATAAAAACAAAGAAATACTGAGAAACTTTGATCTATCAGAGGAGACTCAGGGAAATGAGTGAAGGCAATAAGGTCTTCCTGGTCAGATTGTACCATTGTCAATTCATTTTCATAAATAAACTTAGATAAAATGTTAACATTGGGTTGAGCTAAGTCTATTATCTCTGTTAACCCTCTTGTACTATCTTTATATCCTAAAAGTATTAAAGAAGCAAAAAGATTTTGAATATATAATAATAATAACATTTAGTTCTCCAGGATATTGGCAGCACCCATGATTTTATGAATACTAAATGCTGAATACTCTTTATTTTATATATATACTATAGTGTCTTGCTGCTGTAGATGTTTAAAAGCCAATTAACATTTCCATTATTATTTTATTCAATAATTATGTGAAAAAATATGTATGTGTAACTGTATACATTATATAGAATCGTATATGTACACATACACAGAGTGGGAGAGGGAGAGAGAGAGAGAGGGAAAATTTCTAGTCCATTGTTATAATTAGTTTGAAGTGTCATTGTAGGAATAATTCTCAGTGTCTAAATCTTTAAATATATCCCAAATCTAACTTGAATTTTAGCATACTTAAGAAATGTAATTCCCATGAAAGATTTAGAAATAATGTAATTTGAGAAGTAGAGGAGTGCTAGAGTGAATGTATGAATCTCCTACTGCTGCTGTAATAAGTGACCACAGCTGTAGTGATCATTTATTATCTTAAATTTCTGGAGGTCAGGAATCTTAAAATCAAGGTGTCATCAAGACTGAATTCCTTGGAGATGTCCTAGAGGAACATCGTGGGTTTTTTTGTTTTTTGTTTGTTGTTTTTTGTGTTTTTTTTGTTTTTGTTTTTTTTTTTTGCCTTTTCCAGCTTACAAGGGTCACCTGCATCCCTTGGCTCCAGGCCCCTCCCTCCATTTTCAAAGCCAGCAGCATAGCATTTTGCCAGTTAATCTCCATCCCTTTTCCTCTCCCTCTCCTTTTCCTTCTCTCTCTCTTTTTTACCTTGCTTCCAAGATCATTTATCTTTCTCTGACTCTGTCCCTCCTTCCTCTCTCCTATAAGGACTCTTTTGATTATATCGTCCCACCAAGATAATCCAGAATAACCTCAGCACCACAGAACCCTTAATTTAATCACATGTACAAAATCCTTTGGCTTGTATGGTAATATATTTACAGATGCTGGGTATTTGGATGTGGACATCTTTGGGGGGGTGGCATTATTCTTTTGTCACGCTGACTTTGTTTTCTTTGACATTGATTAAATTGATAGTAAACCTGTTACTTTTTAATTATTTGACTGTGGGAATATATTAGCTATTATTTGCCTTTATACAACCAAGTGTAAAAAATCAGAATCTTACTTTTACTCTTTATTTAACACCACTAACAAGGGAATATTATTCCTCCATGTATTCTCATGTTGTGTTTCATAAGTGAATTTTTTGAGAATGAAGAAAAAAAGCCAGTGTCTTCATTTTGTTTTGGTTGTGAGAATAATAGAAGCATAATTTTAGATCAATATTTGACAATACCTCTATTCAGAGAGGCACCTTAACTATGATTGAGGATCAAGGTGCGAAATACCGGCTCCTTTAGATAAAATGTCTGTGACACATTTTGAATCAGAACAAGCTAGAGAAATGGACAAGTAAATTGTGGACATCTGTATGAGAAACTGTGGGGAAATTGTCAGGTATAAATTCATATAGTTGGGGGAACTAATGCCATTTATGCCATTTTTTCTATATGATAATGAAGAACCACATGTTGGAACACTTAATTTGTAATCACGTTAAGTTCTGAAATCAGTGATTCTGATTCCTAGCAACACTAGACCTACCAACTCAGTGCAACTCCAATGTTCACTATTTTAGAGTGTCTTAGGACTGATTATTTCTCTAGGAATTCTCTTGTCACAATGTGGCTATGAACACATTTTTCCATTCTTCAGTCAGTATATTGGCTGGTACAAAAGGATGTTGGTTGAGAGCAGGCAGTGTTTTACAAGAGTGAGGTTTGAGAGGCCTATAAATCAGATAGAAATCTTTGCATGTGGGATTTGAATTTCTCAGCGAGTACTTGGGAGACTATGAATCACGAATATCTCAAGTGGAATATATCCTTGTGGGAATCATAGGTTTTCCAGGAAAGTTGCTGTTTGGGAAAGAAAGACCTAACTTGAAAATTAATCATGAGGAGAATATATCTATTAATTGCTTAGTACATTTTTATTTGCTATGCATATGCATCTATTTAATAATTACTGACCTTAGCAGTCCCTATGAATAGCAATGTCTCCTAATTATTTTTCCGGAATGGAAGAGCCACATAGTAAGCAAATTATTGAAGACCATATGTCATGGCACAGTAGAAACTGAGCTTCCAGGTGAGTTTTCAGTATTTGACCTGGTAGAGGTATTCTGGTGTTCCATGACAAATTTCTCCTGGAGCTCAAAAAAAAGTTCAATGGACTCAGGATTCCTTGAAGCATAAAAATATTGGTCTGTCCATCAGATCATTTCATCTAGCTTCTAAGAGTGTCAAACAGTACTCTAAATGAAAGAATCACAACAAGTGAAGGAATTTAGTCCTCTTATGGATATGGATTAGCTCATAGTATGATACCCACCAAAATGAAATTTTTACTACGCCCTTTTGTCACTTCGGACAAAACATTTCAAGATATCTGAAATTTGGACCATAAATATTAATTTTACAAAAATGAAAAAAAAACATTAGTGAATATGAAATAGAATAGATATCCTCTTTACCAGCACAAGTAAGACCAGTCTTGGGTCATTGAAAAAGTTAGTTAAAAAAACAAAATTAAACAAATGCATGTTTATTTACTACCTTTTTAGATGACACATTTCTTTTAAGTAGGGAACCACTAATTGGAGTTATTTGCCATCTTACATACACCACCTATGATTTGTAGTATGTAATTTTAGTTTATTTACATTGAATCAAGTGTTTAAAGACTTTGATTTACAGAAAAAACACCCTGAGATCCAAATTCTTTTAAATATTAACATTATTTATAACATTCTTTATATTTTGTTCATATGCACCTTATTCAACATTATTTTTAAAGTATTGACTAACCTTTTTTATACAGTTCCAAAAATACATGGTTTTCACACAAGCAACTCTTTATAGTAATATTAAATCAGTTTGCAGAACATTTAATTAAGTGATGTGATTGATGCTATCTTACAAATAACTACCTTTCTGCAAAATCACTTTTATTCTGTATATGCAAGGCTCTATTTTCAGATTTCCCTTCCAGTTAAAGATGATCATGTAAACAAGAATGTGAGAAAAAGAGTGTTAGTTACTTTCTCCTTTGGCCCATTAAACCTCCCAGGAAACTGGTTCTATGTCCTGTTTCACATCTTGCAGACTTTACAACAATTACCAGAGCAATTTTCAAAGCCACATATTGAAAACAGAATATCTTCTCTCTTTGCCTGGGTCCCCAAAGACCTCATGGAGAAGTACATCCTCTCAGTTGGGACTGTCCACCCTAGAGAATGAGAAACAAACTTCTGCCGGTTTGAACCATTTTATTTTCATCAATTATAACACAGAAATTAATGTCTTGAGTTGACATTACAATAACAAAAAAAGTTAAAATATATATCATTAAGATGGTGGTCATGCAGTAAGCTGCAACCAGCAAGCAGACACTGCAAACTGGAAAGCTCTAAACAGTGCTGTACCAGGGTAAAATATTTGGTGAAACTATGACCTACGGTATCTAGAAGGACATACCAAGTGCCAACCAAGCCCTTAGTTCTAGGAAAAACAGTTGGAAAGAGCTAGAATGGTAGTACATGTGGGCTGCTGCTCCATGCTGTAAACAAAATATTACAAGAAACAGACCAGCTTTGCCTAGTTTGCAGGCAAACGAAAAGATTAGAGAGAGTTCATAAATACAGAGCCAGGAAGTTTCAGAAAAACCAATAGCTCCTATACCTCAAATAAGTTGTTGTACAAGAATCTTTTAAATGCCCTCTTCACAATTTGATATTTTCCTACCATTTGCCCACAAGTAAGAGTTCCAACTTTTCAAAACGAAGAAAATAAAAATTTTAGAAGTCTACATTCCCCACCTCTTTTGCAGCTAAGGTGAAGACTGATGATTCAGGGCCAGGGCCAGGACTTGAGTAAGGAAACCAAAGCCCCCAAGCTGCACAATTTAAGGACACACTCACTCTCAAGTACTTTTCCTGCATAGGCATGACTCTGAGAGCGAGCACCCCCTTCAGTTTTATACCCCAACTGCCTCCTGTCTCACCCTCATCCATCCTTGGTTCTATCCCTTATATGTATCCCCTGAGACATTGCTTCAGAAGTAGTGTGAGCTAACTAGGAGATATGGCTTGAGGAGGTGGGAGCAGAGGCAGTGTGTTTTCTGGATACAGCATTGGGACAGGTTTCTCATCACAGCCTAGGAAATATGATCGTAGTTCAGGCAAGTCTGCAGCTCACTTGTCCTACTAATTATATGTTGTGGTTCTAGAAGCTGTCTTATAAACGTGACCTAAAGCTATGGATCACATATAGCCCAAGGATTCTGTGACCTACATAGTATGTTATGTTAAATCTTTCCCTGTTTCAGCCGGAAGGAATAGGTTCTGCTGTCTAAAATTTAGAATTCTGATGATCAGAAATTTTGCTTTTTCCTACTTTTGTGATCTTTGAGGTTACTTTACTCTGAGCTTAGATTTTATTACCTGTGAAAGGGGTAATAATAATTTGTACATCATGGATGTAGGGGGGAAAATATATTTTCCCTCTACCATTTTAAGTTCTTTGCTAGGGCCCCATAACAAAAGAGAGATTAACCAGAGAAAAGCTTACTAATTTACTTAATACAAGTTTTACATGGCATGAGAGGAAATGCAGACTTGAAGAAGTGCTTAAACCTGCAAGAAGTGATGAAAAGTGGAAAGTTATTGGAAAATAACTTTTCCCGTATGAAAACAAGATTATGAGCTAAGTGTAGTATCTTTGGCAGTAAGGCCTATTTGTTCAGATTCTTGTAGGGGGTTTGGAGATAAGAATGCTATTTTTTTATTTTTTCCAGGTCTAAGGAGGGCACCTCTCACATGAGGGTTTTATAACCATCATGGAAAAGTGAGAAAGTCTTTCCTGCACATGCTGATTTTTAAATTCCTTCAGCTTAAAATATTTAATCTGTTGAAGTGTTATATTTTGGGAGAGCATGTCCTAGACTCCATCATAGGCTAATTTTGAAAATTAAACATTATCTATATAATAACACAGTGCAAGGCATCTATCAGATAATTATGAGACTGTATTTTATTAACATTTATTGATTAAGGAATTTAAGTCATCCATACTTCTGATCTTTCTTTACCTCTAAATAGAAATGACCAGTGTAATTTCCCCTGTTCTTTTTGTCCCTGGTTTTGCCTTATGCTATTATTTTAACAATCTGGGACTCTATTCTATTATTTTTATCCTCACCCACATTTTTTATATTGATACTGGGCACCTCAGTTCCAATGAGATTCAAATGCTGTATGTTCCTTGCAGGCCTATGGGAGACTGGAATCCTAAATCCTAGTCCTCATACTTCCTAGTCTTTCTTGCTGATGCCATTAAAAGCTTGCTTGTCTTCACAGCATGTCCTTGCATCCATACTCTCCATCCCTGTGAATATACACCTGCTTACCCATGACTGTTTGCAAGACCTTCCCAATACTGACTCTGTCTTAATCACCATGTGCTGCCTGTTGCTATATTGCTGGATATTGTCAACCTGCCTTAGCACTTTTTCCATTGCTTCCTGGTTGACATACCCTGAACACCTACCTCATCCCAGAGGGTTTATCATATCTTGGAATCAGAATGCTTGTGGATTTTTTCCTACCCAATTTCTATCATTGTCAAGAATTGTCCTAATACCAAAGCTATTCTGTTCTAATTCTAATTTAGAACAAAATGTTTTTTTTCCCATTTAAACTGAGTGAAACATGATAGTTTTCTGCATGAAACAATAGAAAAGCGCTTTCCCTTAAAGTTTGAAAATACTTATTCTAGATATTTGAGCACATGTACCAAGAAACTATAGTGTGATATGACAGTCCCTATTGTATTTAATGGTTTAATCTTAAGGTGAACATCATGGAAGCAGCTCTGAGGAACAGTTGTATCAGATGTTAGTCTGAACGAAGCACTGACTTTATCCCATTTTACCTGTGTAAGAACTGAAGAAAACACTGGAATACAACAGACGGGTTTTTTTTTTTGTTTTTTTTTTTTTTTTTAGATTAATGATAATATAAATACCTTGCCTTTGTAAAGTTCTCTGGCATGGGGTCAATAATAAGTAGGTATGACGACTTCAGATTTGGACTTATTTTGTCTTTGGCCCTATTATAGGACATGTTTTCTTTCTTTCTTTTTTTCTTATCTCTTCTTCTTTCCATTCTTTTTGTCCTTTACTCCTGCTGCAGAAAACACTGAATCTTTGCAAGATGACCTGTGATAATTCATTACACTCAACCCAATTCCTGCTCAGTATTTCCCTCCCTGACAGACATCATTTGCCAACTTTGAATCCCACTTTTCATCTGAACACGCTGGTCATTCGTTTTGTTTTGTTTTTTTTATCTCACCTCCCTCCCCATATTAGTTAGCACTTCTTTGGTTTGAACTGACAGAACTCTAAGTGACTCAAGATAAATCACACCAAACCTCCCTCACCGAACCCCACCCCCCAAGTGGGTCTCAGATACAGAAAAGTCCAAACCTATACCTGGCTCCCAGCCTGACGGAATCTAGGCCAAGACTTTTTTCCTCTTCCTTTAAATTAACCTTATGTCTTACACCAGTCAAAATTACTTTCCTACTAGCATGTGGATTCCAGTAGTAAGAGGATGTCTTCCCCTGGAGTTCGGCAGAAATTTATCGAGGAGGAGCTTGACTTATCCCACTTCAATCACATGCTATTTTCTCAACAAGCACTGTGGCCAGGGAGGCATGAAGGGTAGTACTCTTACTGGCCAGGCCTGGATCCCATGGACACTGCTGTGGGAGTATGCAGAGACCCCTGCCAGAGTCACATTGAATGATTTCCTCAGAAGAAAGAAGGTAGGCTTAAAATTCAGAAACAATAGTCCACTCATTGACTGCCTAGTATCCATACCCACTTATTCAAACATGATATTCTTAAGTGTCCCATTCACATAAACCAAGTATTCTTGTAAAATCAGAGCCATGATATGTCTCCCTTTCTAATGGAAATTCTTTTCTCCTACTGCCTTCACCTGTAAGTTCAGGACTGCTAAATCATGAGCCTGTCTATATGAATAGCTCTAGAGTGAGTGTCTCCTCATGAGCAGAGAACCTATGTCTGATACTGAAAATATGGGTAATAAGACATCCAAAATATAGTGATGGAAGTTTTAAAAGGAGTAACAAATTTTTAAATTCACTATAGAAAAAATGAAGAGGGGAAAATGAAATCTAACATGTCCATTGGGCAGAGATAACAAGGATTCCTGTCCTGGCAAAGAGTGATTTCCTTGGTGAGTTAATTTGACAGCCTTTCCTATTGGACTCTAAAAACGTCTTTCTCATTTATTGTCATGACCACATTAGAGAAGTTTCCCCTTCTCGGGGCTGTGCATTTCACTTTCTAAAGGTATGGGTTTGAATTCTGTGTGCTTGCCTTAAGTTTTAAACAACTTAAGGTCCTTCTTTGCTAAGCTTTGGGCAAAAGTAATATCAGGTTTGAGGCAAAACCAATATCCCTAAGACCATGCTTGCATAATGTAGATTTGATTACTATCCCGTTGAATGATAAAAATTGAAAATATTATTTTTGCCTAAGCTCACTGATATATTTTTTCTATAATAAATCACATCTTAGGAACAAAAGTAAATTCTGTAAAGCACTCTCTTTATTGTGTGAGAAAGATTATAGTCAAATTCCCAAATAAACTCTCAATGATTGGATCTCATTACAGAAAGAATTTTTCAGATAGTGGGGTGAGTGACTCTTAGTATGTGAATTATATTAAAGTCTGTTTGCCCAACACTTCTCAGGTACAAACAACCTTCCACCCAGTCATATCCATATTCATCCTTTTATTCACTCAATTCGTGCCTCATTTTACAAAGGATTTGATATAGTTTATAGGAATGCATACATTATAACAAATATATAAATAACGAAACCCAAGTAAGGAAAAAATATGTTTGAATAGAGGTTTAAGGACTGGAAAGAGGAAGGTTTCAGGGGAAGAAAAGAGTAAAAGAGATACGCTGTACCTCTCCATTTTAAAGCCAAATTGTCAGCATGCTGACAGATCAGAGCCCGGAGCCTGTTTCAGATTCTGTGTCTCCCTCTCTGTTTGCCCCACCCCTGCTCGCGTTCTGTCTAATCTCTCTCAATAATACATGAACGTTAAAAATTTAAAAAAATAAAGCCAAATTGTCTGTTTTTAAATTGTTTAAAGAGAAAATAAGGAACAATAATAACTACATCATACTGAAATTTAGAATAATCAACTTCATACCACAAACTCTGAGAAGTTGCTACCAGACACAGTAAAATTTGTACCAACCCCAACAACTTAAAATAACATATTATTAAGTAACTTTTACTGAATGCCTGCTAGTGCCTTGCAATGTGTTAAATACTTTACAGGCATTATTTCTTTCAGAGCTAATAACAATCCTGAGGTGGATATTGAGATTAATAATTAACCATACAGTATAATGATCAGTATCTGTTCTGATAGATTAGGCATACACTCATTGCTCCATTGCTATACTTTGCCACTTATTCTAAGTATGTTGTAATGTTTCTTTTATGATGAGAAATGAAATCTAAAAAAGAAAGTATAAATAATTCCCGCAGGGAATTAATAGCAGCTTTAGAACTTTACCAACCCACTACCTCTGACCCCATAATCTGGCCATCTAACCTTTTCACTCTTCTGCTCACACCAGAAGTTTGTAGTTAGTTCTACTTCCAAAGAGTCATAATTCAGCGGAGGACAATCTTCAGTACCTTAATAGTATCTTTTTCTCTTGAGGCATGAGTGCCGAAAACTTGATAGGTCATGAGAAAGGCAAGGACAAGACACTAAGTCACTGTTCAGCATCATAAACTTTTTGAGTGCCTAATATATACTAATCCCAATTCTAGCTGCTTGAACAAAATTCATGCCTCACGTATCTTATATTTTAGCTATTTTCCTTTGACATCCCATCCTAAGAAGGCAAAAACAAACTTTGTAGAACACTCATACTGTATTCTTTATATATGAACAAAGATTATGGGCATAGGACAGATTCTCAAATAATCCCTCCAGGACTCAGACCCCATTATTAGGAGAAAGTTTTGGCTGTAGGTGCATTCTAGTACTTAAAATGTAGAGAAGTTCATTTGCAAAATGTTACCTAGAATCTAACAATGTGTCCCCTTATTGATGAATGAGAGTGAATGACTGCTGGCAAAAGGAATCAGGGAGGGAGAAGTCGAGGGATCTACTTGCATGCTGGAACCTCCATAAAGTGACCTCTAGTTTGACCTTTTCTCTAGTCTGACCTTTTACTATTCATAACAAAAAAGGGGGGGGGGGAGGTTGAGGTTGATTGGTGATGTAGCGAAACAGTTGTTTCACAGCACAGAGAAAGAAAGTAGCTTTCCAGTTCTTTTTATGAAGCCAACAAAACACTTCAGACAAATAATACCTTTGAAAGGATTGTCATTGGTAAAATAGATCCAGTGTAGTTTAAATATTATGCAGTAAATGCTATAGTCTATAACTTCTGCCTGGTTTGTAGCTTTAATTGCACTAAATTTGTTTTAAAACACCATGTTCCATTCTTATATTTACATGCTATTGAGAATGTTCCTACATTTATGTGCGTTGGTTTCAGATACTGAACTAACAGAATTAACAATGTTTCATTATATGAGGACTCAAGTTCGTGACATCAACCCCTTGAGAAGAAACTCTGAGATTTTTAGCAGCCAGCTTTATAGTTGTCACTGAGCTACATTCTCGCAAAATGCCTATTGGCTGTTGATTTGATTGCCCTGTTTTACTTCTGGACAGTATTTAATTTTCAGCCTAATCTGTAAGAAATTATTAACACACTATATTGAGTTGCCAATCTGAGGTATTCGAAACTATTAGGAGTAGACTAATAAGCCACTGAAATACTCTCAGGAAATTAATAAACAATTTTGCATAGAGAGCACTCCTCACTGCCAGATGTGACATGACACACAAAAGAAGAAAAACAAAAAGAGAAGAAAATAATCTCTCTCGGTTTCTTAGAAACACTTTAGGTTTAAAGAGAGAAGACGTACAGTTAAAGAACTCAATGATGAAGTCTGTATTTTATATATTCAAGACTTTAATTCTCAAAGTTGTACTCAAGAGTTAGTCCCGAGGTCTTGGGAGGTCAGTCCCCGGATCTTGTTGCTTGGGTCACAGACCGGAGGGAGCAGCTGGCAGGTAAAAGTCAATCTTCTGAATCCAAATTCATATCGCTTTCTTTGCTTTACTGGATACTTTTAAAATAAATGGTGTTTGAGGACAAATAGTCCCCACACAGGGACAAAAGATTTGAGCAGACACTTCACCCAAGAAGATATGAAAATGGCGACTATGCAGATGAGGAGATACTTAGCATCATTATGCATTAGAGCAATACACATTAAAACCAAAATAGGCACCACTGCATACCCACTAGAATGGCTAACATTTAAAAGATAGAAAATGCCATGTTAGACCGTGGAGCGACAGTTTGGTAGTTTCACAGGAAGTCAAAAATACATTTATCTTATAACCCAGCAACTCTAGTCTTAAATAGTTTCCCAAGTGAAATGAAAATGTGTGACCAGAGGGGCACCTGGGTGGCGCAGTTGGTTGGGCGTCCAGCTTCAGCTCAGGTTCAGAGCCTGGAGCCTGCTTCGGATTCTGTGTCTCCCTCTCTCTCTACCCCTCCCCTGCTCACGCTGTCTCTGCCTCTCTCAAAAATACATAAACATTAAAAGAAAATGTGTGGCCATAAAGCATGTATTGAAATGTTTGTAACAGCTTTATTTGTAATACCCAAATTGTGGACCAACGAAAATGTTCGTCACCTGGTAAACAGATAAGCAAACTATGGTATATCCATATTGTGGAATCCTGGTGAGCAGTAAAAAGGTATGAACTGGTGTATGCAGCAACATGGATGAGCCTCAGAAACCTACTGAGTGAAAGAAGGCAGACACACAAGAGCACACACTTTATGATTCCACTGATACTGTGTTCTCAAGAAGGCAAAACTTTGCTGATAGAAAGCAGCTCAGTGTTTGTCAGTGATTACTAAATTGGGTGGTAGGGGAATGACCACAAAGGAACAGTAGAAAATTTTTTGAGATGATGTAAATATTCTGAATTTCCATTTTGGTGGTCAGTTAGTTATCCAACTGTGTACACTTGTCAAAACTCACCAGATTGAACGTTGTAAATTGGTTAATTTTATTGTATGTAAATTATGCCTCAATAAAAATGACAGAAAAACTACATAAAATATAGAGGAGGAAAACATTAAGTAAAAGTACCGTCACTTGCTTGGATAGGATTGCCTTTGGTACCCAATACCTTTAGAGTCCTGAACATTTTTCAGAAAATGAAAATACAAACCTGCCAAATCAAACAAACAGATAATTTCCAAATTAAACTTATGGTCTCTGCTGATTCCAAGCTCTTGGTTTTTCAGTATTTATCACTATGGCATTAAGAAAAATTTTTTTTTAAAAATCAGGTAAATAACCCATGTTATTTTTCACAGTGAATATTTAGTACATTACAATAGAAGTCCTAAACATAACCCAAAAGCCACAAGGGACTTTAAAATAATGTAATGCAGACATCTGAGGGAAAAATAGATATATATAACTTCATGCTATGTTTTTAATTTTATAGATTCATCTATTCATCGTAAAAAAAGAATAAGTGAAATGGTCTGTCAATATCAAAAGAAAATCTCTTTTTGTAGAGTTTATATTCTCACTAAATTCCAACTGCAGAGCTCCCATTTGAAAGACCCATTCATCTTCAGGGAAGGCACAACCTTATCATCATGGAGATTAGCATACAACTTAGACATGATTCATTGACCAAAGCTTCTGAGAAGGCAGTGTCTTGACCCAGATGCACATAATCATAAAACGCTCTGACTTGAATCACATGGATTGAAAGTCTGTGTGTTTTTTCTTTAAGTATGAATTACAAACGATTTCCTTCGCCAAGGGGTTGAATTATCGCAAAAGAGGTGAGAGTAAAGAGTTGGTAAAGAGAGCACAACAGCATGTATTTTGAGGGTAGAAAAACTGCCATGAGTTGTTCTACACTCTCAAAACTAGTTATTTTACCTACATGTTAATAGAAGATATGTGCTTTAAATTCAAATCTTTTTAAATATTCTAAATAATATGACCAAGACCCCTCTACAGTGGTGATGATTTTAGCAAGATATCTCCATAATACTTCCATATATTGTCTGGCTTATATAATTTTAACTATTTTTACCAAAAAAAAATGAATATCTTCTGTATATAAAAGATGCATTAAATGCTAGAGGCATGGAAATATGTGAGAAACACAGTTAGCCTCCGATAGATGAATGGTCTGGTAAAGAAGAAATGAAAATAATCAAGTATTACAAAAAGCAAAGTGCATTAAATACTTGAATAAAAATAAAAACTAAACAGTATTGGAATATTTGAGCTTCTTTTTGGATGCACATCTTAAGAATTTTCTTCTTTTACCATATGTTACATTGATAAATCCCAATTATCTAAATAATAACAAATATTGCATGAGAGAAGAAGAGAGAAAGAGAAAGGAGGGAATAGATTCTAGAAAGTGGCAGATCTGTATTTGAACACAAGACCTGAAACTTAGCGTAGCAACTTTGTGCAAGTTGTTTAATATTATCTGAACAATAATTTCCTTATGCATGGAAGTTACATAAGTGTGTCATCTTATGGGTGTTGGTAATAATTTAAAAGACAATGTATAAAAGGTTTGAGGGAAAAAATGTCTGACCTGTAGGATCTAAACAACTTGCTAGTTTCTTTTTTGTCCTCCTCTTCCCATGCCATTTCAAATCCATGGCCTGTCAGACTCTTCTTGCCAGAAATGTAGCCTAAAGCTGTACTCTTTGCAAAGAAATTGTTAGCAATGTTGCCAGGGCACTTTCTCCCCTCTATTCCCACATATCACTGCATCTTCTACTTAGATAGATGCTGTTAGCATTTTGGATCATGGGCAAACTCCTTACCCCCTCTCTTCTTGGCCTTCTATCACACGCTGCTCTAAATGACCCCACATTTCTGGTCTCCTCCTTCTTTCCCTCTTTTCTTCTCTATTCAACTCAGAAAGATTTACTCACTATCTTCTCCTTCACTCTGCTTCTTCCACACCTGAGTGTTTTTCCTAATATCTGTCTTACTCTGGCCCCTATTATTATCTTACAATCAGGGAATCAAGCTGTTTTATCTGTCACTGAAAACCACCTCTGCTCTATAAAACCCTCCCCAAGCTATGATCTGGCAAACCCCCCTTAAGTTTCCCTGAACTGAATTTGGGTCAGTCTAGATCCAGTCACATAATGCATGGTCTCCTTTGAGGTATAAAATGTTAATAATTCATATATTCATTCAACAATATTGGAATGACTACTACATGACAGGCTCCATTCCAAGCAAAACCAAGTCCTGTTCTCATACAGAGAGAAAAGAGAAACACAGTGAACAAACAAATAAGGAAATACTTAAGGAAGCACGATGAGGAAATAGAAAGCAAGGTGAGGGAAGAATGATTAAGGTCTGTTAAAGCTGACTCTGGACTTAAAATATGAAACCAGTAAGGAAATAAGCCCTACTGATCTTTGTGGGAAGAGAATTTAGGAAGAGCTCAACACGAAACTGGAAAAACAGGATTTTCTTGAGAGTGGCTGGAATGGAGTGAGTCAGGGGAAAGTAAGTGGTAGAAATGTAGCAAGAGTTAGCTCAGGACCTCCTTTGTAGGAAAGAGTAAGGATGCTATTGAGAAAGAAATCCATTAGAGGCTTTTGAAACAGACTTTGGATACAAATTCCAAACCTTCTACTTGACTATGGTAAGGTAGTCCAACATTTTTGAGGCTCAGTTTCCTCCTGTAAAAAATGGGGGTGATAATAACTGTCTTTTTAAATTGAGAAAATTAAATGAGGACTTAACAGAATGCCTAACATATGGTGAACACTTTGTTGAAAGTACTCAACATTCTCACATTTACATTTGTCAATAATCAGCTTTATTTTTCTCCATAATAATGTTTTTCTTGGGATCACATCTAAACCGTGGAAACTCTGAGTGTGCCAAAAACATTCATTTCATTACGCTTTAAATATGCAATCTTGAGCCAATTTAAGCAAAATCCAAAAAATATTTGGATTTAAGGCAAAGCAGCAAAATCAGGTATAAATCTAATCTCTTGCCAATAGTGACTTGACCTATTTTATAAGGCTTGAGAGCCTCTATTTATGGCTTCATGTATTTTTTTTATTGTAAATACAGTCATGAACATATCCTAAGAGAAACGGACATGTAGAATCTTTGGCATACTGTT
This sequence comes from Puma concolor, assembly GCF_028749965.1. Taxonomy (NCBI): domain Eukaryota; kingdom Metazoa; phylum Chordata; class Mammalia; order Carnivora; family Felidae; genus Puma; species Puma concolor. Next base: position 65,154,325 of record NC_141670.1, read on the forward strand.
CTGCATTGATTAACTCTCAAATGATAGTCTTTTCTGCAAGACATTATGTAAAATGTCTTAAAACCACTTTTAAGACTTATCGTCAAAGAGATTTGAACACAGGGGGAAAAGGAGATTGTTGTGTATGAAGTCATAAAAAGTTGCATTCTTTAAATCCACCTTTTTTTTTTTTATAACTCAAACACAGAATTGTTAAATTACATTAAAAGAATACATTTATATAATGTAAATTATCTAACATCTTCTAAAACTGTTCTGCAGTAAACAAAAGCAGAACATCAACCTAAACCCAAAGGGAAACAGCACACTATTAATGTAGAGTCCCTGACATTAAGGAGGGCGATGCAGGCAAGACATCAAACTTTCCCTCTCACTTGGCTGTGAAGCCACGCGTACCAGGGCGACAGGTGTGAAGGACAAAGAGCAACCTCCCAAGGCTGGTGAACCTGTGAAACTGATGACAGATGAGGTGTCACTCACTGATTTTGTCAGTCTCATACTTCACAATCTCTTACCGCTAATAAAGTGCAAAGGAAGATAAAATCATTTTCCCTCTCTTCTATATTGTTTGAACATCATTAACATGAATCTCTCAAGAGAGCCTTCACTGGGAGCCAGGTAGCCACAGAGTTTATGGTGTAGCCTCGTGGAACGTGATCAAGCTGTGTCATCTTGCGGCTTACACAAATATTAATTAATTATCGTTCCTTATTTGAAATCTTGAAACTCAGAGTGCCTGGGTGGCTCGGTCGGTTAAGCGACTGACTTGAGTTCAGCTCAAGGTCATGATCTTATAGGTCGTGGGTTCGAACCCCTGCATGGGACTCTGCACAGACAGCACAGAGCCTGCTTGGGATTTCTGTCTTCCTCTGCGCCTTCCTCACTCACGCACTCGTTCTCCCTCCCTCTCTCTCTCAAGAATAATAAATAAACATTAAAAAAAATGAAATCTTGAAATTCAATGTGTAAGTGATCCTCTGTACTTGGTGTTCATTTTACGGTAAAAAGAAAACAACAATAAATGGGCAAATTTCTCGTCCAGGCATTCGTCTGAGCTGGGCGTAACCTGGTTCCCTTTTGGAGAAGACCAGTTTGGGGCAGTCCTCTCAAGCAGGGTTGCTCTTTCCTTGTCTCCCCGTTTACATCAGGAAACTTCCAGTTCCTGACTGCCCCATGCTTGTAGAGAGCACCTCTTCTCTTCCGAGGCTTTCCCCATCCCCTGCTGGACCCTGTGCACTGTCCAGCAACACTGCTCTCATTTCTTTCTCTTAAACTACCCCCCCACAATGCCTACAGCAGCTATGTTAAAATTGTTTCACTTGCCTTCAAGTTTTGAAACGGAAACTTTCCCATTCACTTTTAGCAAAGTAAACACCTACTTGACAAACAAAATTCAGATCTTCAGACATCCAGACAGCCAGATTTATATATTTCCCATCACACCTCCCTCCTTCCTTCACTTTTCTGAAGCCAAGGGATTGTCCTTCCTCTTGAGGCTCATCACTTCAGTGGCTCTGCATGGCAGACAGAATTCTAGGATGGCCTCCACTGATTCCCTGCCTGCTGCATAATCCCTGGGAATATAGATATATGAATTTCACTTGCATGATGAAGTTATTTTATGGGATAGTTGACTTTAAGAAAGGGAAGCTATCTGGGCGGCCCAACCTAATCTCATGAGCCCTTTAAAGCAAAGTCCGTAACTAGTTACAGAAGGAAAAGTCAAAGATGCAAAGCATGAGAAGGATTCAGTGAACTCTTACTGACTTGAAGATGGAGGGTGTCATGTGGCAAGGAATGTGAGTGGCATCTGCTGAGAATGGCCCCTGATGACAGCCTTCAAGGAAGAGGGACCTCAGTCCTAGAACCATGAGGAGCTGAACTCTGCCAACGAGAATGAGCCCGGGCTTCCAGGCAAGCCAGGCTGTTGCCTTGGTGTCAGCCATGTAATAGCCTGAGCAGCAAACCCAGTCATTCCTAGAGGACTGAGATAATAATGGGGATTTTAAGTTACTAAGCTTGTAGCACTTTGTTACACAGAAATAGAAAACTAATACACTCTAGATCGATTCTTATCTCTCCTTAGGAATCTTTTTTCATTAGTAATTTCCAGTCTTCAGTCTTTCCTTGCTGTCCCATTTATACCGTCATCATTAGTGATGACATACTGAATATGTGATTGAATATTCTAGACTCTGTATTTAAATACTTTCAATTGACTACTCCATCTAAAGCTTCATAAAAGCCAGGGTTCTTACAAAAATACAGATTGTGGGTCTGGGCTGGGGCTTGAGAGTCTAAGAAATCCCCAGTGATACCTCTGCTCCTGATCGAAAGCTATATTTATAAATATAATTCAAGAAAATCAACTAGAATTTGTAGTTGCATGACCAGCCCTAGTGAAATAGGCAATTCCTTTTAGACACCGATTTTTATGAGTTAGGTAATGGTTCTGATGACTTCAATTGAAGTGTCTGAGTACTTAGTTTGGTGTGTCTCAAAAGGTAACCTGAGGTGGGGTGGGCCATGTAACCTGAGGAGAATAACCTAGGGTTGATTCCTGAATTCTGTCTCTCCCCTTGAGGCCAAAACTGCTGGAAGCAGTGCCCAAAAAATGTATTTTTAATAATAAGTTCCTCAGATGAATCTTAGGTTACTGAAAACCATGGTTCCTCGACCTCAGCTCTATTGACCTTTGGGATTAGGTGTTTTTTTTTTGTTTTTTTTTTTTTTTTTTTTTTTTTTTTTTTTGTGGGAGGGTGCACTGTGCATTGTAGAATGTTTAATAACATCCATGGTCTCTACTTACTAGATGCCAATAGCATTCCCTCCCCAGTTTTCACAAGAAAAAAATGTCTTCAGATATTACCGAATACTCTCTGGACAGCAAAAGTCTCCCTTGGTTGAGAACCTCTGCTCTAAAGTTCTAATTGAGTACTAATTGAGGATTTATCTAGGAAGCAGACACCTGAAGTGCACAGATTAGTACAGTACTTTGTCACCTTTTTTCTATAAAAAAATAAAATAATGTATATCCATATAAATATGATATGTAAGTGATAGCATAATTTAACTCGTTTAATTAAAAATGTCTAGGTAAACACTAATTGTTTTATTTCCAAGTGCAACTTTTTTTCACATTTCACTTCGAATTCAATTTTAGCTTCACAGTAATTTGCTCTTCAATCTGTGATCACCTGGTTAATGCCCATGCCTTTATAAAGCTGAGTAGTTTTTCTACTTTTCAAAAGACTAAAGCTGTCTGATGAAAGCTATTTTTAAAAAGATTTTAAAATTCTTTTTTCAGTATCAACATTTGTCACGAACAATGAAGTACTCTTTCTTTCCAACCTCTCTCCATTTTTTTTTCCCATCCAGTTTATTGGTTCTTTGCTTCTGGAAAATATCTCTGTTGAATAGTATGTCACCCTTTTCTCTCCACAAATAAGACAGATAAATAACAATCTGATTTTGAAACTTTGCCAGGGTTTGTGTAAATCCCCCCTCACTATTATGTGAGTGTGTGTATGTATTTTCAGTGAGGGAAAATTTACTCTGACAACCGTGCTTCTACATTACATACCAATAATAATGTCTCCTTTTGAGTTTATATCATACGTTGAAGTTTATTCTTGAGACAGTCTTACAAATAAGCCAGCGTGTGTCTGTGTGTAACTTCTACTAGTCATTTTGCCATCCTTACCAAAAACAATCCTTTCTTTTCCATCTGAGAATTGTAAGCCCAGTTTTAAGTTAAAAATCATTTAAAGCATGATTTTAAATATGTGCAAAGTGATTCCTTGGACACTCATCTCTAGTAGTTGCCAATTTAGTTTGTGTAGTATTTGCCAATTTTAGCCATTATGGTGCAGTTACTCATTTAAAAATCTGAGGTGCCTGGGTGGCTCTGTTCGTTGAGCGTCCAACTCTTGATTTAGGCTCAGGTCATGATTCCAGGGTCATGGGATCAAACCCCATGTCAGACTCCATGATAAGCATGAGGCCTGCTTAAGACTTCTCTCTCTCTCTCTCTCTCTCTCTGCCCCTCTTCCCTCCTCATATGCTCTGTTTCTCTAAAATAAAAATAGTAATAATTAAAAACTTAAGTCTGTATTAGCTTCTGTGAATTTCTCAAATCCAGAGACCATTCTGGAAGAAATGATTTACTGAACAGTGATGTGGTAGTTTTGTTAAAGTTGGCCTGAGCACTGTTCATTCATTCTTCTGTCCATCATTTTACTTTTATTTGGGGAAACAATGTCACAGAGTGCTGTAAGAACATGGTCTTTAGAGCGAGACAGACATGGGTTTCACTCTAGCTATGTGGTGCCACTTTGACAAATAACTGAATTTCTCTAAATCTCAGTTTCCTCATTTGTAAAAGGGATGAACCAACTTCATAAATTACTCATGAAGATTAAATCCAATCAAATATGTGAAATGCTTAGCACAGGGATAAGCCCATGGAAAGCATTCAATTTATAGTATCTATTACATTATCACTTTACTTCTCCTAATCTATTGCCTATCTGGCTTTTGTTTTCCTTGATATTAGGAGTAGACATATAAGCATGGCTAACTCAGTTTATTTGTTCATTCAAATTAATTCTTAAATATGTCTATTTAACATGTAAATTTATATAGCTCTAAGTCACCTGCTAAAATATTTTTGTCTGCTTTTCTAAAAGCGCAATGGAAGAACTATGGCCTGTGCTGAGGAGAAACAGGCCTCATTAGTACCTGGACTTATTCCCATGATATGCAATGTAAGATACATGTTTACACTAAATATTTTCAGCATTATTGTAGCCACCAAGACATCCAGACATTTAAGATATAATGACTTAATGTCACTTAGAAAAGAGAAAGCTTAGGAAATTTAATCCTATTTCTGTAGGCAGAATGCTTATCGACTTAAAAGTTTTTACTTTACTATGAACTTTGCTATATATCTGCCAGAACTCAAACCAAAGAAATGAGGCTTAATTTGATTTTGTAGAGAGATGAATTCTCAGAAACTCACTACAAAGTGCAAAAGGTTACAGTCAATAGAGTTCTAATAAATGTTGTATTGTGCATGACTCATTCAGCCTTTGAAATTTATTCAGGCTCTTGCAAAACATAATTACCAATGTATTTCCTAAGAAAAGGGGCAGAAATTGCTGAAGCATTGTGTTAATAAAATATTTCAAACTGCTTTTTCCTGACTTTTTGGATTTAGGGCAACTGAATTGCTGTTGGGCAGCATGTTTGTTTTGTTTTTTTTCCCCTAAAGTTACAGTAAAATTGCCCATGTTTCTAACTAATTTAAATTATAATTTGTTCATAACCTTGTAACAAAGCCAGTGCAAAGTACCTCTGTGAATAACTCATTGAAGGTGTGTTCATAGTATTGTTTTCAACAAGAGGGGAGATAAACACTTTATAATGACAATTCTAATTTTCTTTCTATTGCTGCTTTTTCTTTCAGCTTTATTGGGGTATAATTGACATATAAAATTGTAAGATATTTAAGGTGTAGTCATGGTGATTTGATATACATACATGTTGTGAAAGGATTCCCCCCATCCAGTTAATTAGCACGTTTGTCACCTCACTTATTTATCGTGTGTGTGTGTGTGTGTGTGTGTGTGTGAGAGAGAGAGAGAGAGAGAGAGAAAAAGAAAGAAAGAAAGAAAGAAAGAAAGAAAGAAAGAAAGAACATTTAAATTCTACTCTCTTAGCAAATTTCAGTAATACAATATAGTATTATCAACTGTGGTCACCATGTTTTACATTAGATTCTCAGATCTTTTACATTTTATGGCTTAAGTTTTGTGCCCCTTTACCAATCTGTCTGATTTTCTCTTCTGTCTGAGAATATGTGCAGTTGAAATGATTTTAAGATGTTTTCTAACATCAACCAAATTAAATCTCATTCCATCTATTACCTGTAATTTCTTTTAAGGAATTCCTGTCTTATAATCTAGTGATGAGAGAAAATTAGACAAGTCAGGGGCCTTCGCATCTCAGCAGCAAGGAACTTGTGTGAGCTTTGTCTTTTTTCTTAGGTGAAGAAAGGATTGAGCCTTCTGGAGATCAGTTCATGAAACTCATATACGTATATGGTGTTTATTGGTAATATTTGGACTATTTTAAAGAGAAAAAAGGAATCTGTGACTTTAAAATGATAAAAAATGATATTTAAAAAAGTCTTGTTCTGTTTGGAAGAGAGGCAGGTTTGAGAGTTTACAGGTTTGTTGTGATTTAAGAGTCAGCGAAAATCTCCAACCAGAAAGATCTTAAATTGAAAGTAAAGGGTGTAAATTTTTAAAAGTAGTGGGGCGCCTGGGTGGCGCAGTCGGTTAAGCGTCCAACTTCAGCCAGGTCACGATCTCGCGGTCCGGGAGTTCGAGCCCCGCGTCAGGCTCTGGGCTGATGGCTCAGAGCCTGGAGCCTGTTTCCGATTCTGTGTCTCCCTCTCTCTCTGCCCCTCCCCCGTTCATGCTCTGTCTCTCTCTGTCCCAAAAATAAATAAACGTTGAAAAAAAAAATTTAAAAGTAGTGAAATTAAGAAAAAAAATGTAATCCCAAGCGCTTCATGTCAGGATTATCAGAGATTGTACAAGCTCCTAGACTCTTTAGAGGATCTGGCAAGAAAATCAAATCTTAGAATTATATTTTTAATTTTCCCCTTAAGTCTTTGAACAAATAGGATAGCTTATTTTAAGGTTTTTTTTTTTTTTGATAAATTTTTTGGGAGTTTCTTGTACAGAGAGCTCTGATTAAAATATTTAAACCACAGGAAAAAAATACCATTTCCTACTTAGTAAATGGGAATGAATAATGGCAAAGTACAGCCATGGTCATGGGTAGTAACATTTCTAAATGGCATAAAATCAAGTTATTTTAGTGGTTTTTTTTAAAGACCTCAAGGTACAGTAGTACAAAATGAAATAAAATAAATAGAAGTAAATTTTATAATGTCCATTTGAGGGACCAGGTAAATCATTCAGGTAAGCGTATATCAGAGCATAAAGAACAGAAAAAAGGCAAGCATAACGGTGTCATTGTTGGGTCAAAAATGACAGTTGTGGGGCTGAAGACATTACAATGTGTACTCTCAGTCGATAAATAGGTACAATGAAATTTATCAGACTTTCACAGGTTATACAAAAAGAACTTTTCTTTTGTCCAGATTGCTTTTCCTACCCTAATGGGAATGAGTGGAATTTCTATGAAAGAAACTGTAGAATCAGGCAGATTTCCAACACTGACAAGCTGTACACGCTTGGGCAAGATATTTAACTTTCCCACACCTCAGCCTCCCTATCTCAAAAAACACAACAACATGTATTTTGAAGATTTTCATGAAGATTAAATGAGATCATGAAAAAATGAGTATCATAATGCTTGACATATAGGAATTATTATTTTTACCGCCAATATTAACAATATGCCTATTGACTGAAGTCATGTAATATTGTGAAACTCACTGGGGGCAAAAAACTTTTTTGTTTTTTGTTTTTTGTTTTTACATATAAGTAAAAGTTGCAACAGTTTTACTGCAGATCCCCAAAAATAAAACTCTAATGTTTCATAAAATTATGGTTTGGAAACAGACTCTGTAATACCAAAGGATTCCTTTTTATTATCAAAAGATAAAAAATACACAAGCTCTGAAAAATGACACAAATGTTTAATTGCCTCTTTAACAAAATTCCTTTATATTATGCATGTAATTTGTGTCATGTTGTTTTTGTGTTTGACTGAAGGATTGTAATGCATTAACCTGTAAAGAAACAGTTTCCTCTCTTATCTGTGGGAGTGGCATTTTCATCTGCAGCCAGAGCAACAATGTTATGGGTTGTGTGCCAGTGGAACATGGTGGATAGCTACAAGGTGGAAATAAATTGACACGCCCTAACAAGGCAGCTTTTTCAAGGATATATGATACGGGCACAGATGAACTGGTTCCTTCTGGGGTGTTGGCACACAGGGATGGAAGGAAGTCAGAAGTGACCCCAAAGTCTAGTGAATTTGAACTTGTCTCTTAGAATTAAGGTTAGTGATTGGAGGTCAAAAATGTGTGCTTGGAAATCAATACATTTATGGTTTATTTCTTCTTAGTCTCCCGAGGTCAAGAAAAGTGGTTTGGAAAATCCTTATTGTCTCATCTCTGCTAAGATGAGCCAAGCAAGAGATTTGGAGGCACTATTTTTTTTCTTAGTCTCGTTTGAGTATGTTGTTTGTTTGTTTGTTTGTCAAATTAGTTAACGTACAATGTAGTCTTGGTTTCAGGAGTAGAGTCCCATGATTCATCGCTTATATACAGCACCCAGTGCTCATCCCAACAAGTGTCCTCCTCAGTCTTTTTCTGACTGACTTATTTCACTTAGTATAATACCCTGAAGTTCCCTCCACGTTGTTGCAAATGGCAAGATTTCATCGCCTACACTCCTTCTCAGGTGGCTTTCTTGATGGAAAAATATTCATAGAGAGCCTGTTCTGACAGGTGTATGTTGGTAATGGGCCAGTAAATAATGCCCAGCTGCTCAAAAGCACAGCAAAGTTGTACTCTGTAAGAACTGTTACCTCTTTTTCCCCTTTAACCACTGCTCACCTGGTGAGATTGAGTTTTTCAACTTTAGGCCCAAACCCTTCCCTTGGGTGTTCATTTTAAAATATGATGGCAACTATATTGAACCTGTATTTAGATTGTATATTTGAATAAAAATAATTCTTGAGAAGCCATAATCAGCCATTTTATATTTTATTTTTAATATTATATGCTAAGTTCTCATACCATTGTAAGTATATAGGCAAGGTGTAAATATGGGAGAAGAAGAATTGAGACAGATAAGCATTCTCTTCTCTAACTTACATAAGCATTATAAGACTTCTGGATCTCTAATTTTCTGCAAGGTTACATTTCTTTCCTCTGGATAACACTTTCTCTATGCATTTTTCCTTTAGTTTCTCCAAGTGAGAAAAGAAATCTCAGGAGGAATGCTTAGATGATTTATAGGTGTCACCACACCTCTGGTATAAAAATATCGTCTTCTGTGATATACCATTTAGGAGTATTTTATTGTTTTATAACTTGTCAGGAAATTGCTGGAGTTTGACTCTTATTATGATTGCATACTCATGTGAGAACTCATTGATAATCATAAAAAGAAACTCACAACATAAATTAAGGAAAAAAGCAATCTTAAAACTGTCATTCAGAATTCTGAACACAGAGAGAAAAAAAAATCCTTTACTGAAATACATTGCAGGCCTCTATTCTCCAGTGCCATTTGCTATTACCATTTTAATTCATTGTTTTGTTTTGTTTTGTTTTTTCTCACCTAGGACAGTGAAATAAAGCTTCAAGCACATAGTAAGCAATTATAATGAAAAGAAAAATCCATTTGGAGAGGTAGTGGCTGTCTTTAATGGTAGGTCTACTGGAAGTCCAAAGTTCTATTCTCAGCTCTGGCAGGGAATAGCTGTGCAACACTGAACAAAAGTTATCCCCGCACACCTCAGTATCTCAGCTCCATCTCATAAAATAATAATACTTTCCTATTATTCACAAATTTTGTAAGGATCAATGAGATGGTATGTAAAAATGAATGAAAACGAATATTCCATATAAATATAAGGTAACTCTTCTAGCCCCCATTCTAAAAAGTTAATTAGACTTGAGGAAACTTTAGGTAACAGAATAAATAAAATCATAATAAATAATATCATTTCGTTAGTTTTAATTGCCCATCTCATTTTCTTCCAATATATCAGTTTAGAATTATGACTTCCAAACTAGGGAAGATTCCATAAATGCTTCTTAAATTATTTCAAGATGCAGCCAGCTAGCCCCAAAATGTTGCTACTTTGACACCTTGAAAGTGTGAAAGCCATTGGTCCCATGTCTGAGACAGTGGTGTTTAATAGGTACTCACTGAAAAAAAAATTACATATATATTCATATATATACACTTATTATAAACTTTCCTGATATCTAGGATCTGTAGGATCTTGACTTACAGCATTTGCCAATTTATGAATAATAAAATATCCAGTACTCTATTGTAAATTCCATATGGTCAGTTGATTTTCACAGAATGCTTTACTTAATTTTTATAATATGTTGTAATGTGGCCGACATATGGCTACAATTGACAGATGAGAGTTGCTCTGACAAGAATTTTGGTTGATGTTTTTGTTTTATTTGACAGTAAAATGAGAGCAAAACATCAAAAATGTATGTTGGAATGTTACTTGTTCATCACTGATCAGTGATGAACACTTTATTTGGTAAATTCGATAATAGTCTTCAAATATAAGAAGAATATCTCCTCAATTTTTTATGCTACTTATACAATAACGGCTATGGAAAAACATGAGTTTAAATTTAATCTCTGTTATTAACATTTTCTCTGTAATCTTAAATCTAATAGTCAATGGAAAAATAAAACTTGACTTGGAGCATTTGCCAATTTCAGTGATATACTCTCACCATGACTGATACCGAACTACCAATATGATTCCATTAAATGCAGAATTGGGAAAAGATGAACAAGGGCACACCATTATATAGTATTTTCACCGTGCAGATAAAAGAGATATTAAATACCCTCAAGAACTTAGATAGTAGTACAATGTAGTAAAATAATTCAGAAGTACGTAAAACCATGGCTCACAAGTAACTTGTTCTGTGAATGTTTTGCAAGACGAACAAACATTTCTAATAACTTTTAACTTGATAAACAAGTGATGTCTTGCAGTATGAGTAGTACATAACGCTGAACATCACATGAGCACAACTGAGCCAATGGTTCTTGAAATTCGCTTTGATATATGAGTGATTGGGATTACAAACGTGTTTCGGAAAGGAATTATGCTTGCAAACCAAGGTTTTACTGTAATGAGTTTGAGTGTTTATTGTTTTTGTTTTTAATATGACCTATTTAATTGTGGCTTTATAGAATTTAACTTTGCAGTAATGCCTGGGATTAGCAACTGGTCACAATATTAATGAAGATTCAATGATTAGCTCCCATGAGCTCCAGTACAAGGGAGCTCCAGCATACTGTTGGCCCCACTGCAACAAAGTGGGAAATGGTTGAAACTAATAATACTCACTTGCTCTATGTCTAATCCACCTCTACTCCACCTCTATGTCTATTCACCATTAGAAATCACATAACCTTATAAGCCCTTTGGGTTTTCTACTGACACATCTATATGTCACTATAGATGTCACCAGGCTTTGACACTTAGACGTCACATAATATTCAGAAAAGGGTATTTCTCAGGAATTTCTCTAATGTCAGTGGATGAAGAATTTTCACTACAAGGCGTATTTTCTCAAATATTAAAAAGAGGGGCGCCTGGGTGGCTCAGTCGGTTGAGCAACTGACTTCAGCTCAGGTCATGATCTCACAGTTTGTGAGTTCGAGCCCCACGTCGGGCTCTGTGCTGACAGCTGGGAGCCTGGAGCCTGCTTCAGATTCTGGGTCTCCCTCTCTCTCTGCCCCTTCCCCACTCATGCTCTGTCTCTCTCTGTCTCAGAAATAAACATTTATAAAAAGAATATTAAAAAGAAAAGTTACCTATGAAGTTCTGTTATGTCCTGCTAAGGACACGTATGCCATTTTCCTCCAAAGAATTAGCAAGTATAGCAACCTTAGAGATTTTTCTTCTGTGCCAGATGACCTCAACTCTTAGCGCAATAAAATAAGCATTTCAGCCACTAAAAATATTCTAAGAGTTTCTGCATCTTCTTTCTATTCTTAACATATTCTTCCTCTTATATTATTCATCTTATTAAGTTGTGCTTCTATCTTCCAGCTACCAAAGCAGGAAGCCTAGATGTCATACTAGGTTCCTCTTTTTTCCCTCATTCTCACAACTCATAAACTGCCAAGAACGGGTGTTTCTTCTTCTTACACAACATTGTATCTGAAATGCTGAAACAGTCCTGAGACCCAGGAAGTACCCAGTAACTGTCTTAATGAATGTGTGGCTCAGTGAGCTGACTCAGGCACAGCACACTTACACGCAAACAAAAAGGAAACGAAATGGGTCCAGACCATGTGGTAGAGGAGTAAGACATATATTTTTTATCTTAATTGACTATCTAGGCATAGATTTGGTATGGTGTTTAATTCCTCATAAGAAATTTACAAAGGGAAATTTCATAAAAACTTGTGGCTATATCATCAGAAAACTTTTACAAATAGATCTTAATGTGTTGTTGTTGTTAATCTAAGTGACTTGCTTACTTCATACACATTAGAATAGAGTGAGTGATGCTTGGGACTAAATAATTCAGAGCCCGTATGACAGTATGGCTCATTAATTAAAAAGGAGAGCTCTCAGGGTCCTTAGTAGGGAAGCCTTCCTTGCTATCTAATCATCCCCAAACAAGTTATGATGGTCAAATGCCATACAGAGTATACTGAAATAATCCTCTATTTACTGATTTTTTTTTAGCACATAGTAGAATGCTAAACGGAAGTCAATCAGAAAACCTCTGAAGCAGTGATTTTTAAACTTCTGTTGGTCATATTCTCTGGTGAGAATCTTATAAAGGCCTGGATTCTTCTCTCCAGAAAAAAATGAGTATGTACATGCAACAAATCGTTTCACATGAAATTTCAGGAATTTTTACCGTCCACGGATTGAAAACTAATGCTCTAGAGAAACTCAGTTTGGGCAAGCCTTAGCAAATAAAATGAATTAACATTAAGTCAGGAGATGGTTAATTCATCCCTGGACAAAAAAAAAAAAAAAAAAAAAGAAAAAAGAAAAAAAGAATGCCCCAACCTTGAAAATAAATAGGCTCCTGCTCAATTAACAAGAACAATATTGGAACATGTAGGGAAGTAAGGACAGAATACAGGTCATGAACTCATTTATCTCACCAGAGGATTTCTTAGGGCCTCCCTTGATTTCTGTCCTCAGACTTCATTAAGGGTAGAATGAACTGTAAAGGTCTACAGTGCAGAGAAGAACTGCATTCTGACTGATTTAGAGTGAAATAGGAACCATAAAGTCTTCTCATCTAAGCTTTCTCTTTTACTACACGTATAAAAAAATAAATGTTAAAATTGTGCTCAGAATGCTATAAGCACATTTTATGATGCCAATGCCAAGAGTATGCCATTCGCATTTTGCTTCTGTGGTTTATGTTGTTCCCTGAACATTTCAATATAATTAGAGCCTTGTTATGTGCAATAGGAAGATACATGATTGCTTTGTAATGAAGAGGACTAGAATAAGCTTATCAAATGGCCATTTATGTTTTCATTATTGCCCTACTCTTATAATCATATTCATAATGAACATCAGGAAAGTGTATAGTAAGAAACTTAACTCCAAAACAGTCAATACGTAATGTCAAAGTAAGATGCATGATCACATATTAACCCTTTAGATAAAGTATATGTATAGAAGACTGCACCAAAATTTTATATATTCAGTAAATATGTATTAGAAACATTGTTTTAAATTTTTAGATTATTAAATACTATTTGGATACTTTAAAGTCATCATATATATTTACAGTAGTCAAGTGATAATGAGAAGATACTATTATTTCTAAAAAAATTCTGGAGGGGCGCCTGGGTGGCGCAGTTGGTTAAGCGTCCGACTTCAGCCAGGTCATGATCTCACGGTCCGTGGGTTCGAGCCCCGCGTCGGGCTCTGGGCTGATGGCTCAGAGCCTGGAGCCTGTTTCCGATTCTGTGTCTCCCTCTCTCTCTGCCCCTGCCCCGTTCATGCTCTGTCTCTCTCTGTCTCAAAAATAAATAAAAAAATGTTGAAAAAAAAATTCTGGAATATAAAAATCATTCTTATATTTAGATTGAAATTATATTCTATTAGATTGAAATTTTATATGTATATATACAAATAAATTATATATATATATATATATATATATATATATATATATATATATATATAGTTTCAATTTTCTGTGCACCAAAGGAGATTTGAAGAATCAGGATAATTTTGAAGATAAAGTAATGCAATTTTGCCTTAAATATCCAATTAAGAAAATGTTTTTTTTTCTTTATACTTGATCCAAGTAATTGTTCAACTTCTTCTCTTGATTATATATAACACCTTCATAGTTACTGTTGCTAATTTCTTTAAATCATACTACAAGTAATACTTCATCAATTGTGGGAACAGAATTTTATGAAAACAGTTTCATAAAATGCCTGTGCACTTGTTGTCTAGGCCAGACACATCCATATGAGATAAAATCATGAATAAGTGAAAATACCTGAATAATACAAAGTAAAAAAAAACCTTTTTGTGGAAGAATAAAACCAAGGGAAAGGAGCATTAAAAAAAAACCTGGAAGAATACAGATAATCACCTCAATTTTCTATTTTATTTAGCTATTTAAAAGTATTTCATTTCTATGAAAAGAGGTGTCTTAATTCCTATCCCATTACTTCGTTTTCCATTGTTGAAACAAAGCCAATTATTACTTGTTCTGAAAAGAGCAATGACCTCTGACAGTACATTAAGAAAGGAAAGTGAGAGATCTAAATAAAGGATTATATCAGTTAGCGTTTTTTATCACAAAGAAAGAACATTTTGTAGTATTTTGGTATAAACACATTCAATACCCAGTGTAGAGATGGGAAAAAGGAAGAGCAAGGTTATGTGTTGTTCTTGATGGTTCGAGAGTCACTGACTAGAGCTAAGTGTTTCATTAGATCATAAATGTCCCAGGCTATGTGTGGTGGCTTTGTGACATGTCAGCTTGGCTGGGCTGAACAACATTTCCCAATATTCCTTTCATGTGCATGACCAATTAAGATGGGCAGTGACGGAGACTGTGGAGCTCATGAAGGGCAGAGTGAGGCAGCAGCTGGTCCAGCATGTCATTCAGACATGCTATCACTTGTCTGCTGGCTCTTCTCACTGGAGGGAGGCCACATCTGGACCTGCAATTTACGCTTCTTTCCCTGGATCCTCCTCAACTTCTGTCGCTCCTAGGCTTGACAACAAAGGGCCTCAGCTTCCGCCGGACACTGATAACTTCAAGGTCAGAGGCACATGGGTTCTAATCTGTTCTCATGGGCTCTAACTCATACTCGTGGCTTACAGCTTAGCTTTGTGGCCCCTATTTCACATCTATCTTCCCTTCTGCACTTCCTGTGCAGTAGACTTTAAGCTCTAGTATCCGACACACAGACAGCAGAAACTGCTTACCCAATTGTGTAATGTCAAATCTATGTAACAAACCCCTTCATGAACAACTGTCCATCTTACTGGTTCTACTTGCATGAATAAAATCTGACTGATAGACTAAATTCATCAGGATTAGAGTGTCATATATTTTTGTACTTTTAAAAAAGTAATGTCTCCTAAATGCAAATAATTTTACACTTGTGATTCTTTATGGTTATCTCATGGGGTGTATTTTTATTTGCAGAAGTATCCACAGACACTTTGTTAGGCTGTTTCTTTGAAGTCTGGAATTTAGAGTTGGGTTAATAATTTTGAAGCTGCAATCTCAACAAGTAAAGTCTAACTTCCTACCTATTCAAGTTTAGCTGAAATATGTTTAACTGATGAAAAATAAATCACTTCCATTTTCTAAAGAAAAGTAAGATGGAAAGTAAATCTATAAGATGGAATATTAGTCAACCCATTGATAACAGAATTAGTCACTTAAAAGTTGGCTATGCCATAAAAATAAGACCCACAGTGAACTTCTGAGTTAATTTTTAAAAAGACTTCTGCTTTTCCATGCAAGGAAATGGAATTTTATATGTGCTCACTTCTACACTGTAATAATATGCAAAGGAAACAACCTTTTAATGTAAGGTTTTTTCCTCCAGTTCTTCATCCCTTGGGAAAACCTGTGAGTAGAAACATTTGTCAGCTTGTCGGCACATGGGCAAACTGATAAACATCAGCCAAACCACAAAGGAAAAAATTTCCAGTTACTCTACAGGCAGGTAAAGACATCACTCTGTACTCAAGAATAAGGACGAGAATAAATTAGTTACAGTGTATGGAAGATAAAATAAGGGCCTCCCAAAGATGTCCACATCTAATCCCCAAAACTTGAATGTTTTGTTACAATGGCAAGAGGCAATTAAAGGTACAGATGAAATTGAGGTTGCTAATCAGCTGATTTTAAGACAAAGAGATTATCATGTGTAATCTGGGTGGGTAGGGTAATCACAAATCTTCTAATGGATAGAGAGAAACAAAAGAGTCATAACCACAGATAGCATCATGAGACAGACCTGATCATACATTGTTGCCTTCGAAGAGGGAAAGGGACCACAGGTTCAAGGGATGTGGGCAGCCTCTACAAACTTGAATAGTCAAGGAAACATATTCTGTCCTAGAGCCTCTAGAAGGAACAGTCTTACTTATAGCTTGTTTTTAGCCAGTGAGACCCATTCTTGACATTCTGATTTCCACAACTGTAAGACAGTAAATTTGTGTTAAGACACCAAATTAGTGACAATTGTTTACAACAGCAATAAGAACCTATTACATGATATCAGAACAAAATAAGCAATTGGAGTCAGCAGCTTCAAGAGAATATTTGTACTCACATTAGCTCTCTCAACCCTACTAAAAGTGAAGGAAGATAATAGGAATAAATGTGCAGTTAAAACAAAAACACATAAAGGGAAATGTACCCACATTGAGAAAAAACCCACATTTGTTTTCCCAGGTTTCTAACTTTTATCAACAACAACAAAAATTTTTAAGAAAAGAAAAAAAAAGATTTAAATTAACATGTGCAACACTGACTTACACCTCTGTAGCCCCCACTGCATTATATCTTTTGATTATGCAGAGTTCATTTCAGCTCATTGTAGATTAAATCGAATAGTGACATTCCCAACTGGACTACCAGATGGAATCACATTTTAATTAACTTTTCAACAAGCATACAGATGTGCTTCTTCTGATCATTATCGAGAAATCATTTGCTTTCAGCAAAATGAGAAGCCCTGGTGGCAGATTGTAGCTTAGAATGATTGATCACATCATGAGATCATTAACCTTAAAATGCTTTTAATCATTTATTGACCAAACGAAGAAAAATCTTATAAACCAGTATTGAGTATATCTAAGGAACATTATCATGTACCTTTTGGGAGATTAAATTAAAGGAAATATTTGCATAGTCGAATAATGATTTATGTATATATATGATATTATTAACTTCCAAAAAGTCACATGTCTTCTGAAACTCGGCTTCCATACACTATTGAAAGTATCCACCATTGAAAAAAAGAACTTAAACCTAGAGTTCTTTTTGTTATCATCACCATCAAATAATTACAAGTCATATTTGACTTGCTTTAAGAATAATAAATAAAATCCCTACCTTCTAAACATTTACACTTTGAAAAAGGTCATTGACATGAATAATTGGTCCTTAAGCATAAAAAAATTAAGTGAATAAAAATGAAACATAAAAGATAATTTAAAATTATATGAAAAGAATAAAAAAGCTTACATTTATGCGACTTATTTGAATTGTTTACTTCAGTTTTCAAGCTATAGCTAGTAAACTAGGACTCTAGCGTTCATAAACATTGGTAATAAGAAGTCTTTCCTATAGTTGAAAGCCTTTTTTTCTCTTTATTTCAAAATTTGTAAGTGAAAGTCAATGTGTAAAATATAATTTCCATTGTTATCAGTTATTAAGTTACTATAATATGTCCAATATCAGAGAAGAAACAAGAGGCATCTGTGATTAGAAAGTTTCAGGTTGTGAGAGAATAAAAGGCAAGCATTAGCAGGTCAGAACCAAGACCAGATTATTTGCTGCATCTTTTAAGGTGTCAAGGTAGAAAGCATGCCATCATTCGTTCTGTCCTAACTCATAAAAGTCGTAGCATGTCTATTAACCAAGGTATAAACTGTTATCTGAGTGAGCTGAAATTACAACTTAGGCCTCTGTCCTTCAAGTGCAAAAATTATCCATTATAGGAAATTAGGATTCTTATTCCAGCTCTCTAGTTGACCACATAAGCTCCCTGGACCTCAGTTTATTCATCATAGAAATGATTCAATTCCAATTTTAATTAGTACTTAAACTCCTTTCTCAGTTAAAAATATCTCATATGGAAGCCCTGTACTTAAAGCAGATGATGGTGGAATGTCTTTAGTAAAACCTGAGCTGGAGTGGGGAGTGTGGAGACCAATTCACATTGTCCCATTATGCATATGGCTCCCTAAGCTCCTCAGAGCCCAAACTGAAAACTAACACAGTCCCCCACCCCAGCTCAGTCCAACCTATCCTGTCTAACTGAAACTTTTTGACATTATTGAGACAGCAGCAATGACACCCCCAGCCAGGCCCCAGCCTGCTAGCCCTCCCCATCTCCCAGCCCGGTGGTTGGCCCAGGAAATCTGGCCCTGAAATTATTTGTTCTTGGATACAAATGATCTAGAGAGAGAAAACCAATGAGAAAAGAAAAGAAAATGGATTAGAAGAGAAAAAAATTATTGGATAAAAAAATGAACTAAACTCTCTTAGTCTTAATAATTTGTATTTGTAACTAAATGGAAAAATTAAGTCATGAACTGTATATAAATACACTTTCAGGTCAGGAGTGAGTGCTCTGAAATATCACTTTAACCTTTTTAACAGGCTGGACTCAAACCTCTTTGTGAGCATAGTGAGGCATGAGAATGTGTGTGTGTCCTTGATGTAATAACTACTCACTTATTTTGCCATGAGGCAGAATGGCCAGTTGAATCAAAGATCATTTAGTCAAACAAATGTAAAACAGATTCTAAAAAAATTCACGATCATGTCAACAGAGCCCTTAATTCATTTAAAATACTTGTTTCTCAAGCTATGAAGCAAAGTTGAACTCAGTTATGTTTCTGTGGTAGTACTGTTCTTCTCGAAGAACTTCCACTTTTTCCTTTTAATGTTTTGCTGTTCCTGAGCTTAATGAGAAACAAAATATGATTTGCCTCCTTAGATAATAACTTTCTTCAACATTTCCTAAGCTGGCATTCTTAGGATGCCAAAAGCGACATCATTATTATGGACTCAAAATAGGAATGGGCAGAGGATCCAAATGACAAGTTGGATTTAGCCCAGTTAACATTGGTAATGCTTACTGTGTCCACATCACTCTTCAGTTTATTTGGAAATTCTTTGGCAGTAACTATATACTAATACTATTTAATATATGTGTGAAGTCCCTGGTTCTACCCTCACTTCCTGATGCTTCAAGTCTCTTCACATGTAGGCCCAGGGTCTATTATGTAGGAGAGACACCAAGGAAATACCAGGACCTGGGAGAAGCATCCGTGGGAACTGAGGTTTGCGCACCTGTGATCTCTCTAGTTCAGAAAGTATGTTGATAATGAGTTTGCAAGTTCACCAGTTTATGCAATGACTTTTCTCCCAAGACTTGAATTTGCAAATGTTACTGATTTAACAAAGATTTAGATTGTAGGAAGAGTTGTTTATGGAAAAAATATTACAGTAACAGTCAATTTCCATTTTCAGCATAAGTGTGATTCTTAAATCCATGTAAGGCTCCAACATAACAAAGACAGCCCATTTCCTCTCCATCTTCTGTAGCCACTATGGTCTGCAAGCCTCTGATGAAAGGAATTTAAAGACCAGTAGAAAACCATTCTCTTTGTTTTTCCCTTTCCACATACTGGCTTTCTTTCATTTGAGCTATCTTTGCTAACTTTTTCTTCAGACATATTATAAAATACCAGGATCCTAAAGAAATTTGCTTTAACCATTAGAACATAAACAGTAAGTTTAAATTCAACACTTACATGTAAGCATTTTATTCAGATTTCACTTTGTCATTCTCAGAAAAGTTGAAAGGTAGGCTCCAAACTATACTTTTTTCTTGTTCATTTTTTAAACTGACTTCCTTTTATGTTGTGTATGTCTACAAGTAGAAGTTATGTTGGTGTGGTAGAAAAAGCCCTGGAATAGCAATTAGACAATAGGGTTGAATTCTGGCTCTAGCTTTACTGGCTCTATGACTTTAGACAAAACATTTTTCCGTTCTATGTCTCAACATTGAACCTTGCATATGAGTTACGGGGATGGTCTAAATATTAATTATATGTAAAAATGTTTGTAAGCTCAGTATTGCTGCATCCATTATGTAGTATTTAAGTTGATTTGAAAGAGTCACAAGTAGTCTTAAAGTGAAAAGCACCTGGATCACTTCAGCCATTGCTACATACATAAGCAAGATCAGAATACATAACAGAATAAAATTTCTCTTACTGCTCTTTGGAGGGGGTAAGATTGCCATCAATATATCTCTAGATAGTAGATAAGGCCTAGTAATTTGGATCAAGCTGCTAATGTGTCATTGCTAACACCCCTGGGAAGACAAAGTCTGTATGCACCTTTACACAGTTTTCTGTCTTCCAGGAAATTTCTCACTCAGCAACAACATTATTGAGCTTGCTCACTCAATCTAAATCCCCATCAGGGGGTTAGATTCTTTACTAGCTCCCTCATTATAATAGAAATATAGCATTGCTTCCTTACTTATTTGGGGGATTTTATTTTCCTTCTCAGATGCCCAATAGACCAAGGTGCATGAATCAGCCAAACAAATTGTTTCACCTCCAGTCCTTTTCCTTCAAGAGGAAAATTGGATCTTTGCTCTGTGCTTCACTTTTTATTTCTTTCTACATGATCTGCCCAAAATGACAGTGTCAGACCCAGCAAGACAGTTGTGTTCGCTGCTGGTGTTAAGTCTGAACATTAAACTGACAGAGAAAAACAAGGGCCCTACTATTGTCAGGGACTCGACATACAATGTCTGCTTAAACTGGTGTCTGCCAACCCTAACTTCTTAGGTAGGCTAATGCAGCAGACTTTACCTGCTGTTGGAAATCTAAGTCACATAGGACATTAATTAGCCCATGATGTAGCATATTTGAAAGGACAAATACCTCACTAACTGTAACAGATGAGTTCCTGACGGTTCCTACTAGCCAGTAGAGAACAGCAATCTCAGTGTCACTTGCTGATCTGGAAGTTTGATTATAAGTGTAAACCCAGGGTTTCTCAACAGCAATACTATTGACAACTTTCTGTTATGTTTTCTTTTAGTGATAGCCACAGATTTTACTCTTAGGTAAATTCCTATTTCACACTTGGTTTAGGTCATCTGAAAAGGGTTCCAGCCCTGGCTGTAGGAGTGGTGCCCACAACATAGACATAACCAATTGAGAGGAGATCTTGTTGAGTATATAAAGATAAAGGAAAGCATTCTTTCCTATTGGACTTCAACAAAGAAGAATGCAAGGCTGGATTTATCTAGGAATATTATAGCTACATGCAGTCCAAGAATGAAACCAGGCATGGAGGAGAGCAGAACTCCACAAAAAGATGAGCTCAACAAAAAGATGTCTCCTGATGACAAGTTTGAACTTTGAGAGCAGTTCAACATCTCCACCTTCCAGTTATGGGTCAGTCAAGTCAGGTTGAGTTTTCTGTCCTTTGTAACCAAAAGAGTCTCAGTGGAAACATCCAGTTACTTCTGATAGTCCTTGGAGTTGTCTCTTGTTTGCTTACACATAATCCTCTACTCTAGATCCCTTGTGTGATGTCTGATATTCTACTGCCATTGCTGTTAGTGTTGGCATTGACACAGTAACACAAATATCCATGCAAAGAGTAGTATTGCTAAATATTCTCAAATCAGCAAACATCAGCCATAACAGCACTGCCTTGTCTAGCCATGTCATAACCATAATGGAAGGAGGATAAACCCTCTCACTCATTCATTGTCTTTGTTACACTCTTGTCTTCTCAGTATGAAAACAGGGTTACTTCTGTATCCCAGAGACCCTAATGAAAGTACTTTTACAGGTCCTGTCTGTAGGCGTCCCAGCCATGTGATGTAGACATGAGGGAGTAAGTGTCAGAGTTCAAGGGTTGGAAGCTATCAAGGCTTCCCTGTCCTCCATCCTCAGGTCTGATGAGGGTATTTGTAACAACACCTTCTCTTCTTCTGTAGCCAATGACCTTTTGTGAAAATGGAACTGTGGTGATTAAAAGAAGGAAAAAAAATAACACTTGCCAGGCTCAATGAAAATGCATCTTTCTAAACATTAAACAACTAAAATGTTAAACTAAAAAAAATTTAAACATAGTATCCCTACATAGAAGAAATCTAAGATTATTCCTTATATAGGAAGAAATTTGAGAGATCAGTCTAGGTCAAAGGAGTCATTCTGTCTTATTTTGTTGTTTATTAAATCCGAAGATGCAAAAGAATCTTCATACTATATATAAGTGTGTGTGTGTGTGTGTGTGTATGTGTGTGTGTATGTGTGTGTGTGTGTGTGTGTGTGTGTGTGTGTGTGTGTGTATTTAAAGAATACATGGAAAGAAAATTATTAGGTGTTCTGTGAACACTCTCTACATTAATCCTATGTGTATCTTACGTTCTGTAAACATTGGATCCATATTTATGATTTGTCTTTTCTCTATTATATAATAATAATGCTTAAGACCAACATAGCATTTATGATGCCCCCAAAATATTGGAAATGAAGCAACTGAGGCCAAAGTTACATTAACTCTGTATATTGACTTGGGAAGTAAGATCCTTACATATTGGATATTTCAGTCATTAAGATTACATGTAATTCTCTACTCTTAATATTTTACTATCTTTCAATAAAATTTTATAATTTTCTCATAAAGCACTTGCTCGCCTGATGTGAAATGCATTCTTACATCATGTAGTATAATTTTTTGGTAGTACATAAATTTGCATTTTATTATTGTATGTTGATCCAGAATTTTTTCTAAAGCCTTCTTAGTTATTCTAATAATTATTTGTAGATAATTTTGAATTTTTCTGTATAAAATTACATTCTCTAAAAAAAAAATGGTTGCTTAATTTTCATCCTCTCCTCTGTTCCGCCTTTTATTTCATTTGTCGTGCCTTATTGCAATGAATAGACTCCATAGTCTTACACAGAAATGGTGGCAGGTGACACCCTTGTCTTGTTTTTAATCTGAAAACAGTGTTTTCAGTATTATACATTTAGTATAGCATAAATATGCTCTAGGTTTTTTGTGACTGTTTTTATATTAGATGTTCCATTGTATTCCAATTTTAAAAAGAACTTTTTATGCTGAATTGATGCTGAGGCCTATCAATGTTTTCTACATCTTTTAGGATAAATATATTACTTTTATTCTTAAATTTTTGTTCATGTGATGAAATATACAAATTTTCTTCTTAAATTTAATATACTCTAACATACCAGAGAGAACTACAAATTTGTCATTTTTTTTGTATTGTTCCATATCAATGGATTTGGTTTTCTAGTATTTTGTTTAGAATTTTGCATCCTTGTTCATGAATTGGATTGTCTTTAACTTTTTTATCTTATATATTCTAGTTTGTGTATCAAAATTATGCTAAATTCATAAAATGAAACTGAGTCATTCTTTGTTATTCTTTGGAGAAGTTTGTATGTGCTTAAAATTATTTGTTCTCTAAAAGTTTGGGAGAACTCAGTCGTGAAGCCATCTTGGTCTTGTGCTCTTTTTGTAAAATATTTTTTAACTATTGATTCAGTGCCTTAAATAGTTTAAGGTGCTTTAGCCTGGGATCCTTAGGAAGCAGAATAGTCTGAGACAATCCATTCTCAAACAGCAGGAGTGAGGGGGGAAAAGGGAATGAAATAGAGAGGGAGGGAGAACCAGTATTTGGATGTAACATGGAGTTAGTCATTGTTAAGGGCACCACTTGACTGGTCTCACAAAGCTTGACTGGTTTCACAGAACAGTCCCTGGGAAACTATATAACCACATTATATCATTAACTCAGTAAATTCAGAAGATACAGCTGACAGAATTTAACAACTATTCATGATAAAAATTTTTAGCAAACTAGAAATAGACATTTCTCCCAATACTAAAGACTGCCTCCAATTACTTACAGCTAACATTATACATAATGGTGAAGGCAGAACTCCCTAAGATGTAGAAAAGTAAAGGATGAATGCCCTCATCACTTCTATTCAACATTTTACTGGAGGTGCTTGCCAGGACAAGAAGACAAGAAAAAGAAATATAAAAGTTATAAAAATCAGAAAGCAAGAAACAAAACTTATTTTGTTTGTAGATAACCTGATTGTTTTCATAGAAAATCCTAAGAAGTCCAGAAACAGAATATGGGAATGAGTAAGTACAGTTAGAAAAGTCAACATAAGATCAAATTAAAAAAAAATTCTATTTACTCACAAAAATAATTTTAAAATAAAATTAAAAATCAATATTTATAATAACATAAAAATATAAAGTACTCAGGAGTAAATTCAACAAAATAATGCACAAGATCTGTAAACCTTAAACCATGAACCCCTATAGAGGAAAAATATATTATTAAATCATTTTATCTTTAGAAATTCAGTTTGGTTCCTCTTGGAGTCTGATAGGTAATTTTTATTAGAATTGTCTTATTGATTCATATTGAATATTTTGAACATTTTGTCTCACAATTTCATAATTTGAAGCCTTTGCATGTCAAATCTACCTGTCAGTTAATTTGCTGGCTCTCATATATGATACCTTGTTTTCTTGTGCATTTTGAGTTTTGACTGTGAGCTCATATATCTTGGAATGTTACCTATGGGAATTGTTTTGAGATCTAAAAGTAGGTCCCATCAGAGAAAATTTATATTTGCTTCTGCCAGTACCTCAGGGCACTACCAGCTTGAGATCACTTTAAAATAAATTCTCAGCTTGAGGTATTTTGGTCCAGGCATGTAATGTGAATTCAGGCTAGCTGTGGTTACAAATTCTCAGGGGAAAGTATTTTTCCTCTCTTCTAAGTGCTATGCTTCATGAAAGACAATTTTCTTTATATTCTCCTGAAAGGAGATGAAATTTTTCCATTTCCTCATGACACTGACAGTTTAATCCTTTAATGTTGCAGATTATATGAGTCTCTCCTATTAAACTGCGTTATTGGCAGGCTGTGAACTTTGTTTCCTTTACTTAAGCAAGGTGTGATATTTGAAAGTGTTAATCAAGTTCACCCAGCTTTGAAAATGTGCTGACGGTCAAAGACCATTTTTAATGGTCTCCTCATCTTTCCGGATTTCTGCTTTCATTTAGTTGTTGGCGTCTGGGTAAAAAGCCTCAGTCTACCAAACTACCCCACTGCTGATATACAAAGATGACGATGAAGGCTCATGAGGTGAAGGGATTTCGCTGGCTTTCGAGTCACATGATATGGGTGCCAGTTGCCTGAGCCATGTTTCTGTGGAAACAAAGCCTGGGTCAAAATACAAATATGAAACATTATCATAGAGAATTTTTTTAAAGAAAAACATAAGTAGAAGAAGTGGAGACAGTGAAAAAGGGAGAGCAGAAAGTGTGAGCAACACGGATTCTCTTCATCGCTGATGGGAATACAAAATGGTACAGCCATCTTGGAAGACAGTTGGGCAGTATTTTACAAAATTAAACATATTTTATGGTACCATCCAACAATTTCACTCCTTGGTATTTACCCAAATGATCTGAAAACTTATGTCCACACAAAATCCCGAAGAAAGATGGTTATGGCAGCTTTATTCATAGTTGCCAAAATGTTAAAGCAACTAAAATGTCCTTCAGCAAGCAAATATATAAATAAACTGGCATGTTCAGACAATGGAATATTACTCAGTGCTACAAAGAAATAAGCTAACAAGCCATGAAAAGACATGGAGGAAACTTAAATGCATATTACCAAATGAAAGAAGCCAATCTGAAAAAGCTACATATTCTGTGATTCTGACTGTATGACATTCTGGGAAAGTCAAAGCTATGGAGACGGTTAAAGGATCAGTGGTTGCCAGGGCTTAAGAGAGAGAGAGGGATGAATAGGCAAAGCACGGAGGAATTTTAGGGCAGTGAAAATATTCCGTAATGGTGGATACATGACACTGAAAATTCATTGAAAGCCATACAATGTGCAACACCAAGAGTGAACCCAAAGATAAACTATGGACTTTGAGTGATAATGATGCATCAGTGTAGGTTCATCGATGGCAGCAAATGTACCACTCTGGTGTGGGATGTTGACGGTAAAGGAGATGTGTTTGTGTGGAATCAAGGAGTATATGCGAAGTCTCTATACCTTCTGCTCAATTTTTCTGTGAACCTACAATTCCTCTAAAAAATAAAGTTTATTTACAGAAATTAGTAGATGCATTGCTCAACCTTCCCAGCTGCACAACAACTCAGCTTTCCTAAGATGAAATTGCTGAACACCTTAGAGGAAAAGAGACAGTGCCATCCATGTAGGATGCTTGCTTGCTTTCACGTTACTAGCTCCTAGGGGTTTTCTCATGATGTGTTGCTGGGAGGAGCAATTGGAGAACGTCAGTTTTGAGTATCTGAGTATCTGAGTAAAATAAATAAATAAATAAATGTTAATCTGCTGTCCTGATTGAGCAGAAATGGGTTAGCAGATGAGAAGGGTCAGTAGCAACCTTTTGAAAAGCTGCAAATAAGAAAGTCAGCATGTCCACTTACCAGCTGACTGTGTTCATGGTGTTTGTCCTGGCATTGTGGCCTCGTGGAGATATCTTACTTGTGATTTTTTTCATCTTTTTATTTTAGGAAAATGCACACAACATAAAATTTACCACCTTAACCATTTTAAATGTACAATCCAGTAGTATTAAAGTAGACTCATACATTGTGCTACCATCACCACCATCCATCTCCAGAACATTTTTCATCCCGTAAAACTAAAACTTTGTTATACCCATTAAATAATAACACCCTATTCCTCAAGCCCCCAGCTCCTGAGAATTACCCTCTACTTTCTGTCTCTGTGATTTTTAATACTTCATGTGAGTGGGATCACACAGCATTTGTCTTTTTGGTGTCTGGCTTATTTAACTGATCGTAATGACCTTACAGTTCATCCATGTTGTAGCATAGGTCAGAATTTCCTTCCTTTTTAAGGCTGAATGGTACTCCATTGTGATACATACCATGTTTTACTTATCCATTTATCCATCAATGGATACTTGGATTGCTTTTACATTTTAGTTATTATGAATAATGCTGTTATGAACATGAGTATACAAATACATGGTCAAGACCCTGTTTTATATTATTTGGGGTATACACCCAAAAACTAAATTATCGGACCCTATAGTAATTCTGTTTTTAATTTTTAATACTGTTCTCCACAGAGGCTGTACCATTTTATATTCCCACCAATTATGCACAAGCATTCCTAATTCTCCATATCCTTGTTATTTTCTGGGGTTTTTGTTTTTTTGATAGTTAGCCATAGTGACTGGTGGCTATCTCATGGTTGAGTTGATATCTCATGGTAGTTTTGATTTTCATTTACCTAAAGGTTAGTCAAACATCCTTTCATATGCTTATTGGTTATGTGTATATCTTCTTTGGAGAAATGTTTATTCAAGTCCTTTGCTCATTTTTGAATCAGGTTTTTTGTTGTTGAGTTGAGGACTTCTCTCTATATTCTGGATATTAAACCTTTATCAGATTTGTGATTTACAAATATTTTCCCTCATTCTGTGAGTTGCCTTTTTACTGTGTTGATACTGTCTTTGATACACAAAATTTTAAAACTGTCATCAAGGGGTGCCTGGGTGGTTCAGTAGGTTGACAATCTGACTCTTGATTTCGGCTCGGGTCATGATCTCACGGTTTGTGAGTTTGAGCCCCTATGTCAGGCAGGTGCAAAGACTGCTTGGGATTCTCTATCTGCTCCTCCCCTGCACTCTCTCTCTCTTAAAATAAATAAATAAATGTTAAAAAAAATAAAATAAAATTGTCCTCAGGTCTAATTTGTCTACTTTTTCTTTTGTTGCCAGTGTCTTTAGTGTCATACCCAAGAAATCATTGCTAAATCCAATGTTGTGAAGTTTTGCCCTATGTTTTCTTCTAAGAATTTTATAGTTTAAGCTCTTATATATAAGTTTTTTATCTATTTTGAGTTAACTGTTGTTTATGGTGTTAGGTAAGATTCAAACTTTATTCTTTTGTATTGGATATCCAGCTATCCCAGCACCACTTGTTGAAACATGATAGTCTCCTTTCCCCATTGAATTGTCTTGGCACACTTTTCAAAAGTCATTTGATGATATGTGCAAGGGTTTATTTCTGGGCAGTCCGTTTTAGTCCATCAGACTTTATGTCTGTCTCTTCACCAGTACCACATTATTTCAGTTGCCGTAGCTTATAGCTTTGAAATGAAGTATGAATCCTCTAGCTTTGTTCATATTTTTCAAGGTTGTTTTAGCTATTCAGGGTGACATAAGTTCCATATGAATTTCAGGATGAGATTTTTTTATTTCTGCAAAAACAGCTTTGTGATTTTCATAGACATTGCATTCAATCTAAAGATCATTTTGTATTAACACCTTAAAAGTAAATATTAAGTTATTGACCTTTTAACATTCATGGACTCACAATCCATGGACATGGGATATGTTTCCATTTATTTATGTCTTCTTTAATTTCTATCAGCAGGATTTCATGGTTTTCATTGTACAAGTATTTCACCTCTTTTGTTAAATTAATTATTTAAATATTTTATTCTTTTTGATGCTATCATAAATAAAATTTTGTTTTAAAAGCTTTCTTGGATTGTTCATGGCTAGTGTATAGAAATGTAACTGATTTTTGTGTGTTGACTTTTATCTTAATATTGTGCTGAATTATTAGTTATAACAGTTTTTTGTAGAATTACATTTAACATCCCAAAGTTATAACATAATAATTTGAATTTATACCAGCTTCACTTCAGTAACATACAAAAACTCTACTTCTTTACATATAGATCAATTCCTTACCCTTTCTGTTGTTGATGTCACAGTATTATATATTTATACATTGTGTGTCCAAAGACTTACACTGATTGTTTTAAATTCGCTTGTCTCTAAAATTATTTAGAAAACAAAATGTGGATTTATGAATCAAAGTTATAATAGTGCTAACTTTTAGACTAGTAATTATTTAAACTTTTAAATCATCCAGAAAATAAATATTGGAGTTACAAACCACTGTTACAGTAATATTAGATTTTATATTTGCCCATGTATTTACGTTTACCAAGATCTTTATTTTTCATATGGTTTCAGTTTGCTGTTTGGTATCCTTTTGTTTTGATCCACAGAACTCCCTTGAGCATTTCTTCCAAGGCAGGTCTAATGGTAATGAACAGCTTTTGTTTGTATGGTAATATCTTAATTTCTCCCTCACCTTTGAAGGACAGTTTTGTCAAATACAGAATTTTTGGTTGATAGTGTTTTTCTTTTTTATGCGTTGAATATATTGATCTACCACCTTCTGGACTCCAAAGTTTCTGATGAAAAGTCTGTTGATTTTATTGAGGATGTCTTGTATGTAATGAACCGCTTCTCAAGATTCATTTTTGTTGTTGGCTTTCAAATATTTGATTATTAGGTGTCCAGTGTAGGTCTCTTTGAGCTCATCTTACTTAGAGTTTGTTGAGGTTCTTAAATGTTTGTATTCCTCAGATTTAAGAAGTTCTCAGCCATTACTTCTTCATATATTCTCTCTCCCCACCTTAACCCTTCTGGGAATTTCATATGCTTATGTTGGTTCACTTGATGGGGCCCCATAGATGAAGGATCTTTAGGGTCTATTCTCTTTTATCCAATATTTCTTTGTGGTCCTCAGACTTGATAATTTCCATGGTCCCAAATTCCAATTTGCTGAATTTTTCATCTGCCTGTTCAGCTTTGCCTTTGAATCTCTCTGTTGAATTTTCCATCTCAGCTGTTGTTCTTTTCAGCTCCACAGTTTCTTTTTGGATTATTTTTAGGTATTCTGTCTCTTTACTGATATTTCCATTTTGTTCATACATAATTTTCTTGACTTTATCCAGATCTTCCTTTAGTTCTTTGATCATCTTTACAAAGGTTTTTTTTTAAGTCTTTGTTTAGTAGATCTGCCATCCAGTCTTTTTCAGGTACAGTTTCTGTTGATTTATTTTTTTCCCCTTTGAATATGCCACAATTTCTTGTTTCATTGTATGCTTTGTGATATTTTGTTGAAAATTGGACTTTTTAATCTAATAAGATGGTGACTCTGAAAATCAGATTCTCCCTTTTCCCCACTGTTTCTTAGGATATTTTGTTTTTATTTTTTAATTATTGTTATATTAAACAAAATAGTAATACAATCTTCTATGCTGAAGATCCGTCTGTGGTGTAAACTTTAAGTCTTCTCAGGTCATTTCTGATCCTGCATTTTTTCCTAGGCATATATATACAATACAATATATACATATATAATTTCTGAATATAGTCAGTTGCTTTTGAATGTCGTACTCTCTACTTTCTGGGTTCCAGAAGGGGAAAAGAGAGAAAAATAAATGAGGTGAAAGGAATTCTAGCCCTTTAAAACCCTTCAAGTCACTTCAACTAGAGGGAGAAGTGCTTGTAACACTGGGGGAGGGGTGTGTATGCAACAAAAATGACCACCCACTTCTTTGTCTGTACATCCAAGGTGAAAAGCAACAATTTGCAATGAGTACACAGATCCCCAATATTTGGAAGACAGGATTCTTTTTGGTTACCCTGTCTCCTGAAAACTGCTCTGCAGAATACATGCACAGCTGACTGCCACATAGCTGGGCAGTGGGGGCTACCTAGCTGCTACTGCATTAAGAGCTAAAATTGACCAAAATTTAACACAGTTTACCATCCCCTGGAAATTGTTAGCCTTCAATAGACTCCAGAGTTCCAAAATAGTTACATCTGACAGATTCTTCCAGTGTAATTGTTGACTAAGTGGGGAGATTCCTGGTGGTTCCTAGTCTAACATGTGCCCAGAATCCCACTCCCCCTGTGTTTTGCATGTGTGAATGAGCACATTACCCACTACATTACTATGTCCCTTGAAAAATAAGCCATGCAATACTCTTGGGAACTGAGTATTACAAATAATATCGTTTCTGAGGTTCTAAGATTGCTATAATTTTTATAAATTGATAGTCAAATTTGGAACTGGATTTGTTTTTCTTTTTGCTCTGGTCACTTGGGAGCTCAGAGCCAAATTTTCTGCTGTATTTAGTGGGGAAAAGAGTACAGGAACTTAGTATCTATTTTTCATAATTTATTATATTCTTATTGTCTCTAGTTTTGTTAGTCTATGAATATATTTTCTGCTTCAATTTTATTTTCAATTTTATTGTCTTTCATATATTTTTATAAGTTGTCATAATTCTTAGTGAAATGAGGCAGTATATAGACACATACATAAAAGGATAATTCTTACTTTGGAGCAAAAAAAGTATAATGGACCAATTTATTGCTTGGCTTTTTTTCAGTTGTAATGTAAACAATGAACAATCAAGTGAAGAGATGTTCTGTAAATATTACTTCTTTATTTATCATGTATTATTCTAGGCACTTTTATATCTTACTCATTTGACCATCACACATTTGCCAACAAATTAAATTTTTTTTTCTATGTCATTCATGGGGTATATGAAGTTCTATTATAACTCTGCACCTGAAATATGAAAGGCATAACCCTGAACAGAATAAGATGTAGTCTATTTCCTATTGTTCTCTAGGTAAAAAAGACTTTGGTATGATAATGCAAAGAAGATGCTGTGAAGAGTTACCCAGTGGATCTTTGGCATCTTCTTGTCCTAACAACCACCACAACAAAAATGCACATAGTAATAAATCAATCAGTGCTTCCCAAGAATGAGTTCAGTGAAGTCACTTTGAAAACTGTTCCAACACTTCCTCATGAAATAGAAATTTATTTGAAAATAGAAGTCAGTTTCTAAATTTAAACTGATATTTTATGGAGCAGTTCTACTTGACATACTTCTCACTAAAACTAAGATGATCTATTGCATAGATTCAACCAAAGCTGCATCTGTAGTCATCATGTGTTGTTACGCAACTGAGAGTCTAAGTTGTGATAAGAAATGTGTATTTCAGTACCAGCTTCTGGGTATTTACTTTGTATACTTTTTTACAGTCTAAGATTAAAGGTTTCAGCAAATTGTTTAGCATTACTCTATGAAAGATGGTGTGTCATCTTTTTATTGTTACTGTAATTGAATCTATTTAAACAGAGAAGCAAATTAAGTGCAATAATTTGTGTCCAGTTTCTTTATACACTAACTTTACCATAATAAGCCACTGTGATAAGAGCCTCCATGTTACATTTCGCTTGAACAACATCTTATTTGCCTTTCTCTGTTCATTTGGCTTAGCCTGAAAACACTCTTCAGATGCTTAGAAATTTTGTTCAGCATACCTCTTCTCATCTACTTATCTGTGGCCAGCATGTGAGAGCCAGGGGAACAAGTAAGAGCAGTGAGACAGTTCCGGTTACTTTGAAGGCACATCAGATAATTTTATAATCTTTGTTTTGAACCTCTACTGAATACATGGTATTAGGCGGCATTCCAGAGTTCATTTGTTATATGGCTTCCTTCCAGATTCAAGATTTTCCTCCACCTCTGTTCTCTTCTCCCACTAGTCCTTCTAGGATGAGAGTCAAAGATACTGTTTAAAAGGTATTGCATTTTTTCCCCACAATTAGGAGCAGATAAGCTCTACATAAAGTGGTTTAAAACTACACTTAAAATAGCAATAGGTAAATATAAGAAGATAATATTTCCTATAGTATACCTTTCTTTGGGTTAAAGTACCAGAATAACTTTGATGTAATGTCTGCTTACGTACTGTGTGTTTGACTGGGTATGCGTGTGTGTGTCACGAGCGCAAATGATTTTGTAAAAGAGAAAGAGCAACAGGACAAAACCAAATGAAAATGAAAACACTATTTATCACCCAAAGCACCATAGTCTTTACACTGAATCTTATCAGAGGAAGTACTACTAAAAATAGATGAACTAGAGATATGCAAATAAGACATTTTAAGTGCAGAAGAGATCTCACCTTTCTGATTTATCTTCCAGGAACAGCACATGCTGTTCCAAACAGGTCAGCTGGTTGATTCAGTCCCTCTGACTCTATACTAATAATCTAAACAGTGGCTCAAGTAATTATTTTCTTTCACTTCTTCATTGAAAACCTGTATGTAATTATGCACATGCACACAGAGACAATTTTATTTTTGGTTCCTATATTTACATTATCTCTTCTGAATACTGCTCCACAGCCCATGTCCTTCAGAAATTCCTTTTTACTTGAACTGAAACTATAGCCATGCTGGCTGGTTTATGAGTGAAGAGGTCACTACGAACCAACTATCATTTGTATATGATCTTTCAGTGGTTCCTCTGGTCCATTCTGAGTAGGATCAGGTCCTCATAACAAATATTAACATTGAAGAATTCCAAAAGTCTTCTGCCTTCCAGTATAAAATTTATTTGGGTGGTCACCATCCTGCATGTCTTGTAAATTGTAGTCTTGTGTTCCCACAACACACATGTGATCCTTTAATCCTCTTCTGTTAGTTCTCCTTTTCTTTTCCCTGCCTTTAATTGTTCTTCCCTGTCTAGACTTGTCAGAGGCACCCACAGGCATTAACATGTCATTTTGGACTAATGAGTCTGTTGATGGACAGATTAAGCATCCTTATTCCCTCACCTGGGCTTCATGATGACAGCGGTCATTGGCCAAGATGTGGTTTTAATCACTGCTTTTGGAAAATTATTTCTCTTTCTAAGTTAATCGCTCCCTGATTACCATAGAGAACAATCTTCTGACCTTGACTTTATTAGTCCTGAATTTTTACTAGCTGAGCTATCCAATCCAAACTATTCCCATCTGTTTCTCTCAGTACAGTGCAATTGCTCTCCTGGATAATGGAGTAAATGAGAATTTCTTATAACGGATCCCCATGGAGCTAATGCCTACATTAACAGTCCCAGAGATGTTACTGGAAATGTCAGTAGGGTAATGAATGAGGTAGTGGAGCATGGTGACTACAAAGACATTAGAGTGAAGATTACTTGCTGGCTCACGATCAGACTGAAGTTCTCATCGGTCTGCTTCAACAAAAAGGAAGAAATGTGTCCTTCTCCTATTTTCACAAGGCAGAGAAAATACCAGGCTCTCATATTAATTACTCAGAGCTCAGCAATAGGTACTATCAAGGAATAAAAGAAAAATATAACTTTAAACTGAAGATTATCTGTTTTTCCTAGAGCCCATTAGCCAAAAATGTTCCTGGAGATGAGGCCATCTCTCTGCATTGCTCCTAGCCTACTACCGTGTTTCAAAGTCAATTTCTGTCCCATTAATTAGAATCCTTTTTGACCCTGTTCTCTGTTCTCAGGATCCAAAGCTGAACCTTTGCCTTAACTCCAGCTGTGAAGAGAGTTCTTCCCAAACCCAGAATAATGCCCAGTCCTTCCTGCTCCAGCATAATGGAAGGAGTTGGGTATCCATTTCCCCTCAGAGGAAACCTCTACTCCCAGCCCAGACCTCATTCCTATATGTATGGAATGGTATGATTTTCTCTAAAGGTCAGAAAGACAGTCATTAGAAAAAATAATACATGCCTTAAACTCTAAATTATTCAATCTAAAAAATTGAGACATTAGAGTCCAGTAAGGATCTATATTTAGACTAAACATAATTTTAATCATTTAAAGAGTAATTCTGAACTATAGAATATTTTATTTACATTAATAAACAGAATAACAAAAACATGAAAGATATGAATTTCTTTTACTTCACAAATCCAGAGATAGTTCATTTACAATGAGTATATATTTTTCTTGTATTAACTTCATTTAAGAAGCTCATCGGGGCAACTGGATGGCTCAGTCCATTGAGCATCTAACTCTTGATTTCAGTTCAGGTCATGATCCAAGGGTCACAGGATTGAGCCCCACATCAGGCTCCACGCTAAGTGTAGAGCCTGCTTAAGATTCTCTCTCTTTTTCCATCTGCCCCTCCCCTCTGCTCGTGCTCTCTATCTCTCTCTGTCTCTCTCTAAAATAAAAATAAAATGAAAATTAAAAAATAAAAAGCTAATCAAGTTACACATTAAAATTCAGAAAATATTTTGATTCCTCGAATACCAATATTCTAATTTCAATCATTTGAAGAATCTAATTCCAGCCATATGTAATAGAAACTATGATCAGCTTTAAAATAGCCTTTTGTCCCATCCATGTACTCTTTATCTAAGCCAGTCCACAGGTGACTACTAACAAAATCACTTGGGAAATGTTTTAAAATGCAGATTTCTGGGTACCACTTTACATCTGTGGATTCAAAATCTTTAGCATTACAGTCCTGGGAATTTGTATTTTTGATGAACATCTCCAGTTGATTCTAATTCTGAGTGAAGTTTAAAAATCACTTACAATACTTGCCTTCTTGCTACAGAGCAGATCAGGCTCTGATCAGCCACCTTGACCCCCCACAACTCTGTCAAGCATCTGCCACCTTAGATGCAACTGTTATATAGAGGGGAGATTTCGAGGTTCTAGTAATCTAGTGATCTACTAATCTAGTAACCTAGTGATGGACACTGCAATTTCAGTCCCTCCTCTTGTCCTCATTTACTGTAGAGATATCAGCAAATTACTTACCCTGCTTGACTTTAATGAAATCATTTTTAAAATAGAATTTTTTGAGGATGGAATGGGATAATGTAAGTGAACTGTTTAGTAAATCGTATAAATCCCTACAAGTGGAAAGCCTTCTACTTAGCCCACAGATTCTCTTTTCTATAGCTCATTGATTTCCCTTCTTTTCTTATCCCCTCTGGAAGAAGAATAGTTTTCATGGAAGGTGGGAACTGGTGCAGCTGAACTACAGCACTTGTTTTCTGTGTCTCAGCCCTTCCTATATAATGTGACAGTTCCTAATCCTTCAGATGTAGAAAGTTAGTCCCTCTTAGGACTGGTTAATTGACTGTAACATTTGTTTGACTCACAGTGTTCACTGTAAGCCCAAGGAAGAGGAATGAGAAGAGAGAGAGTCTAGTTGCCGAGCCCGACTCAGTTGGTAGTCTTGGTAGAGGATTATAAAGCACAAACGGTCTCCATGATTTTCAGTCATGCAGTCTTCATAAAAGATTCATAAACACATCCTCAGTGTGCCTATATTTTAAGAAATAATGCAAAAATGTTTACATGACTATATTAACTTATTATACAGATTATAAACATAAACAATAATAGAAACTTGAAAGGATGAAATGGAAAATAAGCAGGGGTGCCTGGGTGGCTCAGGAAGTTGAGTATCTGACTCTCGATTTCAATTCA
This sequence comes from Puma concolor, assembly GCF_028749965.1. NCBI lineage: Eukaryota > Metazoa > Chordata > Mammalia > Carnivora > Felidae > Puma > Puma concolor. The sequence continues at coordinate 65,190,549 of NC_141670.1, forward strand.
GGTCATGATCCCAGGGTCATGGGATCGAGCCCCACATCAGGCTCTGCATTGAGTGTGGAGCCTGCTTAAGATTCTCTCTCTCTCCCTCTACCCCTCATGCCTGCTTGCCCTGTCTCTCTCTCAAATAATAAAAAAAAAGGAAAAGAAGTAGAGTTATATAACATTATGAAGGTTCCACTGAATTGTACACTTAAAAATGGTGAGAATGATAGATTTAATGTTATATAAATTTTACCATAATAAAAAATTTTAAAAAAAACATTTTTTTAAGTTTATTTTTATTTTGAGAGAGAGGTAGAGGGCAAGCAAGGGAGGGGCAGAGAAATAGGGAGACACAATCAGGAACAAGCTCCAGACTGTCAGCACAGAGCCTTATGTAGGCCTCGAACTCACAAACCACGAGATCATGACCTGATCCAAAATCAAGAGTTGGGCACTTAACTGAGCCATCCAGGCACCCCCCAAAAATTTTAATATAAGTAGAAATAATATCCTAACATATAAGCCTACAATGCCTGGTGTGCCCTGTGGTGCTTGGCTGGAGAGGTGAGGGAAACTTAAAGGTTGGGTACACTTAACCACACTATTAAAGTGTGGTTCATCCACACTTCATCCACACTATTAAAGGCCAGCTTTCCTATGAGACATCTATCAGGAAACATCTACAATTTGGAGGGAAAGCAACACAAATTACCAGCTCTGAGATCTTGGGCAAATCACTTAAACACCCTTATGTTGGGTTTCCTAATTTTTTTAAAGAGAGGTGAAAAAAATTTTTTCATTTATTTATATCACATATGCACTAGATTACATTAAACTTTTCCTAATTCCCAGAATAGCTTCATAATATAGATTATTATTCAGATTTTCTAATGAGAAAATAAAGATAAAAAATAGTAACTTATCTAAGATCACTCTGTTAACAAGGGGCAGATTCAGGATTTGGAACTGATGTATTTGCCTTCAGTGAAAATCCTCATTCTGCCCCCTAGAGGTGACAGGAGGTATACCCACCTACAGGGGGTTTGTGAAGATTATAAACATGGTCAAGCTAAGGTAGTATGCAGTTACTAGCCAGAATAGACCTTTTCTTGGAAACTTTATCCTGGACAATTTCTTATACTATACTGCATACTAAGTAGGCAATTAAAAAATGAGGAATTGGGTTTTCTTTAGGGAGCAAATTAAGGGCAATATTAAAGGCAAATTAACCTATCAGTCTCCCCTTTCCCTCTTTTTTTTATTCTCTACTCCCTCATGCACACACACAGACACACACACATCAGTAACAATCCTGAGCAATTAAGCCATGAAACCACAAGTAAAAGAATAATTCAGGTAGTAGAACAGTGCCAGAAATTTGACCTCCTCATTTTATATAGAAGGAAGCTGTAACTGAGTGATTCTGAATGACTTACCCAAGGTCATATAACTAGTATGTAGAAGAACTGAGTTTAGAACCCAGTCTTCTGAGTCCCACACAGTGTGTTCTACATCATAGCCTCTGTAGTATAAAAAGTGGTAGATAAAAGAATAACATGGACAAGAAAGAAACAAAGGAGAAGATAGTTCAGAAAAGGACAGCCTTCAGTCTAAAGGTTCCAAGAAGAAGATAGATGTCTATATTGACAAATGTTATTTATTAGAAATGGCAATAGCTTATTTTTACAGTCAGTGACAGGGAAATCTCTTTTTCTGTGATTGCCACTCTGTGTCCTCTGGTAGCTCTTGTGTGGCAAGATGCTTAACTCTTTGTGAGTTTGTGTGCTTCAGAATTTCTTCATTCCACTATTTACCTATTCAGCGAGGACAAGTGAATGCATTACATTAAGTGGAATTAATGATGGAATACAATTTTCTGTGAATCTCTTGCATTCCCACATATCTTGCTGGCAGATTCACTGTACTCCATACCATCTTCCAAGAAGGTTATAAAATGGAGAGCTTTGGAAGAGAAAGGTAGTGTCTCCCTCTACAGCACAGGGCAGGCATGCTTACTGGACATTACAATTGATTTGCATTCCCTAAGTTCACGGTTTCTCTCCTGTGACACAGTCCACTGAGTATAGGTATGTCACCTGGCTCTGTCCCTATTTCCCAGTGTGAACTGGGCCGTAGAGAACCAGCACAGATGTTCATACTCTATTGCAGCTGCTACAAGTTATAAACAGTCCTTATTTCTGATCCACAACTCCTATGTCTTCTGCCTGCATCAGTGAAACAGGACCTGTCCTGGGACCAAACCATATGATGGTGGATAATACATGTGCTGTGCACTAAAGGAGTTAGGTGAGAGCATAGTAAGTTGGTGAAAGCAGGCAGAGATGGACACAGGAAGTTTCTACAATGCCGTCGCTCTTGATCAAGGGCTACAATGGCTAAGTTCTCTTAGCTGGTGTGTAATGAACAAGTCTCTCATTTTAACTGATTGTGAATCAAGGTTAGTTCAATCATGCAGACTGCCTGTAATGATCAGTTAATTTACATAACGGTAAGTAAATGGCAAAACGTGATTGCAACCAAAAAAAGAATCACAATTTATTGTCTTTTCCATCATTCATGTATTGTGACTGACCTATGTGCAGAATGCATAATGAGAACAATAGGCTTTTTACCACAAGACAAGATTTTATGGAGTCCTAAAATAATGATTGTTGCCACATTTTAAAGAAAATGTACTTTAATCTTAACAGGAAAGTGTGAACTGGAAATTATCTCTGAAAATTAGCACATAAAAGAAGTTTAAATGATTGTATATAACTCAAAACTTTTTCTAAGACAAAATTATTTCCTCTTGAGAATTTATTCTCAGTGTCATGTTAGAGAATTTTCATGATTATCTCTTACACTGTTTCAGTTGTTAAATACTGAATGATGTTCTTTAAGGCTCTTAAAAGGAGGGGGGATTTATGAGTTCGTGAATTTTCAGTTTAGCATTTTTACTAAGCATGTGGTACATTTTAAAATTACTGTTCTATCACTCTTATCAGACATACAGTTTTACCATTCTGCCTGGTAGAAGTGTCAAGGGATGTCCTTTTCCTCATACTGAATTTTATTTATATAACATCAGCCTCCATAATTTGTGAATAATGATCTTGTCCAGTGAACTAGACTATGATGTCCTTGTATCTAGTAGTCCTCATATTAAGCAGACAGAGTCTAATTCAGTGGCAAGTCTACAAGAAATCTCTGTGATATATCACACGGAGTGAGTGGATGAAATCTATTTACCCTTCAGTCTGTTGTTAAGGGTTTGAGGTAGTTGAGATATGAACAAATATTCTGCATGTAAACATTTTTAGAGTAAAGGGATGAAAATCAAAATGCTATGAAATTCTATGTTGTAGAATATAGTATTGAGCATTCAATTTATATAACAGACTGATATTTTCTTGCACAAAACAGATATCAAAAAAAAAACTGAAAAGAATTCGAGAAAAGGAAACAAGTCTTCTGAAATTTCAACCACGAACTTAATTTTTTTTTCCTTTTTCTCATCTACACTTCCATCAGAAGCAACTGACACTTCAGTTGGAAAGAGTTAGGAAGGAGGTAGAGGTTAGTTAATGGGCCTGAGAATTAGGAATATTTATGATGTTTGAAGTAATTTGTAATTTAGAATACACTTCAGGTTTTAAAATTTCATGAGTGCTTTTTTTTTGCCATCCATCCAGCTGTGGTTTTTGTCTTGATGGCAGTGAAATATTTTTCTGAGGCTAAATCCTGAACAAAGGAATGAATTCTGTTCTGCTTTGCATTTGTGAGAACTGCAGGAGAGTGCTGATCACCTGGCATAAAGCACTCTTTAAAACACCATTTCCAGTAAGAAAAATAGCCCCTTATTAGGTACATAAAGACATTCGGGGCATGTTTTGGTATCTAACATGAATGTACCAGGTGGCTGATAATACATTACTTCTCAATTTGAAGCAGCTTTTGTTATATAAAAATGGAAACTCTCATGTGTCATATTACCTAAGAGGCAATAACAGATGATGGAAATATTCTTACAAAAATATGCAAAAGCTCTCTGATGCTAAATATATTTTGGGATCTGACCAAGGCACGAGTGAATCAGAACCGAGCTTTGTTCTGTCAAGTATTTTAAGTGGCCCTAAAGAAGGCTTTGGTTCTCTGATGGAACTTCCACCTGAGAAACCGAGAAAGACTCCTGTTTGTTTCAAGGGCCTGAAATCAGGTTAAAATATGTCTTTAGCCTTTTTCTGTTGAATTGGCTAATTAAAGCCAATTTGAAAACAGATGCAGATCTCCTTCAGCCTTTTCTGAAGCAACTCAAGTCAGAACTGAACCACTTTGTTAACACAACGTCTGTAGCCCAGACCACCTTGCTGAGTTCAGATAAGCCTGCAACCCTACTGTGTCTTCTTCAACACATGCACATCCAGTCCACCAGGAAGCCTGAACTGCTTCCAGAGGCAATTGAAGAAAGCTGTGAGTGCTGGGAGGGGACTTGAAAGAATCTACACAGCCACAGGAGGCGTCTAGTTAAAGGACACTTAGACACCAGGACTCTACTTTTGGAACCTGATGAATAAATGAATGCTCCCTTGCACATCCCAGCTTCCTCTCCAGGAACACAAATGACTCTGCCTTTGTGCCTCAACTACAAAGATATGGTTCAAAGCAGTTTAGACATAGACCTAGACTCATTTCTCTACTTTCACATATATTAGATATTTTTAAAAAATTTTTAATTAAAAAAAATTTTTTTAGCGTTTATGCATTTTTGAGAGACAGAGAGAGATAGAGTATGACCAGGAGAGGGACAGAGAGAGAGGAGGAGACACAGAATCCAAAGCAGGCTCCAGGCTCCAAGCTGTCAACACAGAGCCCGATGCAAGGCTCGAACGCACAAACCGCAAGATCACAACCTGAACTGAAGTTGGATACTAACCAACTGAGCCACCCAGGTGCCCCTAGATATCTTTTTTATTAATATGTCATATGAAACTGAATGTGTTAGGGCCATCTTGAATTTATTAGGCCTTTCACTTTTGTGTGCTAAGAAAGAAAACTAAAAAAGAAAGTACGGTTAAAAAGGTATGAACAAAGTAAATTGTATTTTGTTCAAGACTTGATTTGTAATGAGTAACAATTTCTTATTCATATGTGCACAAAAACTATTGACTCTAATAGAATAAAATCATCCTCATTGAGTACTTCAGAATTTTGTTATTATATTTATTAGATGTGATGTAACTTAGTGTCATTGACTATTTTTTTCTGACTCTTAGCTTACTTAAAATATCCTGTGTTTGGGGCACCTGGGTAGCTCAACTGGTTGAGCATTAGACTCTTGATTTCAGCTCAGGTCATAATCTCACGGTTCTTGGGATCGAGCCCCACGTCAGGCTCTGCACTGACCACATGGAACCTGTTTGGAAATCTCCCTCTACTAATCTCTCTGCCCCTCCCCTGCTTGTGCTCGCTCTCTCTCTCTCTCTCTCTCTCTGTCTCTCTCTCTCTCTCTGTCTCTCTCTCTGTCTCTCAAAATAAATAATAAACATTAAAAAATACCCCGTGTTTTTTACCCTATATCCCTCAGGCGTCATAATACCCTATATATGTTAGGCATCTGTGTTCATTTCAGCATGATCCCTTGCACTCTGGGGAAAGCTAGGTGGGGAGCAGTATCTACAATGTTTTAATTGTGTATTCCTAGCACATATACCACTGCAGCATATCAGAAGAATAAAAACTATGAGAGGAAAATTTTAAAGGAGAGACAAGGGCTATTCCAGTGCAATAGCATACAGGGAGGGTTTCACATTATATCATTGCATCAGTGGGTCTTTATTGAGTGCATAATATGTTAGACACTGTTACAGGTAATGGAGTTGTAACACTGAACAAAACAGAAGGCTCTTCATTGTCATAGCTGTCACATCCTAATGGGGAAATTGGGCAATAAGTAAACAATTTAATATAATACCAGGTAGTTATAATCTGCCGGAAGATAAATGGGTTGGGGTAATGGCATCAAGAGTGAAACATGATGAATGTTGGGGGGGCTGATGAAAATAGTGTGGTCAGGGAAGCCTTCTCTGAGGTGGTTGCATTTGATCAGAGAATTTTAAAAAGTGGGGAAGCAAAATTTGTGAGTATCCATGTGAATAAGGAAGGTGTGTGCAGTTGAGGGGCTAGCAGTTGCTCCTGATGAGGAACACATTTGACATATTCAGGACCATTATGGAGACTAGATGAGCGTAACAATCAAAAGAATGACTATAAAAAGCAGACGAAACACTATCCAGGGGTCAGATTATGTAGAAACTTTTATCTGAGAGTATGAACTTTAAATTCTGTTCTGAAAATTCTGGGAAGGCAATAGAAAGCTTTGAGCAGAAGAGTGGTATGATCTGATTTAATATAATTTTACAAATGTATTGAGGTATAAGTGACATACTGTAAGTTGCAAATGTTTAAAGTATACAATTTGATAAATTGTGACTTCCATATAAGCATATTGAAACCATTACTACAATTAACATAGTGAACATAACCTTTTCCCCAAAGATTTGTTTGTACCGCAGTGTAATTCCTCAGACCTGCCCCTCCCCACCCCCTTCATGACCAGTCAACTACTGATCTGCTTTCTATCATTCTAGATTGGTTTGACTGCTCTAGATTTGGACATTTCATTCTAGAACTGGAATATTATAAAGTGTATGTATTCTCTTGTGGCCCAGCTTCTTTACTCAGCTCGATTAGTTGAGGGATCATCCACATTGTTGTGTGCATCATTTCTACAGTGCTTTTCATTGCTGAGTAATATTCTGTTACATAAAAATTCCACAGCTGTGGTTTATTCCTTTACCTGCTTATTTACTCCCTTGTTAAAGGGCATTTAGTTGGTCTCCAGGGTGTTTGGCTATTAATAAGGCTCCTGTGGAAATTTATGTACAAGTGTTTATATGAACATATGCTTTAATTCCTCTTGGGTAAAATATCTAAGAGCAGAATGACTAAGACATATGTTGGGTGTACACAAATATTTTAAGAAACTGTCACATTATTCTCCAAAGTAGTTACATCTTTATACATTCCCACCAATAGTGCATGAGGGCTCCCACTTTCCCATATCCTGTCAACATTTGTAATGGTCAGTTATTTTGTGTTTTGTTTTTAAATTTTAGCCACTCTAATTAGTAGGTAGTGGTATCTCACTGTGGTTTTAATTTTCACTTTCCTAATGATGAACTAACAATGTTGAACATTTTTTGTACGCTTCTTTGCCATCTGTATGTCTTTGGTGAAGAGTGTTCAAATCGTTGCACATTTTTTGAGTTGTTTGTTCTCTTATTATTGAGTACTGAAATAAGGACTTGCAGTGAGTAATACTCACAGTATTTTTATTGCTGAGTGGCCTGATTTACTTTTTAATGACTAATTCTAGTTGCAGTAAAAAGAATGGGTGGTATATATGGAGGGGTGTGCTGGGCCATAGCAAGATTTACCTTATTCTTTTTTCTGAATGTAATTAAAATTCTGTTTTAAAATGTATTTAATTCAATATCAAGGGCTCTATGAAAGATCAGGACAGTGATCTCTCCTTTACAATGCAGTTATTTAGAGCAGGCCCTAGACTGAGTTGCTCATATCCCTCACCATTCTAGGGATAACTTCGATTTAGACAAGTAAATTTGAGTTGCCTATCATATACCTATGTAGAGACACTAAGTAGGAGCTGGAGATGATGAAAAGGAAGTCTTAAATTCAGAGAGATAGGACAAGAAGTTATGAATTCGGAAGCCTCACCCTGTTGGTTATATTTAAACCCACAGAACTGGAAGATCTCATCCAATAAGTATAGATAGAGAAAATAAAAAAAATTAAGAGGTAATTCCTGGGACACCCCAACTTTTAGAGGTCTGAAAGAGAAGAATTTAGCAAAAAGACTTACAGTGGTTAATCGAGATGGGGGGGGTAACATTCAGAGAGGGAGACACAATAAAAAATAATCACTTTCATTGATTGTGCTACAAGAACTCATTTTTTTCATGTTTACTTAGTTTTGAGAGACAGAGACAGAGTGCGAGCTGGGAAGGGGCAGAGAGAGAGGGAATCAGAATCTGAAACAGTCTCCAGTCTCTGAGCTGTCAACACAAAGCCCAGTGTGGGGCTTGAACTCACAAACCATGAGATCATGACCTGAGTCAAAGTTGGCACTTAACCAGCCGAGCCACCCGGGTGCCCCATGCAAGAACTCATTGAACCACAGTTAGCAGGCACAGGTCCTACTCTTTGGATGTGGAAGAAAGAAAACAGAGTGGTTACAATACTATTGAAATTATTAAAAAGGCACACTTTCTAATGGCATATGTGATAAGGTTGGTTACTTGATATTAATACTCAGCTTCCTTAGGCTGATGTGGGTGCGAGTGCTTTATAACAATCAGTTTTCTTAATGCCTGTACCTGAAATGAGAACCAATATACTAATTTGGGGGGGGGATGTTACAAATGCTTATGAAATAAGTTTATTAACATGTATGGGTCCTGCTGTACAACTTTGTGTGAGTGAACATTCCAAATGAAGAGGGAGGTAATGACTATATTGGATTCCCCATGGCTCACCCAATGAAGGTTAATGTAAAGAGAAGTCATGTGCTGAGGTCCAAAAATAGAACTTTACTGTTGTAAAGTAGTAAGATGGTTATAACTAGTTGAAACATGGATATTATTTTTGGTACTCTATATTCTATTGAAGGTTACATGGCATACAGCCCTTCTTGTCTTTCAACTCTTATCATCATCTGCTACCCCTATGAAGTTCAGGTTGATAACTCCACTGAGTACTTATTAAATATTCTTTAACATAAATAAGTTTTAATTATTTTTATGTCCTTTAAATTTGTATTTTATTCACTGCATTGTCAACAAGCAGCAAAGAGATATGGCTGGGTGTCACAAATGTTGTTAGTGTCAATAAGTATCTGCCGAGTGAATGAATAAATGAATGAAATAATGAATATTGTATAAATTCAGCTGAATAAGTGCTGGACTTATGGCAGAAACTGAGTTGCCAGAAGTTAACTAGGGCCCTGGGTGAATCACTTCACTCACTCATATCCATGTCATCTCTAAAAATAGAACTTTCAAAAGGCATCTCATAGATCTGGTGTTTAATAATCTTATTACTCATACTGATGTATTTCTCCATACAACATTACTTTTAAAATACTGACTTGGTAAAATGTGTAGTTTTGTGCAATTAAGTAGTTATATCTTAAACATTAAAGACAAGTGATCATATTTCTCATTGCTTTTTTAAGTTCACATTAAAAGACATATTGGACAAAGGGCTAGTATCCAAATCTATAAAGAACTCACAAAACTCCACACCCAAAAAACAAATAATCCAGTGAAGAAATGGGCAGAAAACATGAATAGACACTTCTCTAAAGAAGACATCCAGATGGCCAACAGGCACATGAAAAGATGCTCAACGTCGCTCCTCATCAGGAAAATACAAATCAAAACCACACTGAGATATCACCTCACACAGGTCAGAGTGGCTAAAATGAACAAATCAGGAGACTATAGATGCTGGCGAGGATGTGGAGAAACGGGAACCCTCTTGCACTGTTGGTGGGAATGCAAACTGGTGCAGCCACTCTGGAAAACAGTGTGGAGGTTCCTCAAAAAATTAAAAATAGATCTACCCTATGACCCAGCAATAGCACTGCTAGAAATTGACACAAGGGATACAGGAGTGCTGATGCATAGGGGCACTTGTACCCCAATGTTTATAGCAGCACTTTCAACAATAGCCAAATTATGGAAAGAGCCTAAATGCCCATCAACTGATGAATGGATAAAGAAGTTTTGGGTTATATATACAGTGGAATACTACTTGGCAATGAGAAAGAATGAAATATGGCCTTTTGTAGCAACGTGGACGGAACTGGAGAGTGTTATGCTAAGTGAAATAAGCCATACAGAGAAAGACAGATACCATATATTTTCACTCTTATGTGATCCTGGGAAACTTAACAGAAGACCATGGGGGAGGGGAAGGGGGAAAAAAAAGTTAGTGAGGGAGGGAGGCAAACCTAAGAGACTCTTAAAGACTGAGAATAAGCTTAAGGTTGATAGGGGGTGGGAGGGAGGGGGGAGGGTGGGTGATGGGCATTGAGGAGGGCACCTGTGGGTATGAGCACTGGGTGTCGTATGGAAACCAATTTGACAACAATTTTCATATTAAAAATTTAAAAAATTTAAAAAAGATCATTGGAAGCCATGAGAAATAAAGTGATGTCACACTAAACATGATAGTTTAATAAAAATTAAAACAGGTATTAGCTGGATATAGGCTAAAATATGTACATAAAGTATCTCATTCAATTCTTATAGTAAAGGCACTTAATGATAAATATCATTATTACTTACATTTTACAACTTCAGAAACAGGCACAGAGAAGCTAAGTTTCCCATAATTGCACAGCTAACCAATCAGTAAATGATAGAACTAGGACTCCAGTTGTGGGATTTTGGACTTGAGATTCTGTGTCCTTACACGTTGTTCTATATGCCTCATAATCACATACTGTGAAAACTTAAAGGATTTATTTGTAATTTTCTAAAGCACTCATTGAATGGAAAATGCATTATCAATTATCACTTAAATTTTAATTGTTTATGTTACCGTACTTTCTTTATGTTTTCTTTTTTTGTGCCATTGGGTTTTTATCACCCACTTTTTAATGCTTGAAATATAAACTTCTCCCTAAAACAAGTAACCACTAATTATAATGTTATGCCTCTTAGGACATTTTTTCCCCAGAGGCATTATCAATTAACATGTCTTATTAACTTAAAACATTTATTTTTATGTAGCTATTAAACTTCTAAGAGAAGATCTGCTAATTTGACTATTTAAAATAACTACAGGTTGAACTTTCTAGATTTCTAATAGTTTCTAGACCTATGGTTGCTGCATGGCAACCAACTCAAACTTTAGCAGTTCTGGGCACTTTTTGGTTTTTAGGTGATGCTCTTTTGCACACAGATACACTCCAACCCTGCCAGCTGCCATAGATAATTTACCCACTGGTCCTCAAGGGACTGATCTTGGACATGGAGCTGACCTAGGACAAGCAAGCTAACACCACTGCAAAACAAATAGAATGGTTTATCCTTTGGACTTCTTATACAAAAGGAATATATTCATAATCCTTGAACATGACACATTCTAAATGTATGTTTATAAGTTAAGCTTCTGCTTGCCTTTATATAGAAATAATGGATTTTAATGGTTTTATAGGTTGTCTGGTTTTAAGTTGACTTTAATTCTGTCTAATGTCTCAGAACAATCAATATTATCATTTAGATGGCTGTGAAATCACTCTTTCCTATTACTATAAAGGCAATTTGCAAGTTACTCTGTACAAATGAATTGTACACCTTATACTCTGAAATGCATTTTAAATTAGGAATAAAGCCAAATAATTATATCCATTTAATGCTTTTTGTTTGTTTTTACGTAAACTGAATCACATCTACTAGATTTGATAAGGCCTCCTAGAATCTGGCACCAGGTAAAGTGCCATGATAAAATTTCAATTTTGTTCTTCTGAATAGATTTTAAGAAAACTAATTACATCAGCACATGAATCTTTCTGGTGATAAATAATAATTTACTAACACTGTGTTATTTTGAACCACCAATATTTTGACTACAGCCTCTTTTGTTCTTTATAAAATTTCTGTACTTTATAATTTTTATGCTTTTCAAAAATTTAAGAAACTAAATTGTTCCCTGGACTATCTTATAATACATGAAGATCTAGGAAGTGTTGATTTTTATTCACTCCACAGAGTGTGGCTGAAAATTCATTAATTGGTTTCAATCTGCTTGTGGTCAAAGGTCTTAATGCTTTTTGAACTTCTGATATTGAAGTAGAGAATTTTCAGCAGATATGCCAGCCCTTATTTTATTATATTTTATCCCGAGAGATTATTTCTATTATGAGAAATTCACTGTCTTTAATAAGTAGTCATTAATTCATGTTCCTTGTGTGCACATATGCGCGTCTTGGGTCTCAGTGTTTTCCGCCAAGAATTAACGTTTAGCCCCTTCAGATTTTTGCATCTGGGTGGTTGAAATCATGTAAACACTTTATAAATCTGAAGCTTAAATATATAAAAGCTAATACCTTCTCTGGGGGAGAGTAAGCTAAAATAAATGCAGTATTAGCTTATAATACTAGAATTCCAGGTAGCACTTTCAGCAGGTATCAGGCCTCTATTCTTTCTATCTCTTTTTAAAATTTCAGCCCATTGTCTTACGTCAAGGGAGGGAAGAGTGGGTGGGTTATGGGCATTGAGGAGGGCACCTGTTGGGATGAGCACTGGATGTTGTATGGAAACCAATTTGACAACAAATTTCATATTTAAAGAAAGTATAATAGCTTCTGATTAATCCAGAACTGCAGCTAAACATTAATAAATAGCATTATCATAGGGAGGAGTTGATAATATTATATATGGAATCCAAAATATACTCTGACCAAAATCAATCCAATGTTGCTTTGTATTTGTGACTTTATAACTTGACCCCATTTTAAGAGCAGGTACAGATATTAATATTTCCATTATAAATGTGTAAAATAAAGGCATATTTTATTCATGAATGAAATATCATATAAATTGCCATCGTATACTTACTGCCCATTATTCTCGAGAACACCTATGCTAATATGCCTCTAAAACAAACAGAATTATTAATATTTCTCCTTAATTTATTAAACATCTGTACTGTTCCAGGTAGGTATTAGATTGGATTTAAAGAAAATAAAAATTTAACTGAAATATAGTCCCTTCCCTTGAAAAACACTTTATCAAGTAATGAGTGTAGAATAATATATATATAAATTTACTCCCAGATCAATTTCATTAGTAATTGCTATTTATACACAATAAGTCTCCAGAATTTTTATGTGAAGGAAGTTTGAAGACAGTAACATAGTTGGAATTGTGAGCTAGGGAAGTTTTATAAAAGTTGAGTTTGTATAGCAAGCAAATTTTTACTTACACTGTATGTTTGTTGAGGATGACTTCTATGTGTGTCGTGTAGAATCATGGAGTTCATTAAAGTCCGATGGTTAAAACCTTTCATTTTCAAGCCACTTCTAGCCTTTATTGAAACATGTGCCAGAAATCCTCCTCAGTTTGGTACTTATAATATTTCTAATAATTAAAAACCCAATGAAAGAATAACATGAGACACTGAGAAGTAAAGTGACTGACCCACAGTCACATTATTAGTGAGTATGAACTGATCTAGAATTTGAACTAAGTATATCTGACTGCAAATTCATTCTTATGCTTATTTATTATTATTATTATTATACTTATTATATATTTACTATTTGATGTCTTTTTGGTAGTCAGAAATCATTTCTTCCCATCTCTTTATGGTGTATGTATTTGCTTATAGTTGTCCTGTATAATATGCCAACTTGTTAAGACTTTTCTAGAAGTGACCAAGGCTCACTGAGGCTTAGTTTTAAGTGTTATGCAGATGAGAGTCAGAGTCAGACATCTTGTTCCACATTAGCCTTACCCTTTTGGACCAGTCAGGGTCTCACACCTCTACCAATATCCATAGGTGAGATTTGAAGGAGCAGTTTTAATTTTATGAAAGAATGCTTCGTAACACATTTCTGAAACTAATTTTGCGACATTTTCAAGAAATGGATTCAGAACTTCTTTTTTTTTAAAAAAATTTTTTTTTCAACGTTTATTTATTTTTCGGACAGAGAGAGACAGAGCATGAACGGGCGAGGGGCAGAGAGAGAGGGAGACACAGAATCGGAAACAGGCTCCAGGCTCTGAGCCATCAGCCCAGAGCCCGACGCGGGGCTCGAACTCACGGACCGCGAGATCGTGACCTGGCTGAAGTCGGACGCTTAACCGACTGCACCACCCAGGCGCCCCTCAGAACTTCTATTTCTAATAGAGTATGCCTCTAAGCTAATGAAATATAGGCTGTATATGAATAAGATTAAAAGTTTATATAAAATGGAAGATTAACTGTGCTACCATTGTTCTGTGTAGCCCATTATGTTCCATGCTAAACAGTTTAGATCCCACTTTCTAGTGTGAGTCTCACAACCATCTGAAGAAGACTGTATTATTATCAACATTCTACAAGTGCATCACTAGAAGTTACAAGTGGATAACTGTCTTGCCCAAGGTGTACCATAAGTGATGTAGTTGGCATTTGAGCCCAGACATCCTGGAAGATGTATCATTTATTAGTTATAATACCATATTAAGTAATAAGTCTCCAGGGCCTTTCCTCATCATTTTCTCCTGGATCCAACAGAGTGCATATGTGGAAAAATGGAATTTGGTTTTACTATGGCCTTTTGTGAGGTCACCTGCTTTCCTGCCCTCGATTGTTTGTCTAGTAATTACCCTAATAATAATGGACAAGAATCCTGAATTTCTTGTCTAAAGCACGAGTTCAGGTGTTTTTTTTTTTTTTGTTTGTTTGTTTGTTTGTTTTTTATTGTTTAAAAAAATAGGCTCAGGAAGGATTACCCTATAACAATGGAGAGAGGGAGAGAAAGATAAGGGAGAAAGGTTATGTTGGAGCTGTTGTAATGATTTAGAAACAATCCAGCAGTAATGTTTTTCATGCATGCATGGGATTTGCATTATGCTAAGATGGCGTGCAGGCTTTCTTCTTAAAAGAATTCCATGAGATGTTACTGTAAAAATTTGTAACTTCAGGGGCGCCTGGGTGGCTCAGTCAGTTAAGCCTCAGACTTAGCTCAGGTCATGATCTCACAGCTCATGAGTTTGCGCCCTGCATCAGGCTCTCTGCCGACAGCTTGGAGCCTGGAGCCTGCTTTGGATTCTGTGTCTCCCTCTCTCTCTGCGCCTACCCCGCTTGCGCTATGTGTGTGTGTCTCTCTCAAAAATAAATAAAGATTGAAAAAAATTTTTTTAATTTGTAACTTCAGACTCCCTGCTGGGCCAATATTATGATATAACGAGAAACTGTCAAAAGTAGGCCATAAATAAATGACAGTGAGGGAAAGGTCTGAAACTTGGACAATATTCCCTTTCCTGGTATTGTGGGGGTCTTTTTTGTCTTCTTTTATTTTTAATGTTGATTTATTTATTTTGATAGAGAGAGCACACATAAGCAGGGGAGGGGCAGAGAATGAAGAAGAGGGAGAGAATCCCAAGCAGGTTCCATGCTTAGCACAGAGCCCTACACGGGGCTCAGTCTCACAACGAGATGATCACCTGAGCCAAAATCAAGAGTCTGAGCCACCCTAGCTCCCTACCTGGTACGACGTTCTGATCCATCTCTAGCTCATTGTGCCTATTTATCCAACTAGGAAACTCTCATATGTCTTCAGCTATTTTATAGAACCAGAATTTACATACCTAAAGATAAAATTTTATCACATTTCTTTATATATTACTGACAGAAGGAAGGAGGGAGAAAGAGTTGAATAATGGAGTGGGGACAAGAATAGACGTCTGGCACAAGAATGGGACAGGCTTGAAGTAGCACATCACATGTAAGTGAGGCCCTGCCATGGTGCAGAAGGAAGAATTACCAGCCTTTGCGTGGATCATAAACTTGCTGAAACATACATTTGCATAAACGTGTGTGTGTGTTTGTGTGTGTGCCGTGAAGGTTTTAGGATTTTTAAAATTTAGTCAATTTTATTTCAAAATTTAGCAAAATACCTAAGCCTGAATTTCCCCTGACAGTGTCTTGAGAAATATATGGTCATTAAGGTGCTTTTAAAAGAATGGAAGATGAAAATGCTAATGAAAACAACCCACCATGCAGCACATTTTAAATGGCTGTTCTCTAATATGCAGACTGTCTTACAAACATGTCTCCAATTTTAAATTAAACCCATAGAAGGAAATAATATAACTCTAATACAAAAAGTGGTTTGAAACTTGATAGATTTTCTAGGAGCTGCAGACTGGGGTAGATAAAATATGACCACCATATCTCTACAGCAACCTTCTAAGATCTTAATTTGATAAAAATTAAGCAAAAATCAGTAGTGATAATAACAATGATAAGGCTACACAAAGAATGCTAAAGATAACCCATATCCATCAAGGTACAGAAAGAAACAGGTGGCACTTCCAAATTCAATAATTTGCGAGGAATTGATAGTCTATTTGCAATGGGTGTGAGCAGAGTATATAGAAGACACAAGGGATAGCGTGGTACCCTGGCTAGAAACAACAGGAAGTATTACCACCCCACAGGCTTGAAAAGGCAAGAAGAGGGAACATTTTTCAGAACCCAGAGACACAGCAGGTTTTGTAGAGAGGGCTACTTGACAACTGCTGAGACCTCCAATTAAGGGACAGAGCCAGCCTCTGGTGATGTCTCACAGAGGGGATAATTTACACTGTCTCATTATCCTCCACTCCTATAATTTCCAACTGGGGGTCCGCATTGGTGGAATAAAATTGGAAGTCGGTGAGCAAAGCGTCTGTAATGAGATCCATCCAGGTGTGCCTCCTGGGCACAGAGCTGTGAAGAGTGGGACATAGATCTCAAGTCACCTGCGAATAGTGGGACATAGATCTCAAGTCACCTATAGTACACCTGCGAATATAGCATCTGGAACTCAAATGAATATATGAAGTCTTTATTACTTAAACTCTGAGATTCCAAGACAGAAAAAGGCCAAAAATTGGGGAAATGTTTAGCATTTATAAGAAGAGCAGTTAATTAACAAGGAATGTGACTTTATATAATTTTTGCAAAAAAAATATTAAAAGGAAACTGTGGATTTTTCTTTTGACAATATTAATAAAGATTATTGTGATATGCATCAGTACTCCTGTGTCCCTTGGATAAATTCCTAGCAGTGCTATTGCTGGGTCACAGGGTAGGTCTATTTTTAATTTTCTGAAGAACCTCAGCACTTGTACCCCAATGTTCATAGCAGCACTCTCAACAATAGCCAAATTATGGAAAGAGCCTAAATGTCCATCAACTGATGAATGGATAAAGAAATTGTGGTTGATATACACAATGGAATACTACGTGGCAATGAGAAAAAATGAAATATGGCCTTTTGTAGCAACGTGGATGGAACTGGAGAGTGTGATGCTAAGTGAAATAAGCCATACAGAGAAAGACAGATACCATATGGTTTCACTCTTATGTGGATCCTGAGAAACTTAACAGGAACCCATGGGGGAGGGGAAGGAAAAAAAAAAAAAAAAGAGGTGAGAGTGGGAGAGAGCCAAAGCATAAGAGACTGTTGAGAACTGAGAACAAACTAAGGGTTGATGGGGGGTGGGAGGGAGGAGAGGGTGGGTGATGGGTATTGAGGAGGGCACCTTTTGGGATGAGCACTGGGTGTTGTATGGAAACCAATTTGACAATAAATTTCATATATAAATAAAAAAAAAATAAAAAAAAATAAAACAAAGCAAGTAAAAAAAAAAGATTATTGTGATAGAAAGTGTATGACGAAAAAAAATTTTATACATAGATCAATAAAAAATGCAAGAAGTTTTATAAATTATGTGTATATTCTTACAATAGTAGAGATATGGTGAGCTTCCTGTTTTTAATGTGAACATTGTCGTTATAGAACAGAATTGGGGAACAAATAAAACTGCTTATATTTCACTCTTATAGGGGTTCAACTGTTGTACACTAAACTGTTGTATGCTGACCTTACTCTATATACTGTAAAAACAAACAAACATAGCAGTAATCACCTTTTCAAACAAGCCAGTGAACTAAAACCATCACCTTCTAAATTTTAGCAGCCATTCGGTACCCCTTATTTTCTGTCTTTTCATAACTGTAAACATGTCTAAATTAAACCCTCAGGTCCTTTTCTATGGTGCTCTGGCAATTTGGCCAATGATCACTATACTATATTATTTTTCTTTCCATCCAAACAAGATTCAGTTTGAAGCGTTTTCAGTACTGGGGTGTACAAACTTTTTAAAAAAATGTTTCCTTTTGTTCTCATGTTAGGAATTACAACTGCTGACTTGTTTAGAATGACAAGTCCTTCATCTGTAGAGTCTTTCTTTTAGAAGAGTATACCATTAAAAAGGTATTTTTGCATGAATTTTTTTGGGAGGGAAGGGAAATTTCCATCACATGATTTTTTTTTTTTTAATTTTTTTTTTTCAACGTTTATTTATTTTTGGGACAGAGAGAGACAGAGCATGAACGGGGGAGGGGCAGAGAGAGAGGGAGACACAGAATCGGAAACAGGCTCCAGGCTCCGAGCCATCAGCCCAGAGCCCGACGCGGGGCTCGAACTCACAGACCGCGAGATCGTGACCTGGCTGAAGTCGGACGCTTCACCGACTGCGCCACCCAGGCGCCCCTCCATCACATGATTTTTATATTCTTTATTTCCTAGTTAATATAGTTGTTTGGCTGTCTGAATAGGTATGAGGGTTTTATTCATTATCATAATTAATAATATTAACAAATTTTTCAATTAAATTGGGTATGGGAGTATGTTTGTTTTTTAAAACAATTAAGAGTATTTTAAGTAAATTCTATGCAGTACAAAATTTAATAATAAATTTGACCACTTACAAATATATGTCCTTTTCACTAATCTTCCTTTAGCTCTAGCAAATCCAAGCTTAACCCTAGGTCCTGCTTATACTTATATAGTGCTTTACACTATATTTGGAACATGCTTTTTCAAAGTGTATCATATTTGTTCCACAGCTATTTTAAGAAGGTAACCATATGTTTTTATGCCCACTTTGCAAATTCAGCAAGCCAAGGCCAGAGAAGGTAGATGATTTTCCTAAGGTCACATGGTTAATAATGGAGCTCTAATCCAAATGTCACTGTTTTTTTTCTACCAATGCTACTTGACCCAGTAATTAATTTGATGCCTTTATGTTCCATTTACTGTACCGTCTTGGGGAATATAAACATCAAATGTTTCTTGCAGCTCTTTTACTCACTCTCTCTGTCTCTCTCTCTCTCTCTCTCTCACACACACACACGCACACACATTTATCTCTTTATGATATCTAATCTTTGATGAGTAAGACTAACTTTCCCATTTTTGTCTGTTTAATTTTCTTAATTTGATATTTTTACAAAAATATTATGAAAAACAAGTAAAACTCTACCACCCAAAGATTTTTTTTTAAAGCTAGAATATCTCCATAAGCCTCTCTGCTCCCTGCAGTACTATCATGCTGTGGGACTGAGGGTAACCATTATGAGTAGATGGTGTGATAATAACCGATATTGGATGAGCATATTTTTGCTTAGTCAAAAATATATATGTAAATACATAAATATTTCTACAGGTTCTGTATACTTGATTTTAAAGAAATGAAAATGTCCTCTACATGTTATTGTTTAACTCTCTTTTTCACCTTAATAATATATTTTGGATATCATCACTTGCCAATAAATAAAGATGTAACTTCACACTTGCATTATAATTTCTGTATGCACTTCACATCCATATATAATTTTACATAAACAGGCATACACCATGCTCTTTTTATTTTTAAGGACTCTTTACCCCCTTATCTCCTTTCTCCTCTTCCACTCGACTCTCCCTCTGCCCTCTCACTCTTGCCCCAAGAAACTCATGTTATCACACTCATGAGTATCCCTTCCATGACTTTTTCTATTTTTTTAATGTTTATTTATTTTTAGAGAGAGAGAGAGATCATGAGCCAGAGAGGGGCAGAGAGAGAGGGAGAGACAGAATCCCAAGCAGGTTCCATGCTGTCACTGCAGACCCTGACATGGGACTCCATTGCAAGAACAGTGAAATCATGACCTGAGCCAAAATCAAGAGTCATACTTAACTGCCATGACTTTTGCTATGCTCATATAGTCATACACAAATACATGTCTACACATAAATATATGCACACATAGACACTTGTAGAAGTAATGTCCTTATATGTTTTCCAAATAATCATATTATACAACTTCTCTTTTTACTTTTTGGACTCAATCTTATCTTGTGGAAAATTCCCTTTGGACAAATGGCAAGGAGCTGATTCATTCTATTTCATAATGGCATAATATTCCAAAGCGTGGCTCTGCTATAACTTATTTAATCATTTCTCTGTTGGTGAGCATTGTTTACTCCATTAGTCGGGAGAGAGAAACCAGACTTCGGTTTTAATATAGAAAACTTAATGTAAAGATTTATTGGCTAGTCTGGGTGAACAAAGGAAAGAAACTGGATTATTTATAGCTTGAAAAAGGGGTCCAATGGAATTGAAACTCCAACTTTTGAAGAAGGAGCCAGCGGGCTGGTGTTGGGATCTAAAGAGTGTGGCATCTGTTTCTGAGGCTGTTAGAAAAACTGCACACTGTCCTTGGCTACTGCTCCAGGAGGTGATCCCAGCTACCAGAGTAAAGAAGCATTTCTAGGATGATACTCACACAAGAAGTGGAGAAGAAGCCAATGGAAAGCAAACAGGACTGAGCAAATCCCGTTTTCCTTTTCTAGCCTTCCAAGTTCCCCTGTAGTGCCCCTCTTAGCAGAGTCAGAGGGAGTGGGGTGAGGAAACAGAAATGTGGTTTGCAGAGCCCCAGCACCAGAGTAGAATTTAGGAGGGTGGGCTTAAAGCTTCGAGAACAAATAAACATTAAAAAAAGAAAAAAAAAAAGAGCACTGAACCGTGGGTCAAAGGACATCGGTTCTGGTCACAGATCTTTCATTGACTGCCTCTATGACCTCGAGCAAGGCATACCACATCTCAGAGCCTCCAGTTCCACATTCCAGAAGTCTCTTGTGGAACACAGCTTGTCAATCAGGAAACAATGAAATTGGACTAAGTATTTTTTTTTAATTTATATATGAAATTTATTGTCAAATTGGTTTCCATACAACACCCAGTGCTCATCCCAAAAGGTGCCCTCCTCAATACCCATCACCCACCCTCTCCTCCCTCCCACCCCCCATCAACCCTTAGTTTGTTCTCAGTTCTCAACAGTCTCTTATGCTTTGGCTCTCTCCCACTCTCACCTCTTTTTTTTTTTTTTTTCCTTCCCCTCCCCCATGGGTTCCTGTTAAGTTTCTCAGGATCCACATAAGAGTGAAACCATATGGTATCTGTCTTTCTCTGTATGGCTTATTTCACTTAGCATCACACTCTCCAGTTCCATCCACGTTGCTACAAAAGGCCATATTTCATTTTTTCTCATTGCCACGTAGTATTCCATTGTGTATATAAACCACAATTTCTTTATCCATTCATCAGTTGATGGACATTTAGGCTCTTTCCATAATTTGGCTATTGTTGAGAGTGCTGCTATGAACATTGGGGTACAAGTGCCCCTATGCATCAGTACTCCTGTGTCCCTTGGATAAATTCCTAGCAGTGCTATTGCTGGGTCATAGGGTAGGTCTATTTTTAATTTTCTGAGGAACCTCCACACTGCTTTCCAGAGCGGCTGCACCAATTTGCATTCCCACCAACAGTGCAAGAGGGTTCCCGTTTCTCCACATCCTCTCCAGCATCTATAGTCTCCTGATTTGTTCATTTTGGCCACTCTGACTGGCGTGAGGTGATACCTGAGTGTGGTTTTGATTTGTATTTCCCTGATAAGGAGCGACGCTGAACATCTTTTCATGTGCCTGTTGGCCATCTGGATGTCTTCTTTAGAGAAGTGTCTATTCATGTTTTCTGCCCATTTCTTCACTGGCTTATTTGCTTTTCGGGTGTGGAGTTTGGTGAGCTCTTTATAGATTTTGGATACTAGCCCTTTGTCCGATATGTCATTTGCAAATATCTTTTCCCATTCCGTTGGTTGCCTTTTAGTTTTGTTGGTTGTTTCCTTTGCTGTGCAGAAGCTTTTTATCTTCATAAGGTGCCAGTAATTCACTTTTGCTTTTAATTCCCTTGCCTTTGGGGATGTGTCGAGGAAGAGATTGCTACGGCTGAGGTCAGAGAGGTCTTTTCCTGCTTTCTCCTCTAAGGTTTTGATGGTTTCCTGTCTCACATTCAGGTCCTTTATCCATTTTGAGTTTATTTTTGTGAATGGTGTGAGAAAGTGGTCTAGTTTCAACCTTCTGCATGTTGCTGTCCAGTTCTCCCAGCACCATTTGTTAAAGAGACTGTCTTTTTTCCATTGGATGTTCTTTCCTGCTTTGTCAAAGATGAGTTGGCCATACGTTTGTGGGTCTAGTTCTGGGGTTTCTATTCTATTCCATTGGTCTATGTGTCTGTTTTTGTGCCATGGACTAAGTATTAATTGACATTAGAAAATTAGTTAATTTCATTTAAAAAATTTAAAAAAAAATAAAGCTTCGAGAACATTAACTTAACAACTGGCACGTCTTTATTGCCAAGATGGGTTTTTGGTTTTTTTTTCAATTAAGAACAGAACTGTATTTAAGTGGCCTTATTCGCATATTCGTATGAACCAGTGCTTTTATTTCTCTGGGACAGATTCCCAGCAGTGAGATTACTGCATAAAGTGATATTTTTAATTTTAACAGATGTTGCCAGATGTTTTTGCAAATGATCCTGCAAAAATTCATACTTCTCCTAGCAATTTTTGAGAGTACTCTTTCTTATTCTCCCCACCAGCACTGGAAGCTATCACTCTATTCAATCTTTCTAACATGATGAGTGTAAAGCAATGCCTTGTTTTCACTCTAATTAGCATTTTTCTGACAGCTTGTGATTTTAAGCATCTTATTATATGTTTATTAACAATCTGCAATCTTTTTTCTGTGAATTTCTATTCCTATCTTTCACTTAGTTTTATTTTCTATTGGATTTCTTCTGTTGCCTTTTTCATGAATATACAAAAATCTCTCTGCATATTACAGAAATTGAACTTTATCAATCTTCTATTTTGTGCTTGTTTATAATGTTACTGTTTGTTTATTCACTCTAATTTTTGTGTTCTTTACAGACATAATATAATCAAATATCACTTATAGCTTCTGGTTCTCGTATTAGTTATATATAGACCTCCCCCACCCCTAGATTGAATTTATAATTTAAGCTTATGTCAAATATGTTTTTAATTTTTTATATTCAAGACTTTGTTCCACCTGGAATCTATGACTGTATATGCCATTTATTTTATTTTTTTTTAAGTTTACTCATTTTGAAAGAGAGAGAACAGGGGAGGGGTAGAGAGAGAGAGAATCCCAAGCAGGCTCCACACTGTCAGCATAGAGCTTGACACAGGGCTCGAGCTCACAAACTGATAGATCATGACCTGAGCCAAAGTCAAGAGTCAGACGCTTCACTGACTGAGCCACCCCAGGCACCTCTGTATATGCTATTCAGTATGGGTTTGATTTTTTTTTTCCATGTATATAGTCAGTTGTCCAGAAGCATTTATTATGACAACTTTCCTTTCAATATTGATTTGAAATACCAATTTTGTTATATGTGAGACTCTTTGATCTGCTTCTGGATTTTCTATTCTGGATTTCACTGGATTTCCTTTTGGCCAATTCTTATGCCAATGCCATATTGACTTAATCACAGTGGGTTAATATGGACAATGCCTAGCATTTGGAAACATTTTTAAAATTAATTTCTTGGCTATTCTCCAGCATTTCTTTTTCTATATGTGTTCCTCAAGATAATTTTATCTATCTCCTTTCTGCTTCAGAAAGGAAGAAATAAACCCCATTAGAGATTAATTTGAACTACATTCTATTTATATCCCATTTTGTAGAAGATGTATATTTTATGAAATTATCTTCCCATCAAAAAGTGGTGCTTTCATTTTTTCAGTTCATGATCTCCTCAGTAAGATTTTGTAATTTATATTTTAATAAGATTTTATAATTTATTTGTTAAATTTATTATTAAGTATTTTATGGTTTTTGTTTTTTTTTTTTTTTAATTTTTTTTTTCAACGTTTATTTATTTTTGGGACAGAGAGAGACAGAGCATGAACGGGGGAGGGGCAGAGAGAGGGAGACACAGAATCAGAAACAGGCTCCAGGCTCTGAGCCATCAGCCCAGAGCCCGACGCGGGGCTCGAACTCACGGACTGCGAGATCGTGACCTGGCTGAAGTCGGACGCTTAACCGACTGCGCCACCCAGGCGCCCCTGGTTTTTGTTTTTATTATTACATTTCTGGGTATTTATTGCTGGAAGGGGAAAAGCTATTGATCTTGTAGTATTTCTATTAAGATAGACTAAACCATCACAAGAAATAAATCCAAAAAATGTGATGGCTCCAAAGAAATACAAGTTTATTTCTTTTTCATGAAAGTTTAGAGTGTATGTTCCAAACTGGCTGAGGGCTCTTCACCATGTGGTCATTCGAGGACTCAGGAGAATTCAGCTCTACTCTACTTAATATGTGGCTTCCTGGCTTGCTCTGATAGTCACCGTCTTAGCACCGAGCAATAGAAAAAGAAATTGTAGATTTATAGGACACGCAGGAAACTGACAATTGTGAGCTCTGTTCACATCTCACTGGAGGGAATTTAGTTATAGGCAACCTATAATTGAAAGAAATGCTAGGAGACACAGTGTGACTGGAAAGAAATATACCCAGTTGCCATTCTGTTTTTGCAGAAGAAAGGATGATGCATTTTAGGAAATGTAGTAGACTCTGCCATGGTATAATTATCCTATATCTAGCCATTATACTAAAGTCTCATTAATTCTCATAGTTTTCTTCTTTAACTAGGTACACTTGGAATTTCTATCATATCCATAAGAGATTGCTTTGTTTTGCTCCTTCCTTTCAATATTTTTCCCACCAAATATTTTATTTTATTGTTGTTACATGTGTTAGAAACTCTAAGATGAGTTGAATAGTAATAGCAAGAGCAAACATCCCTAACAGAATTTCATAGTTCTTGTATTTTATCATTTAGAATAATTTTTGGCATTGATTTTAAAATCTTGTCTTTATCACTTTAAAAGATTTCCTCCAATTCTTATTGTACTTAGCACTTACATGGTAGTAAGACTGCAGAGGTTTGTCAATTATCTTTTTGGCATATAAGATCATTATATTTGTCTCTTTCAATGTATTAATCTAATGAAATATTGACAGATTTCCTGAAAAAGAAATGTCTGGAATAAATCTTATTTATTCTATTCCTTATGCATTTTTGGATGCACTGCTGGTGTATCAAAGATGCATACTATGATTTAGATATATGCTAATATTTTTAAAGAAGTTTTGCATCTCGGGGTGCCTGGGTGGCGCAGTCGGTTAAGCGTCCGACTTCAGCCAGGTCACAATCTCGCGGTCCGTGAGTTCGAGCCCCACGTTGGGCTCTGGGCTGATGGCTCAGAGCCTGGAGCCTGTTTCTGATTCTGTGTCTCCCTCTCTCTCTGACCCTCCCCCGTTCATGCTCTGTCTCTCTCTGTCCCAGAAATAAATAAACGTTGAAAAAAAAAAATTTAAAAAAAAAAGAAGTTTTGCATCTCTCTCAGGTGAGTGCCATACTACAGATGGAGGCTGAAGGCAGATTTGAGTTTTAGAGAAATTATGGAATGTGACATTCTTTGTGTGCCAGTATTTTGGACTAAAATTCATAAGCATCACACACATTTAGATAAAAGAAGTTAGGAATGCCTGGGTAGCTCAGTTGGTAAGTAAATGACTCTTGATTTCAGCTCAGGTCATGATCTCACGGTTTGTGGGACTGAGCCCCACATCGGGGTCTGCAGTGACAGCACAGAGCCTGCTTGGGATTCTCTCTCT
Organism: Puma concolor; assembly: GCF_028749965.1. Taxonomy (NCBI): domain Eukaryota; kingdom Metazoa; phylum Chordata; class Mammalia; order Carnivora; family Felidae; genus Puma; species Puma concolor. The sequence goes on from NC_141670.1 coordinate 65,216,254, forward strand.
CTCCTCTCTCTCTGCCCCCCCCCCCCGCCCCGCTCATGCTCTTCCTCTCTCTCAAAATAAATAAACTTTAATAAAATATAAAGAAGCTGGAGGAATTCTTATGAACACAGCACAAGAGATAGCAGAGTTTTGAAAGAAGAAGAATAAAAGGCAAATATACTAGTAGCAATGGGAAAGAAAGAATAACAAATAGAAATAAAACAAACCATATGCATTAGGGTCCTCCAGAAAAACCAAACCAATAGGAAATATAGGATATAGATAGATTAGATAGATAGATAGATATGTCTATGTCTATATCTATATCTATATGTATATCTCTCTCTACACACACACACACACACACACACACACACACACACACACAGAGGGAGAGAGAGATCTATAGAGTGGGCGAGTAGGCTGGAGACTCGGGGGAGTGGTAGTTCTAGCCCAAAGGCAGTTCTGCTGGAAGAATTAGCAGAATTCATTCTTGTTCTGAAGAGGTCAGTTTTTGTTCTATTAAGGCATTCAACTGATTGGGTAAGATTTATCCACATTATACAGTGTAATCTGCTTTACTCAAAGTCCACTGATGTAAATGTTAATCTCATCCAAAAAACACTTTCAAAGAAACATCCAGAAGAATGTTTGATTAAACATATCAGCACTATGGCCCAGCCAAGTTGACACATAAAATTAACCATTATATCCCCTGAATGCCAGGGCAATTTCCATTTATCTGTGTAAGAGACCTTCAGTTGTAAATACTTGAGAATCTACTTTAGAGATCACTTGCTATGTAAAACAGAAGAGAAGATGTTAGGTTATTGCAAATATTTTGAAGCAATAGATACATCTATACTTAAGGTTCTAATGCAAAAATTTAAAGGATGAAAAATGAAAAACTTTAAAATAGTGGAAAAATCTGAAAGCTCATTTTAAAAGGATGTATCATATAAAGAGCTTGTGTAAGTTATTCAGTTTTTCCTAAAACTGAGAACAAGGGGCAAGAATGCAGTCAAGGGATCATAGACCAGCACAATAGAGGTATTTCTCTCCCACCTCACTCTTTTACCAAAAGCTAACTTGGCCCTCTCTTCTCCTTCTCAGCATCTAGAATCTAAGAGTCAGAGGAAATGAAACTAATTTATTGTACTTTACCAAGGTGGCCGGCCCCCCAACTGATATTTGACAAGGGCCTTAGAAATATTCTCTGTTGGGTATCATGAGCCAAAGTACCCTCAACTAAGTCCCCAACAAGTGCAGGTCTTGAAATATGTCAATAATTTGACATATTAAAAAATATAGTGTGACCTTCACTGGCATTATCACACATCTTTATTCTACTGAATGACTATAGACTGAGCCAGTAAACTCGCTCTTATTGTGTGAAATACTCTAAGAAATATCTCCGTCAGATTTGTCTCCACATGGCTTCCTTGAACTGCCAAAAAGTTATAGCTTATATTATTGTTCTTCAGTTTTTCAATCCAGATTTCAGATTGCTCAATTAAGACTAAAGCATAGTTTCCTTTTCCTTCTGTATTTCTTTTTGGGTACTGTCTTAACACATTATGCAAGATTAATAACATGAATTTGGGAACTTTATGTATCTATCGTCAAGAATAACGTAAATAAAATTGAAATTACGTGTTCTTTAAAAATGAGGTACAACTGGGGCGCCTGGGTGGCTCAGTTGGTTAAGCATCCGATTTCGGTTCCGGTCATGATCTCATGGCTTGGGAGTTGGAGCCCCAAGTCGGGCTCTGTGCTGACAGCTCAGAGCCTGGAGCCTCTGCAGATTCTGTGTCTTTCTCTCTCTCTCTCTGCCCCTCCCCTGCTCACACTCTGTCTCTCTCTGTCTTTCAAAAATAAATAAACATTAAAAAAATTTTTTTTTAAAAATGAGGTACAACTTACTTGGAAATCATCATGCCCTTATTCTTTTTAGGGCATATAGACTTCTATTTACTTATCTAATCCCTTCTTTGTTAATTACCGTATCTATTTAAGTTTTCCTCTTCTTAAATAAATTCTGACAACTTTTACTTTGCTAGAATATGGTTGATTTTTTTCTAGGTTTTCAGATTTGTTGCAATAACATTCCGTGTAGCTTTCTTTTACAATTTTTCTAATTTTTCTGTGTCTTTGGTCATTTATCCTTTCTTATCTATTCCTGCTTTCTCTTTCCCTTGATAAGCCTTACTAGAAAATCATCTATTTTGTAATTATTCTCAGGGACCTGCCTTAAGAAAACGTTTCTGTATTATTCTTATTTATATCAATTTAATGAGTTTTAGCTTTTATAATTGATTACTTTCATTTTTCTATGTTCTTTTATTTTGTTTAATTACTGTTTTCTTTAATATGGAAAGCATTTACAGTTATAAATTTTTTTTTTTTTAAATTTTTTTTTTTTCAACGTTTTATTTATTTTTGGGACAGAGAGAGACAGAGCATGAATGGGGGAGGGGCAGAGAGAGAGGGAGACATAGAATCGGAAACAGGCTCCAGGCTCTGAGCCATCAGCCCAGAGCCTGACGCGGGGCTCGAACTCACAGACCGCGAGATCGTGACCTGGCTGAAGCCGGACGCTTAACCGACTGCGCCACCCAGGCGCCCCTTTACAGTTATAAATTTTATCTGGATATAGCTTTTGCTGTGTTCTCTATAAGTCTTAGCATATTATTTTCAAGAGTTTCTGGCTATAATTTTCCAAAGACTTTTATTTCATTGAACCAAGTATTATCTAAAAATGTGTTAATCAGTGGTGATTAAGATTTATTAGTCACATTTCAAGTTTTTATTTCTAATTTTATTGGTTCAATATCAAAAGAAGTGCCCTATAAATCTCTATTTGAAGTTTTTTTGTTAAGGTACTGTTTGAGGGTACATGAATTTTACATCTTTCATAGACATTAAAAAACAGTATTTTTCACTTAGTGGACATGAGATTTTTAAATATATCTATTAATCAAGTTTTTATTGCATACAATTTCTCTGTGTTTTTTTTTTCATTTATAAACCACATTGCTTTCAAAGACTTTTATTACAGGTTTTAATTACCTTAGTAAAAATAGTTCCATTTTCTACTTAGAATTCTTCAGATGACCTTCAAATTTGCCTCATTTCTTTTTCTTCTTTCAAATATTCTTGATTTTTAGCCTGGACAGGGGTAGGGGGTGGAGGTGAGGGGGACCAAGGAAAAAAACTAGAGAATAACATTGTATCAGTGAAATGTGTGAATCTTATTCTGGTTTATTCACTCAGGCAGGAATTTTTTTGTTTTGTTTTGTTTTTTTCCTTAAGTTCACATAAAACAACCTCCTTCAAGCTTCCTTACTGCCCTCTTCTGATCAATGGTACAATATATAGAATATCCATGTGTAGATACATACATGTCCAGCCATATTGTATATTCTTTAACACAGAGTATTGCCTTTTGAAGGAACTATGTCATTTTCCTCAGATTATAACATTAAAAATGTGTTAAAACAATTTAGTAATGATTTTCTCATTTGGTAATCATTTTTCCTTTCTGGTAATAAAAATCCAGCCATGTTTAGTAAGATCAAATTTGAAAAACAATCATTATACTAATAATAATCACAGAACAAAACTAACAATGCCAGATATATTTATATCAAACAAAACTTAGAAACTTCTTGTCAATATTAAAAAGCACTTCTGAATTAGAAGTCAAACTCTATGCATACTGTGAATGGTCTGCTAAAACCAGTCTGCTAAGATAGCTACTCAACATTACTGATTGATGATCCCATACTTTTCTTGCAGACTTGTCTGAAGCTCTTGTTGGTTCCAACTTTTAGTCCCCTAAAAGGTCACTATAATTTGAGTACCAGTACGTTACATTAGAATCTAAGACAGCTGCTATTTAATGTAAGGTAAAGAATTTCAACTGATCATAATGAGGTATGACAACTGTATTTGACTAATCTATGAAGAAGAATTTGTCATTGCAATGGTAATGGGACAATCCACCCAATTAATTAGTAGCAAATGAAACAGATAGCTTTGGAAGTTTTCCAAGAGCAAAAGTGCTTCTGGTGCTTTGCTTCAAAAGCAGAGCAAACCCAACTTCCTTACTTGGGTAGAGAAAAATTTGATTTTTCATTCTTAAATTTTGTATGCCAGAATCTAATCCACAATAGAGGCAAAATTGCAGGACAGAGAAACGAGGATGTTTGTGTTTAAATTATGAGTCTAGTAAACTGTGATGATCATCATGATTTTTGAGGGAGCTCTTTGGGTGTTTCCTCTACTTGTGAATAGTAATTGAAATAGTATAACCTTGCAAACTATAAAATGTTTTCATGTAGAGCTCATTTGCTTCTTCCAACAATCCCCAGGGTATTATCTCCTCCATGTTATAGTGAAGACACAGGTTACAGTGAGGAAAGTCCTGGCTTGTCAAACTGTGATCTTGCCAGAACCAGTGCATTACCACAGGGCAAATTGCAAGCAGGGCTCTCCCTCTCCAAAGCTGCCAGCACAGCACTCATGTATGCCCTCTGTCCCCTGTATTAACTGGAATGGACACAACAGGGAGCTTAGCTCTGGCAAAAAAAAAAAAAAAAAAAAAAGTAACCTTTGCCTAAACTCCTTTATTTCTTGCAATACCTAATCTTGTGTTAGGAGAAAATAGAACCAATGGATCTCAAGTTAAAAGATCTCTTGAAGTACTAAATAATCAAGAAGATGCTTCCTCCCTATTAGATTTGGGGATGCTGGTGACAAGTATGGGACTTATCTGCTTATTATAACCTTACGCTGAACTCATTCACAACTGTGGAGGGAATCTGACTCTCCTTGTTTTTATCTGAAAACACCACAAAGTCCTATTTGGTTTGCAAAATTAAGTTATCTGATGTAATGTTAAATTTCTGTGGTACCTCTGGGCTCTTGTTGAAGCACCTTTCAGTCCTAGTTCCTTAATTATGTTTTCACATACCATGGAAATATGGAAAACATAACAAAACAACTACTACACAAAATTCTTCCCTGTCTATTATATTATGTGACTTATTTCCGTCTGTTCTATACAATAGTGTGTCAGAATCCTGCATTTCACTCAGAAGGGAAGATGGATTAGTTTTGTTTTCTGGTATCTAGAAGAGGAGCTGAGATGTCAGGAGAAAAGTACCTCTCTCCATCACCAGAGGCAGCTAATCAAGGAAAAATGTCTGCTGGCAGTACATACATTAATCTCCAGCTGGATCACGGGGCTGTTATGAGGTGTAACTAATCGTATCGTTGTGACTCATCTTGGTCTGTAATAACACGCTCCACAGTGACATCAGTGGTTGTATGAGATGGATGTTGCATGTAAAGGAAAAAATACTATTCAGCTGGAATATGTGCAAGCCTGCACATGACACAGTGACAATTTGCAGTAAATGCATCTACTGTTTCTCCACAATAACATTTGCCTTATCCTGTCATCGCTGTGTTGCTGAAACTGTCTCTAGCAGTCATCATGGGGCAATTTCAGACCTGCAGGTTGTTAGAACATCTTAGTTCTCAAAAACAACCTCTGTCAAGATGCACTGTAGTTGTCTACGCAGGTCCACTTTGGCACCAGGTCTAGATGCTCAGGAAATTTCTTAAAAGAATATTAAGGTGTTAATTCAGATCCTTCACAAACTCTTGGTTTCCAGAACAGCTCCTTCCAACATTTTCTCTACAGAAGGAAAGGTGTACTGTGATCTCTTGGTACATGTAAAATTCATAATACCCATGCATTGTGATTTGTCAGTCAATTATCCACTAGCCGATAATTGGCAGAGTAGAACGAGCAACCAGACTGGACTGGACAGAAGGCCTCAGGCTGACTCCAGCTTGAGCATGAGCACTGCCATTGCTGGGAAAAGAATGCTTCTGGGTTTCAAAAGAAGGGCTCCGCTTTCTAAGGTCTCTCTCTACCTTAAAATTGTACAGTTTTCTTAAAATATTCAAAAGCTTTTCTCATGCTTTTCTACTAAATTGGATATCCTTTAAGAGGCAAGAACTGAGGGTATAATTTTTTTAGTGTATTTTTAAGTTTTAGATTTTAAAATAATTTTTAAAGGTTTTTAACTTAATTGTTTTAAATTTAAAACTATCTTCGAAATTTTTACATTTTATTGTTTTAACATTTATTTATTTTTGAGAGACAGAGAGAGACAGAGTGTGAGCCAGGGAGGAGCAGAGAGAGAGGGAGACACAGAATCCAAAGCAGGCTCCAGGCTTCCAGCTGTCAGCACAGAGCCCGACACGGGGCTCAAGCTCATGAACTGGGAGATCATGACCTAAGCTGAAGTCAGACGCTTATCCAACTGAGCTACCCAGGCCCCTCTAAATTTTTACATTTTAAAAGTGAAATAACAGAGGGTGCTCTGGGTGGCTCAGTGGGTTAAGCATCTGACTTCGGCCCAGGTCATGATCCATGGTTCATGGGTTTAAGCCCCACATTGGGCTCTCTGCTGTCAGCACAGAGACTGCTTCAATCCTCTGTCCCCCGCTCTCTAAGTCCTTCCCCGGCTTGCATGCACACTCTCTCTCCCAAAAATAAATAAACTTAAAAAAAATAGAACAAAAGTAAAATGACAGAAAAGATGAATAAAGATGTATTTTAAAATAACAGGAGTTAGATGTATGCACCATGTACCTGGTGTGCAATATTTACTGACATTAGAAACAGAATTTACTTAGAATGTCCTTGTAGCAAAAATGAAAGAGGAAATAATGGAATATATATCCATTTTCTAATTTATTTCAAAGGAACTGCATACATTTTTTCTAGAGAAATAAGCATTTCCTGGACATAAATACTCCTAGAATGTGATGCTAATTGAAACATTTTCACAAGGACACTGATCTGTAGTAAAGAAATAAAATTTGGTAAGACAAAAACCATTGTGTGTAAGCAATTTGTATATTTTTCAGTCAGAACAATATAGAGAACATTTAGACGTTGGTCTGTGCTGGGCTTTCTTTTTTCCACAGTAAAGACTATTGCTAAATTCTTAATCAATGTCCATAATTTTATTTTTCAGAATGACAAATCCCCAGGGCGATCTGCAAGTCGATCAAGTAATATTTCAAAAGTAAGTAAACTGTATTTATTTGTTTATTGACTTTCATGTTTTATGAGTTTCAGTAAAAGTTTATAATGTTTAACCTAGAATTGTTATCTGGGGGAGCAGTACACAAATATGACTTGTTAATGGTTTTGACTCTTTTAAGCTTTTGCTGTGATGAGGGGCACGATTTCATGATTTCACACAACAAACATTTTGTTTGTTTGTTTGCTCACACACACATTTGGTTTCATTTCAACAAAATGAGTTATTTTTCCTTTTCAATACTATATGCAAAAGATAACTTGATACTTTTGGAGTGTCACAAAAAGTTTTTTTTTTCTCTCATTTCAAGCATCACAGAGCTGTCACATACCCAACTTGAAATTGTATCAACATTCATGGTACAATTTCCATTAATTCAGTTTTTCTACAAGTTTAGGCTCAACTATGCTGGTATTTAACCAGGACAGGTTTTAGAAATGACTTACTTTAAGGCATTAGTTTGGTCATATTTGTTTTATAGAGTCAATGGATGAAAAAAACAAAATACTCCCTAAACTGTCTTAATTCTAAGCAAAACACCAGAATGTCAAAAAAAAAAATTATGGCACGGCAGAGATACTCTAGATTTTTATTTTGCCTAGAAAACAAAATTAAGGGCTATTCTCTAAAATGAGACACAATGTAATGTATAGACTCTGTGTTTGGGGGAGTGAGAAGTCATTTAGAGCCATTTATCAAATTGGAAAATTATGTCTTCCAAAAACATAATTCAGACAAAGATAGATTTACCATGAATAGAGTTTGGTCTGCAGGGCCACTCACTTGCCGGCACCCTCTATGGCCCTGAACTTAATTTTGCATATGTAATTTTATATTCTTTTCCTTCAGAGGAGCCCCCCAAATAGTTGTCAACTATAGGCACTATAGAACATAGATCCACATCCAATTTAGGGAAGTGTTTTGTTTTCAGAAACAAAGAACTTTATTACTCATTGGAAAAATAGCAGTAGCCGAGTATCAGGACTTTCTTAAGCTGGTTTCCTGAGGCCAGTTCTTAGGAGACAATGCCAAGATGGTCTGGTGACACTTGCAAACACACTGCATTGGTTATAGGAATGCAACCCTACACTTAGGAAACTCTCATTTTTAATAGATAGTAAGTATGCCTGTCCATTGCTCTGTGAGACAAAATCTCTATGTTCCAATCTTAGCCATTATGCAAACATCCTTACAAAGATAGTCGAGCACTAAAGCTATGAATAATTCTGCTTACAAGACATGCAGAGATACAAGAGACCCATAAAAATTGTATCTCAATACATGGGACTGAACATTTATAATTATATCCAAATCTGGGGACCTTCATAGATTTTTGAGGGGCGATGTGGGATAGTACTAATTCTGGAGAAAGAGGATCAGAGTGTAAGTTGCTGTGCTGTCACTTCTTATGTGACTGTGAGACATTCACTTAACCTCCCTGAGATACAGCTGCCTCCTCAGTGACACGAAGGTGATGGTATCAGTCATTTGAAGGTTTCCTTAAGTAACTGTAAATTAAAAACATACCTTTCAAATGGCTTTCATCTTAGTCACATCATGAAGGGCCTTGCCTGCAACTGCAGAACATTGTCATCTTTCTAAACTTGAATGTTCATGTTGACCTAGAAACTTGTAAACATACTGACAACTCCTTTATCACACCAGATATTGTTTCATGATCCAGGGGTACAATTATATTGCATTGCCAAGCTGCTGTTTGAGCTTGACATAATGCAGCTTATTTATAACTTTTAAACTTTTAACTTATTCTTTGAGAAATAAAAAGTCTGGAGTGTAGTTTCCCTTCTAGGAGTTCTTCCAGGCTCTGGTATAGATTAATTGCATCCCTATGTGGGAGACAATTAATGACAAAAATGCATAATATGCAGAGGGAAATGAAAAGCTCTCTTCTTCAATAGTCTAATTGTGCGATAGCAGAAATTCAACTATCAGACACCTGCAGAGATAAAAAGATTTCTGTGTGCATGTTTATTTTATTTAAGCCAAAATGACTTTCCTTTTATTCACATTCAGAATGACAGTCATAAATGCTAAATACATTGTTGAGTTCTCACTACTTTTTCATGAATTACTAAGTGATAAACTTTTCATTAGGACCATATAACTTACCAACTGTGAAGTGGCAAAATCTAGCAATATTTGAGTCCATTAACATTTTTAAATGTTTATTTATTTTATTTTTGAGAGAGAGAGAGGGAGAGAGAGCAGCGGAGGGTCAGAGAGAGCAAGACAGAGAATCCCAAGCAGGCTCAACACCTTCAGTACAGAGCCCCATGTGGGGCTCGAGCTCATGAACTGTAAGATCATGACCTGAGCAGAGATCAAAAGTTGAACGCTGAACCAACTGAGCCACGTGGGTACACTGAGTCCTTTAACTTTTAAAGTGGTGGGGAAAAAACATTAAAGTAGAACAAGGGTGCTTTTTCTCTCATTTTGTCAAAATTATTTTTATGTAGAAAAAAAGACTATAAGTGTTTGAAGGGTGTGATTACATAGTAATTAAGAGCATGGATTCCAAAGAAACTGTTTAGGAGGGTTATTTAACTTTCTTAATAACTTAACCTGTGAAAGGAGAATATATTCTAGTATCTACATCTTGGAGTAGTGCTTAGAACAGTGACTGGCACTATGGCAAGTATTAGCTATACTTCTTATGGAACTCTTAATATGTATATCACAGTGAGAGCACCAAATAAGTGCTTCATAAATCTTTTTGTAAGTAAGTGAATTTGGGGCTTAGGTTCTAATATATGCATTGTGTTCTGAGTGGAATAAGAATAAATAATAGGCTGGTAAAAATTAAGTCAGTCAGGTGCCTGGGTGTTTCAGTCTGTTAAGCATCCAACTTCAGCTCAGGTCATGATCTCACAGTTAGTGAGTTCGAGCCCTACATCAGGCTCTGTGCTCATGGCTCAGAACCTGGAACCTTCTTTGGATTCTGTGTCTCCCTCTTTCTGCCTCTTCCCCACTCACACTCTGTCTCTCTCTCAAAATAAACAGTAAAAAAAAATACGATGTTATGATATAGGTAAATAATGATCTGACATAATTTTATTGAAAAAAGTACTGCATAGCATATTTCAGTTTCCTAAAAAAAGTTATATATTTATACCTATATATGTGTATATTTAACAATAATAAATTATCTTATGTCAGTGGCAATATTACTCATAATGAGCATCTTTCTTAATTTTTATCAAGTTCGTGTCATCCCCAATCCTTTGATACAGGACAATTGCAGATACTACAGAGGAGTCTGTCCCCAGTGGGTTGGCAGGACTGTCCACCACACTACTGAGTCTGCTTTCCTGTCCATTTCTTACAATGCTTTACTGAACCAGCAGAACTTTCTAATCACCAATATTTGTGGAATGTCACCCATCAATAATCATATTCTGTACTGGAAATGAGGACTTCCATGTATTTAGTGAGCTTACAGTGAAGGAGTTGAGATCCCATATATATGTGAGATATACACATATACAAATTAATTAAGTAGAACTGATAACTCCCTGTGCAGAAAAGATAACAGAGCAGGCTGAAACTCTTATCTCCAAAAGGCCTGTTGGTAAGGTTGGCCCTTGGCTGGCATCTGGGAACTTGGATTTCAGGAATGGTGTACCACCCTAAATTATAAAAATAGTTCACAGTGCCTGAACTGTGAAAAAAAAATATATATGGCTTATCCAAAATACTTGCCTTCCTTAGGAAGTCTGGAATTTGGGTACATGCTAGGCAATAGGTACCAATGTGACCAGCCCCCAATGAAAACTTTGTGCACTGAGTTTCTAATGAATTCCCCTGGTAGATAGCTCTTCACATCTGTTGTCACAACTTATTGCTGTAGGATTTAAGCGCAGCCTGTTTGACTCCACTGGGAATAAATTCGGAAGTTTGCTCCTGATTTCCTCTGAACTTTACCCTCTATGCCTTTTCCTTTTGGTGACTGTGCTTTGTATCCTTTCACTGTAATAAACATAGCCATGATTATGACCATAATTTAGTCCTGCGAGCTGCCTAGAAAATCACTGGAACTGGGTGTGGTCATGGGAACTCCTCCTGTGCTAGCCAAAAAAAGTATAGACAGACGGCTGTGGGAGTTGAGAGAATGATCACTTCCACGTGATGAGGACAGGATAGCATCAGAGATGGTTTCTTGGAAGAATGGTATACAAACAGGGCCTCGAGGAATGGGTGTGACTTGATCAACTACCAAGAAAGTAGGCTTAAACGGATATAAGTATGAGGCATGGAAGACAAAAAAAATAAATCATAAGGAGAAAGATACATAAATGGTTTTAAGGACCTTTGAGATGGAACTCTGAATAATAGGATACGTTCTCTTTAGTCAGAACAGACAAGTGTCATCTATCTTGGAAACAGAGGGATGGATTTAGAACCCATCAAGGTCCTTGAGACTTTTTTTCAGTAAATATGTCTGAAATTGAACATTATTATTTTTGCTGTTCAGGATTATATAAACATGATCGCACAGTTGTGAATATGAAATATACAAGTGTGGGATAAATAACAAAAGCTGAATTGTTAATAAACATTAAAAATTTTGTCCTAGTTTTATCTGTGAATCTTTTTACCCCATATTATTTAATTGCAGTTGTACTTTGAGTGTTATACTTTGACTTTTCTGGCCATTCCACCTTTTAATTTTTTCTTATATTATATTTCTAGTTTGTTTTAGGACATAGAAGACAGACCTGTGATTCTCTCTTTTTTTTTTTTTTTCCTATTCTAATATGATTTGTATGTGTCGAACAAGTTAAAATGGATGCAAAAGTTACAGACAAGCTATATGGGTTTAAAACAATGTATGTGAGATTGTCAGAATATCTTCAGTGTGAACACAACAACATTTACTTATCCATCACTTGTTTTTGTTTGTTTGTTTTTTGAAAAGCTGCTCTTGATATTAATGCTGGTGGCTGCTTTTTAACCCACATATGGCTCATAAATAGGTTTCTAAAGATGTAAAATTAGCCAAATTTGGCCTTTCTTTTATTTCTTCTAGGCTGAGAAATCATTATATTCAACTAGCAACAGCATATTATGTATTTCACAAGAAAAATATTTCAAAAGCAAACTGTCAAAAGGAAAGAAAGCCTGTACTTTCAATTCAAATCAACATCTAGAATTTTCTTTTAAGTGAAATACTTCAGGCATTTTGGTCTATGTGGGAAGCAGCTCACAAAATGTAATCTACTTATGAAAAGAAACTCAAAAGCCACCATCTTAACAAAATATTTCTGTGTTTCCATTATTTCCTGTTATATCCCCTAGACTTCATTTACTTGACAAAGGTTCATCAAAATTGTTCTGTTGGTCTTTACCTAGAAATATCATGTATAATGTTAAGGAAAGATGGTATGTAGTATTTAAAATAATATTTCTAAAGCTTTCTCTTCTCTTATTCACATACCTAGTTTATTCTTCCATAAATGAAGATGCATGGTATAGTCAATACAATTTATTCAACAAACATTTTTTAAGGATATACTGTGTACAATGCATTATAGAAGTGATAGCATTTTCTTTTTTTTATTTATTTATTTTTTAAATTTTTTTTTAAATGTTTATTTATTTTTGAGACAGAGAGAGACAGAGCATGAACAGGGGAGGGTCAGAGGAAGAGGGAGACATAGAATCTGAAACAGGCTCCAGGCTCTGAGCTGTCAGCACAGAGCCTGACACGGGGCTCGAACTCATGGCCCGTGAGATCATGACCTGAGCTGAAGTCGGACGCTTAACCGACCAAGCCACCCAGGCGCCCCAAGAAGCGATAGCATTTTAAATAAATACTTTCTTTTGATCAAATACATACTTTGATTTTACTGTGTAAATCTTTAGCTCTCCATTTTTGCCAGATATGCCTTTAATATTATAACTTATTTTCCAACAAGGTCAAGGTGGAAGTGTTCCCTAAATGGAAAATGTATTGGGAATTCTTTCAGCTGAACCTGAGCCAAGCATTTGCATCTCTGAACAGGTGTTTAATGTTCTGACTTATTGAGAGATCCATCTTGGTTTGCTTGTACAGGGGACCTATAAATCAGTCATAGCCTCAGACTACATACCTTTAGAGGGCAGGTTTGATAGGTAAAATGGGATGTATAATTAGGAAACAACTAGAAATGAGGTAGACTAATTTGAGAACTGTCATAGAGCCTGAGTCAGGGTCTGTTCTGAGACCAAAGCTGAGGAAATGAATGTAAATTTAGTTAAATTGGTAAAGGTGGTAGTGAAAGAGTAAGAAAGCCTGAAACCTTATATCCTGAGGCTTTTTCTTTATATGCACTCACTCCTTCGGTGATCTCATCTAGCCTCATGACTATATACAGTATGCCAACAACCCTCAAATAGATATTTCTAGCCCAGATTTTTACCGTGAATTCCAGACTAAAATATCCTACTTACATTTTCTATACCAGTGTATAATAGGAATCTGTTTTAGGTCAGATTGCCCAGAAATAGGTCATAAAATGAATTTTTTTTTTGCAATTATTTACTATGGAGAAACCACAGAAGCTCAGGAGAAGCCATCAAAGGAGTGGGAGAAGCAGGACAGGGAAGAGGAGGAAGTCAAGAAAAGTTCCCCTGATCCTGCAAGGGGGATCTGCAGTATAAAAGGAACTGGAAGTTCTTCCCACTTGAAGCATGAAAACAGGGCTTTCATCCTCACCTACCAGCCATTCATGAGCTCAAGGTCTCCCAGAGAGGGGAAAAGTTCCAGGTACTTTGACTGTCTTTACATACAGGTAAAGCTGTCTAAGAAGCCAAGGGCAGTTCTTCAAAGGGAATCACAGTTACAGGATCTTGGACACAAAATTGCCCAGAAGCTTAAGGATCCATGTACTGAAACAATGAAAGAGGCCAGACTGGATTTTGGTGGAACACTGGCAGCATCTGCTATGGCCCGTCAGTTGAACCACTCAGATCCATATGAACTCATTCTATCCTGTCATGGATACTAATAAATGATGACCGGTCATAATTTCTGAGGAAAAAAAATAAAAGACATGGATTAGTAGAACAAGCTCGTGCTATACAATTGCCAAAGCCATAAATGATTCATCATCATCTCCTACCACTCATTCCAAATATCCCTCATTCTGGATGATCAGTTCTGTTAGGCTAGATAGCTTACTGGTGAAGTGTCTCTGACCTCCAGTATTTATCACCATGCCCGTAACAGGCTGTGTTTTCTGTAATCAACTGTTTGAAGTTAATCCTGGGCATGGTTAAACAAACAAACAAACAAAATGCTGCAGTGGATCCCCCAAGTTTTAAAATATGTCTTGCTTCCTCATTATATAGCAGCAACTCTACCTCCTCATAATGGACAAATCCAATTTTTCAGTGAATTGTTGCTCTGCCTACCAGACAATATAATTTGTGTTACCAAGTTCATGAGGGAGAGCTTCAGTCGTGTGGTCAACTGATGTCCATGGTAAAACCTTTAGTCTTTCTAGAGCCAAGTGGCATGCCAGGAGCTGCTTTCTATGAAGAGAACTCCACTCCAATAGTATAGCCTTGATCTGGAATACTAGGGTTTTCACAGGATTTCTCCATTCAGAGTTTGACAGAGAATCTGCACTGCATTCTTATTTACCATGGTACCTCTAATAGTATGGGATTTGCCACTTAGTACAACTCTGGCATGAAGGTTACTTATACTGAAGCCAAAACTACTGCAAAAACTTCTCTTATTCTTGACCCTACTCAAAACTGGTAGCCTTCTGAGTCATCTGACAAAGGATTTAAGCATTATTCCAAAGTGTGGTTCTTGCCACCTCTAAAACCCAGAATCCTATCAAGCACTCTGCGTCTTTCTTAACAGTGTGCTAAAATGCAAAATTTGTCCTTCACTCTGAAGGGACTGTGTTGACAAGCACAACACACCAGATCCCCCCAAATTTTCACTGATTAAGCCAGCTCCTGAATGTGGGATTTTTCTCCTGTGCTCTAGAACACACATATCCTAATGAGACATTCAGATCACTGGCCTTTCCTGCTCCTTAGATCTGATTAACATGATATCATCATACAATAAATTAATCTCGTGTTTGACAGTTGTCAGTCAAGGTCACCTCCAATCTACATTGTGACAAATCCCTGAGGCAGGATCAGGAATGTGTACTGATGTCCATGCCAGGTGAATGCGAGCTGCCTTTGATCCAGCTTTGATTCATTTATGATGAATATTAAAAAGAACATGTCATTAGGACAATAGTTTCATAGTACATGCCCAGCCTTCATACCACATCGTGCTGATCCGCTCTAATAATGATAGTGCATAAAGCACAGTAACTGCAATTATGGCCACTGCCTGGCTACATTTGCCATTGTCTACTGTTATTTGCCTGACCCACTGGGTTTCCATTTCAAGAACTAGCCTGAGAAATTAAATGGTGACATGATGGGAACAATCACCCTTCTATCCTTTCAGGTCTATTTTTCACACAACAGCCAAAATGATTCTTTTCAAATATAAATCAGATAGTGTCTTGCTCCTGTTTAAACCCTCTGATGGTTTCCTGTATCACTCAGAGTAAAACATAAATCCTTACATTGGCCAAGAAACCCTAATCTGGCCCTGCACTATCTCTCTAATTGTATTTCTTATCGGTCTCCCTCCTAGTCACTCAGCCCCAGACACACTGACCTCTTTGCTGTTCCTCAAACAAAAGCTTTTGCTGCAGAGCATTTGCCCTCCTTGCTCGTGCTATTCAGAATGCTCATTCCTTGGATATCTGCAAGATTGGCTTCCTTCATTTTTTTTTAATTTCTACTCAGATACCATCTTATCAGTGAGCACCTATCTCCTTTCCCGCTGCATTTTTTAAAAAATTTATTTAAATCCAAGTTAGTTAACATACAGTGTATTAAGGGTTTCAGGAGTAGAATTTAGTGATTCATCACTTACATATAACACCCAGGGCTCATCCCAACAAGTGTCCTCCTTAACACCCATCATCCATTTAGCCCATCCCCCCACCCAACACCCCTCCAGCAACCCTCAGTTTGTTCTCTGTGCTTAAGAGTCTCTTATGGTTTGCCTCTGCCTATATTTAAGGTTTTTATTATGATCTGCAATTTTATATATTTTCTTATTTGTCTTATTTAAGCTCTAAGAGAACAAGAACTTTATTTCTTTGTTCAGTTTTGCTTCTTCAGCACCTAGTAAAAGTGACTGATAAATAGTATACATTCAGTATATATGTGTTGAATGAATGAATACAGCCTGTTTTGCTTTTTTAGCTTTAAAACATATTCTCTTAACTTGGAATGTGTGGATATATAGAACGGTGATCTTTGAACAAGGCCAGTACTTGAGCTTGTTACCAGTACACATAAGATAGAACAGAATGTATAAGTGTTTGCAGTAGATACAATTGGTCCCACCCTAAAACTTCATACCACCCATCCTCTCTCAGCTTCTTTGAATGTTTTCGGATCATTCACCAGCCACCTCCCTCTTCATAGATTATATTCTAAGTCAAGTGGTGACCTTTCACCCTGTGTACATAACACATGAGCATTTTTTTATTTTTTATTACGTTAATTTGAGAAAGAGAGAGAGGGCAGGGGGTGTGGCAGAGAGACAGAAAGAGAGAGAGAGAGAGAGAGAGAATCCCAAGAAGGCTCCATGCTGGCAACGCAGAGCCTGACACGGGGCTCAAACTCACCAACAGTGAGATCATGACCTGAGCCAAAACCAAGAGCCACATGCTTGACCGACTGAGCCACCCAGGCACCCAAGCATTTTTTAAAACCACACTTTAATACAGACCAAGGGGCATCTATTGCAGAAGAGGCACTTAATAACAAGGTAAAAAGGATGTCTTACCAAGTGGATTTCAGCCAGCCTGTGTCCTAAGTTCCCCCATTCCTGTGCCAGGGCCCATAAATGGAATAGTCATGTTGTCAGAGAAGGAGGCTATATATGGACAACAATGCCATGATCTCTTTCTCACCAAGGGTGAATGATCACTCCACCACTGAATGAATGCTTAACCTGTCAGAAACAGAGACTGATGTTGAGCCCCCACCAATTTAGTAGCATTTATCAAGAAGACCATCCAGCCACTTGATAGCAACTTGATTGCCTCAGGTACCTTCCATTTTGGGTTTGCCTCTCATCTAAGGTTAGGACCAGGGTGAAGTAAGTGAAGCATTAGGCCCAGACACAAACTTTAAGGGGATACCAAGAAATCCAGTAATCAAGGTAAATTTTAATGCAATACTTTAAGAATCAAATGTCCTGCAAAAACTCCATGGTAACTAAAATAACAAAATTTTAAATAAAAACAGGATCAGTGCTGTGTCAGGCTATATGCAGCCAGAAGCAAAGGAAAAAATCTGTAATACTGATTTTTCATTTATTTACAGTTTTGATATTTGTTCATCGTGGGTTTTTTTGCATTAATTATGATTTTTAAAAAATATTGCTTTAAAAATTTTCTTCTAGTGGTTGCTGAATTTTTTCGTGCACTTTTATGTTATGTGCCCGCGGCAAGTGCCTCACTCCTCCACTCTCTTCCCAGCTCTGTGTCTATCTGAATTTAAATTAGTTGCAATTATATAAAATTTAAAAACAATTTCTTCAGTTGCGCTGGCCACATTCAAGTGCTCAATAGTTCCATGTGACTAGTGCTTACCATATTGAACAACATTGATGCAGAATGTTTTCATCATCACAGAAAGTTCTATCAGACAGATGTTGTTGCTCTTGAAAATATGTTGAACTCCTCTGTGGAAAGAAATAAGTGAATGGTACCTAGATGTTTTCAAAACAACTAGAAAACTAATCCCAATCTGGAAAATATGTGATACTATTTTAACTGTCAATTTGCACGTTCTTAAATCCCAATGCCTGCCATTCCCCTTTGCTTGACTTAAGGAAATATTCACATAATAAGAAATACTGAAGATCAAGAACTATTGATCATGAATGAGCCCCAGGAATTAATGACACAGCAGTAATTTCTGTGATTGAGATACTGTAGTAATGTTGGAAGTTGTTTTTCCAGGCCAGATCATAAAACAAAAGTGGGCCAGTATTTGGTTCCCACAATAATCCAGAAAGGGAATGAATAGCATGTGGTTTTGTGGTGCCAGGGGTGGGTATCATCTCTCCCCACTGATCATCTGTTATACAGAGCAGAAACAAAAAAGCAACCTTACAGTTGTACTTTCTTTTCCAATGGAAAATATCTATTTTAAATGAGGATGATTCCATTCAATTTAATTCTCATTTTTGCAGATACTCATATATTTCATTGTAATGAATCTCTGATGAAATAAAAGCATGTATTTAAAGTCTAAATAGCCATGAAATAATAGTTTTGTGGAATGTTGAGGGCTGGGGATAGAAGATGGTATAAGCAAGAAAAATGAATGCTATCTGCTGATACTCTAAACGATCATAACTTTCTCCCACTGAATTTCCTCAACTCAAAACTTAACACAAGAAAAATTGATCTGAGGCCAAATTGGTATTTCTTTCCTTTGAGTATCTTTAGTATCAACAAGCCATACAAAATTTTTTAAGTTTGTAGCATCTAACGTGGTAGTGTGATGGTTGCACCCTTGAATTTTTCACCTATGATTTTATTTTAGGAAATAATTTTGCAGATTTCCCCTCTCCTAACAATAGCTGCATTTAGTTCCAGCAACTATAAAGACTGATCAGTGAAGGACTTGGACGTACTCTAGTTCAAATGCTACAAGGAAACAAAAGAGTATTGTTTAAATCATTGAAAGCCAAAAAAGTCAGAGTTTTTGATCATCTTTAACCTGTTTACACAAAAGACATGTTGATATATTTTCCACAGGATTACACCAGAGTCTCCTCTCACTGCTTCTCTCCTTTTCTGTTATTTTTTTATATTATTAGATATTAGTTGTTGTTTTAAAAATTTTTATGGCCTTGGTTCTTTTTCTCTTTTTTTCAGGTTATAATTAAATCCTGGGCGGGTGGGCAGCGGGTTATTTTTGGTTTTGTTTTTGTTTCTTGTGAGTTTTTTTGCTTCTCTCAGCTACATTTTATTTGGTTACTTACTATCATTTGTTTCCTTTCAGCGTCCTTCAT
Organism: Puma concolor; assembly: GCF_028749965.1. NCBI lineage: Eukaryota > Metazoa > Chordata > Mammalia > Carnivora > Felidae > Puma > Puma concolor. Next base: position 65,235,487 of record NC_141670.1, read on the forward strand.
CACCACCTATTTTTGAGTTCTTTCCATGTATCCTACAGCGAGGAGAATGTTGGCAGCTGTGTTGTTAATGTAATTAATGTGCATAGTCAATTTGGATTGACTAGGCCAAATAAATCCACTTTGAGACTTAAACTACCCAATTTGGCTGTCTTTGTTGATCAGATTAACTGGGTAATTGTCAAATCTCTATCTCACGAATTACTGCAGAGATATATCATGCATTCCCTCATTTGATTCTCATATCATTGAAATTTACAGTCAAAGCTTTATGAAGGAATAGTGACATATAAATAGTGCCAACTGAAGATGAAATTCAGCAACCGCTTGCATCATTTTCATCTCCTCTTTGTATTGAAGTGAGAAAACGCAAAAATTATTAGAATGTGTTTTTCTTGCTGCCGCCAAGGAAAAGATGAATGCTGGGAACTGTACATCCACTGGACCTAAAACCCATATACACTGTACTTCCCCTTACAACATACTGAAAATCTCAAACTTAGTAAATTTTTATTTTTACCTTTAAAAATGAAAGTAGAACAATTAATTACTTTTTGGCTTACGATAGACTTTCGGTCAACCAGAAGGAAAGATTTTGCTGACCAAACTGCAATAAACTAGTATTTTATTTATTTAGTCAGCAAACTTATCTTTTGTACTTGTTCTGAGGTAAGTGAAAAGAACATAGCTTCTTACGTCTTGGAACATATGTTGCTCATGAGAGGCTGTTGGGTAACCCGATGATTACAGTTCCATATAAAGTGCTTTCTTGATTCCCCAACTTGGGCATTTCTACTATTTCAAGATGACTTTGGTTAAAATAAGAAAAAAGAGAATACTAACATTAATATTAGTAATTACTATCAGATGTGCCTGCCCATCTAAAAAACCAGACAAAACATACACACCAAGAAGCTAACAAATTAGCATGTCTCTCTAATCCATGTACTGCAGAATAAATTTTATGTTGTTTGGAAAGAGCTCTAATGGAAGGATTTAGTTTTGTGAAAACATCTTTGTTCTGAGAACAGAACAAGATGGCTAAAATAGTGAAAATAGTAATTATTTAATGGTCCTGAAAATATTTCATTTGATGAAAAAAGAAAACCTTTCTCACAGGTTTTTTACAGTGAACTTTAATGGCAGACTCATTTTTTTTTTTTAATGTTTATTTACTTTTGAGACAGAGAGAGACAGAGCATGAGCACGGAAGGGGCAGAGAGAGAGGGAGACACAGAATGTGAAGCAGGCTCCAGGCTCTGAGCTGTCAGCACAGAGCCCGACGCGGGGCTCGAACTCACGAACCGTGAGATGATGACCTGAGCCGAAGTCGGATGCTTAACCGACTGAGCCACCCAGGCGCCCCAATGGCAGACTCAGTTTGTACATGAGCATACACTATGCAAAAGAGCACTTTTCTTATGTCAGCTGGGCCATGGACTTGCTTTTTGTCCTAAGTGGACAAATAACAACAACAATAATAATAGTTCACATTTATTAAAAATCAATGTGTAAAGCACTGAGCTCAACATCTAATCCAAGAGATAAAGGGTTTTCAATGTAGGTATTTAGAAAATCAGGCCTTATGATAGAAATAGTTCAGTGAATATATATATTCAAGGTACTTGAAGGAGATATGAAGAAAAATATTAAATGTGGCCCATCCATCCATCTTTTCATGTGTTTTATCCACTATGTGTTCATTCACTCAGATATGAACCCTAATGAGGAAATAGAACAACGTGCAATTTATATACAGGTCCTCCTGCTCAAATTATGAAGGAAAGCTTTGCTTACTGCTGAATACACAGTAAAATTATGTTTTTTTATAAATTTTTTTAACGTTTATTTATATAAGAGAGAGAGAGGCACAGTGTGAGCAGGAGAGGGTCAGAGAGAAAGGGAGACACAGAATCCAAAGGAGGCTGCAGGCTCTGAGCTGTCAGCACAGAGCCCAACGCGGGGCTCAAACTCACAGACTGTGAGATCACGACCTGAGCCAAAGTCGGACGCTTAACCGACTGAGCCACCCAGGTGCCCCAGTAAAATTATGTTTTTTTTTAATATTATATCTAAGGCAAAAAAAAATTGTTTTATATTGAAAATTATTTTTATCAGTAAAATACAGAATTAGCCTTTCTTGAGGTGAAACTTTATTATGTCTTACTAATATAAGTCAATATTAATGAGCA